>NC_139943.1:21795184-21980184 GCF_963454915.1 Gymnoscopelus microlampas
AATGTGAGTGTGAGAGACACACACACACACACACACACACACACACACACACACACACAACTGGAGTCCTTGGCATGTGTATTTACTAGGATCCCTTTAATCGGTAAAGTAAGATAAATGTACAGTCATTTGTCTTGGTGTCTCTTTGCAGGGACATGCTAGGTGAAAGGTCAACATGTACATACACACGTGTTTAAGTTCTTTGTGAATGTGTTTTTGTACTGTATGTTGATGTGTGCGTGTGGTTACGTGTGTGTGTGTGTGTGTGTGTGTGTGTGTGTGTGTGTGTGTGTGTGTGTGTGTGTGTGTGTGTGTGTGTGTGTGTGTGTGTGTGTGTGTGTGTGTGTGTGTGTGTGTGTCTGTGTGTGTGTCTGTGTGTGTGTGTGTGTACACACCTGTACTTATGCACCCTAAATGTATGTGTTTGCCATTTTCTACCCATCTTTAGGCTGTATTCCAAAAACATGTGAGGTTACATAACCCCGGTGGCCAGTGACATAACCTGATGACTGAACCAGACAGTGACTAACATGTCTTTAGCCCCACTCTCTATTTCTTCTCTGACATAACTCTGTACATGCCATAGCTGTATGTATTTCTCAACGGGCTGAAAATTAAGGCCCGGCCCTAGCCGGTCCCGAACAATTACCATACTTTTAGGCCCGAAAACCTGAAAAACCCAAAAGGGTGTCATTACATGCTTAATGTCCTCAAAGGCACGCATCCAACAAGCTTTGACCTTCCGTTCCAGAGATAATGGCCAAAACATCTTGAAAACGTCCACTTTCGCCGATTTTCTATTGAGGTTTGGCTATTGTCGCTCATTCTTCTTTATTAACAGTTAGGAAGGTCGGACGGCGACAAACTAGATACCTGAGTAAAGTTCACTTTGACTGCATCCAACACATCTACTGCCATTTCCGTTGGCCTTACCATTAGGCCGCAAGGGGCAGCTGAACCGAAAACGTCGGGTCGGGTAGGGTCATGTTCTGGCAGAATTTTCCAGTATGTATACATAACTATTGGTAAATTTCTCATCAATGCTGGGAGTTGTTTTCGTGGAATTCATTCACCCCCAAAATATATAGTTTCTAACTGGTGTTTGTGTCACGAGAACATCCACCAGGGTTTCCAAAATCTTCATTGAACATAAAATATAAATATCGCCGCCACCGTGGCCAGTTTTGAAAAAATAATTATTAATATAATTCATTATTATTATTATTATTTGGATTTTAATTATCACAACATAATACATAGTTTACAAGCATTAAAATCATATAAATAAATTAAATGATGAGCATAAATTGAGCACACATTTTCTGAGTTTCTCTCCTGAGTACGGGTATTCTCGGATACACTTGGGAATTAAAAAAATTGTAAACAGACCCGGGATCCGAGGTACCAATCCGATTCCAGACCCATGTGACAATAATAAGACAGGGACCCGAACTTGTAGGGCTGTGGATATTAGTAAGCATACATGTAGTGACTGTCAATGGAGAGAGCGTTGGAGCAAAGTGGTGGAACAACTTAGTGACACATTGCGGGCAGGTTGGCTTCCTTGGCATCATGAAGTAAACATGACAGTAACAAAACAGAACACTACGTATTAAAAGCAGATCACTTGTCCGTCCTCCTGACTACTTTCTGTCCTTTTTGGCAAGCGACAGTTGATTTGCTTTAGGAAACTATAAACACAGGAACAGTGCATTGCATCTGTGATGTATTGGAAAGCAGTGCTGCGCTACCATAACGCGGTGTAATGATCAGTTGGGTCACTTGGGTGGTTCACTGCACAGTGTGCACACGCACACACTGTAATCTGTGTATCACACTATGGCCGATTAATTCAACATTTGGCCGGAGAAACTGAATCTTACCGGTTATGGTGACCAGACAAAAAAATCCTGAAATCCACACAGAACGCAAATATTACGGAGCTATGAAGCGACACAATTGTTATTCGGAAATCGGAACAACGTTAGTTTTTCACCAAAAAGATAACTATCAACGATATCAATCAACTATATGAACAGTTTGGAACAAAATAGTTGCTACAGCATCTTCGGATTGTTTATTCGTTGTGTGAAAAGTATTAATAATGTAATAATAACAACACTAATCCCAAGAACTGGTACACACTCCCCACTCCAAATGGACCACCCACCTCAATCTTCTTGACCAAGGCCAGGGTGTCATACCACATCTGGATGGATCCGGGCAGCTGGCGGGTGAGCGTCATGCGGAGCACCATGCAGTAGGAGGCCGTGGTGAAGATACGGCGCAGGATGATGCCCTTACTGAGCGCGTGTGGCACGATGGCCGACACAATGACCAGGATGGCGGAGAAGAAGTAGGAGGCACTGTAGAAGTAACGCAGAGAACCAATCTTCCTGGTGTGAGTCATCTCGTCCCTGAGGAAATAAGGACCAGTTAGAACATAACAGAACAGAACTGGTCAAAATGATCTCCAGAGTACAAGCACAGATTATATTTTTGCAACACGATGTTGATATGAGGTCATCTTGCTACTCTTGCGCCAAGTGTGTTAGTAGTAGTAACCTATGTACAAACATTGGGTCATCTTAAAATCGTCTCATATAACTGTGGTCCAAAAATAAACAAATTGTCCCGGCGATATTGTCAGGGAGGTGGCTGTGTATCATTTACGATAGTCACTCATATTTGATACAGTCTGTTTCTGGCGAAAACTTTACTAATTCGGCGGCAGTATCAACAGCGATTTCTCGCCGTCAGTTGATGCTTCATATCCATATGAGTCAAACCGCCAGGATCATCATTTATTTCTGGAACACAGCTCTTATTTGACGTGATATTAAACACGTCTATGGGAATTCTGAACGGGCAAAAAAAAGTGACCCAGGTAGGATTACGTCAGACTCCTAAAAGAATACCTTCAGGAGGCTGCAATTCAAAACTGGCCCCGGTAAAAGTCATAACCTCAAACTGTTTACTGTACTGTACATATTTTTTGTTTTTCTTACCTTTAAACTGTTTATATGATGTTCTGCATAGTAGTGTATATCTGTCTGTCATTTATTGTCTTATGAATTGAGTACGTGAGGACCCCAATTGAATCAAGTCGAAAGGCTTCTTTGGGCTTTTCATCCTTTTTCGTTGACCTTGTATTTTTAACTGTACTACCATGTGCTTTTTTTCTCTACAAACTTCTAAATAAAGTATTCAATCAATCAATCAATCAATCAGACTTCGGGGCTCTATTTGGAACAGTGTCTTACTGTCTGATGTTCCTGATGATGAGTTCCATGACCTCCTCCCAGCCATAGGCCTTCACTGAGTGGATGTTCTCCACGATCTCTGAGGTCAGGGCCAGGCGGCGACTGATCATACCTGCTCGCTTGGCTCTGGAGGGGGTGGGGGTGGAGATCCAGTTAATAAAACATACAGTACACACAAGGATGCATGCCTGCACCCAAACATTTATGTACAAACACGGATGATAAGGCTGTCTTCCCATGACGGATCTTTCGTGCAGCTGTAACCACGTTCCACCTGGCATCCCTATTCATTATATGACGAAGTACAGGGCTTAAGTGGTTAAGGCCCTTGTATACAGAGACCAATTGAAAAAAACAGACGACAGAACAAATGCTTCTTTATGACCTCTGGCGACGGTGCATCACTTTTTCAATGCAACCCTGTTTGATTCCTGCGCATTTGCGGAATCGTTGTGGAAAAAAACCCATTGACCAATAAAAACATTGAAACAGACTATGTGTGCAAGCGCCTTTAGTTGCTTGAAAGATACTTGAAACTATGCTGCAATTGAGTTGCATAGTGTTAAACCCTAGCATCCGTATTGGGAAAAGCTTTCGCTGTAAATAGCAGAAAAACATGTGCCGCGCTCAGGAAAAAAACATCTTGGTGGACACGGGGCCTTAATAAAACTAATTGATTACATTTTGGGGACAAGATTCAATTTAGTTTATACGCGGGGACACCTGGGACACATGGGACACATGTGGTTAAATTAGCACTATTTAACCAGTCTTAAACCCTCTAGAACTGGACTTGAGTTGCAACTGTACTTTAATGGATTTTTTCCATCTGCACTAAATCTCTTTGCCAAAAATAGCCAATCTACAAGCTAACAACAGTGCAACTGTTGGCGAATGTTATGGATAATGGGGTTCAAGTGGTTAATGAGCTGTGGTGGCTTTGAAACCAGCTGGTTGTTCATTGGAATATCCCTGTGGCTTTGTTGACATTTCTCGGGGACACAAAGCGTGCCGTTGTCTCTAGCAGGAGATACTAAGAGATATCAAGACAAACTGTAGACACGTCAGACAGGAGCCGGGGGAAGATCTTCGATAAAACGACCACAGGCTACTGCAGGAATGTAAATGTGGGCATTCAGGGAATGGAAATGAGTGTGTGTGTGTGTGTGTGTGTGTGTGTGTGTGTGTGTGTGTGTGTGTGTGTGTGTGTGTGTGTGTGTGTGTGTGTGTGTGTGTGTGTGTGTGTGTGTGTGTGTGTGTGTGTGTGTGTGTGTGTGATCTGTATCCTGAAATACTTGTTGTTGAGTTGTTGAGGGGGGGTTAATGTAATGTACATCATACATAAAGTGCTTTGGTTAAAGGCTCTATATAAAGGTACCACCATTTACCAATTACCACTGTGTGTGTGTGTGTGTGTGTGTGTGTGTGTGTGTGTGTGTGTGTGTGTGTGTGTGTGTGTGTGTGTGTGTGTGTGTGTGTGTGTGTGTGTGTGTGTGTGTGTGTGTGTGTGTGTGTGTGTGTGTGTGTGTGTGTGTGTGTGTGTGTGTACCTGTGTGGTCCCATCTTCTGTGCGAGGCAGGCTTGCACAATGCCCAGCAGGGTGAGAGCAGCCAGAGCGCAGAAGCCATTCACTTCAATCAGCTCCCAGATCAGCCCTGTACACAGGATACACTGCAGGGGTGTGATCCAAACAAAGTGGGCCAGACCCAGGCTCTGTAACACAAACACACACACACACACACACACACACACAACAAAGAATACTTTACATATTTACTTATTTTGCCTTTTTAATGTTTCTCCCAATGTACTGACAGTACAGATTCCCTGTGTATTAAAGTCCCTTGTCACTGCTAACTCCTAAAGCCAGTCCTCAGGAGAGCAGAAACAACCATGTGTCTTCTTCGATACATGTGACGTCTTTCCACCTTACTGTGAGGAGTTTCACTGGGAGGGCGTAATGTCTGTGGAGGTATACGCTATTCCTCCACACGCCACTAAACAGGCGCAATGACTAACCACTAGGAGTCGCTAGTGCAGAGATCGACCACTTCGCACAGCTTCTCACCCAGAAGCATGGCCAATTATGTTTGTTGGAACGCAAAGATTATTTTACTTTTACTCCCTATAAGTTCACATACATTTGTCACAAATGCTGTGATTGAACATCTTTGTTTGCGTTCACATTTAACAAGAAATTCTTGAACACACACACACACACACACACACACACACACACACACACACACACACACACACACACACACACACACACACACACACACACACACTATTATGAGAAAATCACAGGCAAGGTGCATTGCAGTAATCGCACCAAGCCATATTCAAGTCAGGTGATAATTACTTCAGAGCAGGTCACAGAGTGTATCGACATTCTGCGCTTCAACGAGACCTACGGTACCACTGTGGAGACGTAGACTCACCCACCAGCCTGCGTGTCACATGCACGCACTCACACACACACACACACACACACACACACACACACACACACACACACACACACACACACACACACACACACACACACACACACACACACACACACACACACATGCAGTGCAGTGCAGATGTCTAGTGTCAGAATCTAAGCTCAATAAAGTTACTTTATTTTATTTATTTATATTTATGGGTTGATGGGTTTGGTTTAGTTCTTCACCTTAGCAATGTGTCCACCAAAGCGTTTTTCCCCAGCTTAAAATGCAAGGTTCTCTCCTAAAAACTGCTTCCAAACAGGTGCCCATATAAAAACGGCACACGTGAAGCGCATAGCCGCTCAGCGCCTCGTCATGCTGCTGGCGTTTCCACAATATCGCTCCCATTGAAAACGATTCAAAACATACGCTGCGCTCAAGAAATATAATGCCTCGCGTACACAGCCCCTTACTCTCACCTGTAACTCTCCTGTGTTTCACTCTCTCATTGTTGTTGACCTGCTGGCCCAACATAACCCTAATAATGAACCTAACCTTCCTAAACATTCTGAAAACAAATCCTAAAACTAGCCCTAACCCTAAAACAAACGCTAACCACACCTTCAAGGTGTCAGAGATGATCATAAATGCTTTCTACTCTGCTACAACCCAGAGTACCTGTCAGGGAGCATGACAATGGTATGGACACAGCTCTTCCCAGGATCTATATGACTGTTGCAGAAGGTGGTGAGGTTGGCTGAGCGCACCACAGGGAGCTGCAGGACAGTGCGAGAGCAGGTGCTTAAAGGGTTAGTTCAGATTTTTTGAGCATTTTCTGTAGGAAATACTTACCATTAATGTAGTGGTTGCAAAGGTATTAATTGATTGCCCGAGTCCCGTGGTCAGAGTTATGGTCCGTTTCTGATAAATATGAAGTAGTTCCGGTAGATTAGTCGATTTGGTGGGGGCCGCTCATTAAAAATGAATAAATTAAAAAAACTAACGTCATTTGTATTGTTGGCCCATTTCTACCATATAGAGTAAGTTTCGTTCAATTTCGACCCCTCTGTCACATGGTACTAATGTTTGTGTCCAGAATCACTGCGCCGTGGCAGCCTACTCACGCACAAAATATATGACACAAAAAATAGTACCCTGTGACAGAGGGGTCGAAATTGAACGAAACTTGCTCTATATGGTAGAAATAGGTCAACAATACAAATTACGCTATTTTTTTAAATTTATTTGTTTTTAATGAGCGGCCCCCACCAAATCTACTAATCTACCGGAACTACATTCATATTTATCAGAAACGGACCATAACTCTGACCACGGGACTCGGGCAATCAATTAATACCTTTGCAACCACTACATTAATGGTAAGTATTTCCTACAGAAAATACTCAAAAAATCTGAACTAACCCTTTAATAAGCAAATTATTATGAAGGACAAACATCATCCTACCAACGGACTGTGTGTGATGATGCGTAATGGTAAGCAATGGAGATGCTTCACAGCCCAAGGTTCAAAGCTTAGAAACTGAGCTTTTTTCCCCTGCAGTTGTCAGAGCTGCATGACGGTTAAAAAACTAAAAGAAGTAACGAAATGAAATGACAAGTGACTATTCTTTCTGATGTACGGTATACACAGTATGTGTGCCTATTCAGGATATTTTATAGCAACACTGCTGCTCAAAGATATTGTGAGACCCTAGCCCTAACTTGTATTTCTATCAAGTATTATCCTTGTTGTTTTGTTCGCACAGTTCTGTGGACCAGGTCCAACCATTTACAACCCTTCTTCCTTTGATTCTTGACCTCCCTCACCCTGCTACCCCTAAACTTAACAACTAAATGCTTAGTTCAAACCTCAATTTCTTTCACTAATTGTAACTGTAATTAGAAATAAATATGTTTTATAATCATGAAAATGTATTCCCTGGTTGAAGCGGAGCCCAACTCACAGATTACAAAACAAGGAGTTGAATAATTACACTGAAGCCAATGAGGGAATGAATTTCCCCATTGGCCCCACTTGGAATGATGTCTATTTCCCCCAATGGAGTCTTTACAAGTCCACAGATGGGTATGAAGTGTTCTGCAACTTCTGCTCTGAATTGTTATCCATTTTTAGAACAAATATTATCAAGTGTATTATCCATTTGTCAAGGAAGAATCCAAATGATCTAAATCACCATTGTTTAACAAAATATTGCTTTAATTATTTTAAATTTGTACCAAAATAAGGAGAAAATAAAAGGCCACAGTTCTTGATTTCCACACATTTAAAAAAGCAAGATGCTAATCATTCATTTAGTATACATTTAAGCATTAACTAGACTCCAGTGGTCTATAGGTTGTGGATGTGAATTTTGTCTTACCTCATCCAGCTTGTTGAGGTGGGCTGACATCAGACTGACCAGCTGACCAGTGCTGATCTTATCCAGGACACGGCTCGACAGTTTCAGGGTCTGATAAGAACAAAGGTCCCCTGATCAGTCATAATTCAAGGTATGGAGTATGAAGTCAAGACTTTTTTTTTTTTCATTTCTTTGATCATTTAAAACATTTTTGAACTTTTACTCAAGTACATTTTGAATTCTGGATTTTACTTGCAACAGAGTATTTCTATATTGCAGTATTGATACTTTTACTTAAGTAAAAAATGTGAGTACTTTTTCCACCACTGGTGACAACCACGTCTCCTCCGATACACATGGAGTCACCAGCCGCTTGTCTTCACCCGACAGTGAGGACTTTCACCGGGAGGCTGTAACATGTGCAGAAGAACACACTATCCCTCCCAAGAGAGAGAGCTCACACACTCACATTCACACGCCGATGGCAGAGGAAACCATGCAAGGTGCCAACCTGCTCACTGGGAGCAGTGTCTTGCTCAAGGGCACTTCCACACTAACTCAAGGGTAGCCGGGAATCGAACCGGGAACCTTCCGTTTAACCAAGCAGCTCTACCTCCTGAGCCACTGCCACCCCTATCCACAGGGAAATACTGCGGCTGGAATAAAATTGTTGTTTGTGCCTTTAATTTATTTTTATAGTATAGTATACAAACAACCCCAAGCATCTTTACACACGTTTTAAGAAACCTGCAGTGGTGGAAAGAGTACTCAAATGTTTTACTTATGTAAATGTATCAATACTGCAATGTAGAAGTACTCTGTTACAAGTAAAAGTCCGGAATTCAAAATTTACTTGAGTAAAAGTACAAAAGTATTGGTATGAAAATGTACTTAAAGTACCAAAAGTAAAAGTACTAAAATGTTTGAAAATAGCCTAGGTATAAAATAGGGCTAAAGTGGTTAATGTATGTTTTATAACGTAATCATTTATATCTACAGTAGTAACTAGTAACTAAAATGTTCAAATAATTAGTGGACCAAAAGTACAATATTTGCCTCTGGGATGTAGTGGAGTAGAAGTCAAAGTATAGACAATTGGAAATACTCTAGTAAAGTAAAAGTACCTCAAAATTGTACTAAAGTACAGTACTTGAGTAAATGTACTTAGTTACTTTACACCACTGGAAACCTGAAACATAGATATATAACACACGCACACGCACACGCACACGCACGCGCACGCGCACGCACACGCACACGCACACGCACACGCACACGCACACGCACACACGCACGCCCTCTATCCTCACCTACCTTCTTGTATATGAGGCTGAAGAGTGCGATGCGGATCTGCATGCCCAGGTGGTGCAGGCCAAACAGGGCCGGCTGCAGCAGCAGGAGGCGAGCGATGAAGAGCAGGCAGAGCCCGAAGGCCAGCCAGTAGCCCTGCTCCCGCTCCGGAGCGTGGAACGGGTCAAAGGACGCAATGATCCGACCCAGCAGCTGAGGCTGGACCGCCTTGGAAGCCTCCTGGACACATGATGTGTGTGTGTGTGTGTGTGTGGTGAGAGAGAGAGAGTGTGAGAAATACTCATAAATCACATGCCCCTGGTTATCGCCAGTGGTGGAAAAAGAACTAAAATGTTTTACTTAAGTAAAAGTATCGATACTGCAATGTAGAAATACTCTGTTACAAGTACAAGTCGGGAATTCAAAATTGACTTGGTAAAAGTACAAAAGTATTGGTATCAAAATGTACTCAAAGTACCAAAAGTATAGTTATCATTATACAGAAAGTCCTATTTCAAGTTTTCAAATGTATAAACATCTTTTGAAAATAGCAGAATGAGTCACGGTGCGACGCATTGTGATTACTGTCAATCACTGTACAGTCCCAGTGTTTCATGTCCATTCTGTCCTTCTTATCCGTACCATCATCAAAATGTACAAAAGCTGACAATAACCTTGAGTGAAGATTACAGGTCTATCTGATTGATAAGATGTGTGACAACATCATAACCCATGCTACTGTATTTTACCATAGGCCCCCAACCACGTATTCTTAAATATAGAAAATATAACTGTTTTGGATTTCTTAATGTACTGAAGGAATAGTGTGGTAAAGTGTAGAATTCCAATTATTAAGACTCAAGACTTTTATTTAAACACTACTATTTACCTCAACCCCCTCCTTGCTTCACAAATGGGCATTCCTGTAACCATGGCAACCCCCCCCCCCCCCCCCCCACTGTACCGGGTTACGTAATAGCTGCTGTCAGCTCCCTGTCGCTGGGACAGATATCGACACACTGGTGCCACATGCCTGGGGTGTATGTGCAACATGGTGACTCTATAGGTCCACTACACTGTGGCAAGTCTGCTAATTCACTAGTAATTACAGTACCATGTACAGTATGTACAGGCCTGGTGATTGTTGCGTGTGTCTCAAGAAAAGCGGTTACTGTACATGTGGGGATTTTTAAGAAGGAGAGAAACTAAATGTCTGCACCTGCCACGCAATCTGCAGAATCCTAGAATTCTAGAAGCCATTCTGCGCACAGTATATCTCACCAGTGAGAAAGGGCATTTGAAAACATTACAGCTTCCATTGGCTTATCCTAAAACACCTGCAAAGTGGCAGGTGAAAGCAATTTAAACTAATTTGACAGGTGTCTGCCGTTACAATCCCTAGTGTGTAAGACTACCATGTTTAGTTACTGTAAGTACCGTATATGAAATGCCACCTTTTTGATTTGTCAATCACACTCATAATGTTCCTGATCAGGGTTGGATCACTAGTAGACAAAGAAATATGGGTCAATTTGGACTACTGTAGGGTGCTTGTTTTTTATGTTACAGTACCTCTCATATCATAACTTTACCAGCCAGCTTCATAGGTCATATTCTATGCAATGACGAGGGTCAGATGAATCCTTCAGTCACAGCAAATTAAAACTATACTAGATACTGCTTAGTATTGAAACATTGTCATGTTGATATTGACATAAAGCCACTGTGACTATGAGGGCCTCTTTGTTGGCGGCTATTAATCCTGCCTGGCTCAACTAAACCTTCAAAACAACTATGAAGCACGATCGCTTGATTCTTGTTTGTTGAGGCATAAAATAAAATCCCTGTGGCATTATTATTATTTTTTTTACAAGGAGATGAAACCTGAAACGTAAACCTGGACTTGCAAGTGAAACTTAAAACAACCCTGACATAGCAAATTGTATTTGTAAATGCATTTTAGTTCCAGATACGAATTGATCAATTTCATACTGCTGAGTGTGAAGACACGGAAAAGCAGATCCAATGTTATAATCTTTCACTGGCATCTTTTCACAATAAACATCCCACATAAATGCATTTTTTGACAAAGACTATTAAACTCAATTTTTATTTGTGACAACATTTCTGGCAACTAAGATGTTGGAACGTGCAGCGGTACTTCCGTATAGACAAAAGCTGTAATGACAACGATGCTACAAGAAACTATTAAAATGAATATTACACAGTACGACTTGAAGTAAGGTAATACAAGACAAGAGTCTAAAAGCTTGCTAGCAGCCCCTAAAAGCCATGCTACTCCTTCCACCCACCCGTTTTTGGCTGAATGGTGCTAGAGGAAAGACCATGGAGTCACTAGGATCAGTAGGGTTCTGCAATCTATCTTTTATTTAGATTATGCTATATCTTGTGTGCTAAGTTGTGTGGTGCTAGAGAAAGGTTATGGGGTCACTAAAATGTGTAGGGTTCTTCCTCCAAAGAGCGTGAATGCACTTGGCAAGTTTCATGGCAAATCCGCCCTTCAGATTTTTAGATTGTGTGCAAGTGGACATTTTGGCCTAATGGTGGTACTACAGGAAAGAGGGTCACAAAAAACAGCAGGGGCCATCCTAGGGCCCCCACGAGTTCAAAACTTTTAATCTGTGTCTGATCGGATCAGATTTGGATTTTGCATAGTTCAAAACCAAAACAATTTATTAGATCAATTGATTTAATATCTATAACAAAATAAGCAGAAATCAACCTTCAAAAGTAATATTGTGGACAACGCAGTATCTCACAATGCACGCCGACTCAAATGGTATGCAAATATAGCTGAGCCTTTTTATTTCTTCTTTTTTTAAATTTTAATTCTATTTACATTTTAAGCAACCAAAAATATGATTCATCATTGTAACCACATGAACCCTAGCGTCACTACTCTGGGCACTTTAAAAAAAACGCTCTTTGGGCGTTTGCAATTGACATACAACAAAGTACATAGCGCTTAAGTGGTTAAGGAAAGTCTCTAAATTGCTATACTGTCACTATGTTGTTCTTCATATCCACTACGTGGAGATAGGTAGGAACCACTACAAAAAAACACTTACATCAGTATCTGGTAATCTTGAAAAGTCTGAATCTGGATCAAGGTGATCGTATCCTGAATTGCTTTGAAATACCGGGACAAAATTTGGCTGGATTGTCTGATCCTGGATCACAGAATATAGGATTTAAAAATCTGAACCGATCAGATAGGGATTAAAAGTTTTGAACTTGTGGGCTGGGGAGCTAACCTGACACTCAGCCTGAATTTTCATTTCGTTTCACTCCATTATTCAGTCTGAAAGCCCTCTCAGTGCAGCCGTTTTCTGAGATGGGGGCGTGGCCAAAGTTGGACTCATTGGCGATTGGTTCATACTGGATTATCCCGATCCCGATTCGTCGTACAGATTTTCAACCGAGAAACACCCGCCTTCAACAGCGTCACCAGACCCTGAATGCGAGGCTAGCGATTCAGGGGGTGGAGCCAGGCTACTGGGGAGCATGAAGGTGCACAGCATATTCCATGGCTATCCAGCCAGTAGTTAACAAGATATGTTGTTTGGAACCAAAGTGGTGGACGGACAAACCAATGGACTGCTACTAGGGGAGCAAAAAAGAAAAACTTACCCCAAAATAAAGGAGGACTCCAAAGAAGAGGAAGGGCCAGAGGAAACAGCGGGAAAGTGCTCGCATCAGCCTGGGCTTGGCTTTAGCCGATGCCACCTCGCGGTCCCATTCTCTAAACAGGGAGACAGTTTATGTTCCATTAGGACCCATTAGACATACAGTAAACCAGACAATCTCAACACTGCAGGTTCAACATTTACGCTCATGTTTCATGTTTACCTGATGCTCTTATCTAGAATTGACTTACAATGAGCACAAAGGCAGGACAAGATTAAATACCTTGATCGCCAATATTAACAAATCAAACAGTAGCAACGACCAGAACTGTCAAATCTGCAGTATCCCTCACCCTCACTATAGATGTTATAAAACGTGTACCTAAAACGAAGTGAAGCTGGACAGCAAAGTTACTGTTTTCTTTCTCTCCCCAAAAACAAAAGGGATAATAATTAATGTTCAACGCAAGTAGAGAAGGAAGCTGCAACAGCATTTGATTGAGTGCCAGTTGGTAAATAGTTACAGTAAAGTGAGCCCATTGTTACGGTTAGGTCATTTATAACCTGGGAGATTTAGCTGACTGGTCCAACACCGTGGACAGCAGGGACCTTCAGCCACGATGGGAACGGCTGGGGAGAGGGAGTCAACGTGAGAGTGAGTAATAGGAAGTAAAGATATGGTTGTGTGAACAAGGAGAGGGGAGGAAAGAGAGGGAAAAATAAAGAGAGTGAATGATGGAGAGAGCAAAGCGGAGAGAGAGAAAAGAGATGGGATGAGATAATGGAGGGATGAGATAATGGAGATGGATAAAGAAAAGAGAAAGAAAAAAATCAGAAGGGAGAGTTTCTGAGACAGAAAGAGAGAGAAATGGAAAGATTGATGGAGAGACAATACAAAGGTGAGAAATACGGTGTGTGTGTGTGTGCATTTTGTGTATTTGCGAGACAGAGAGAACAAACAGACTAAACGGTAGATGACCAAACACGACCCCGGTAAAGTTCAAATTCCCAGCAGCCCTCTGTGTTTGCGCGATCAAAATAAAACAACATCACACCACACGCCACTGCCCCTGCTCATCTATCACCCTGTGGGCATCAGGCCCTCTCAAAGGTCGCGTTTTAACGCCCATTCACAGGACTGTTGGCACTCCAGGCCATGACGCGGCCCCTAGCTCAGCCCAATAAGGGCCGCAGCAGCAGAGCCTGCATGGGGCACCACAGTGTTTGCGTTGTTCCGGAGGGCAAAAACACGGGTGGCATTTAACGGGTGGCCAGAAAGCTTTCACTTCTCTTTTTTTTCCTGAAGGAGAATAAGAAGAAAAAGCTTTCAAAGGTGTGACATTTACCCAGTACTAAAAGAAGGACGGGAGTGAGAATGGAAAGAGAATTGGGGGAGTTAAAGCCAGACAAAAGAGAGAGAAGGGTAACCGGAAAAGAGAGGAACAGAGAGAGACGAACAGGGAAAGAAAGAGGGGAGACAAAAGAGGAGAGACAAAGAGAGGGAGAGAGAAGTGAGTTGTGTCAGTGAGAAAAGCAAGAGAGGGAGACCATGTGGGTGAGAGAAAAACAAGTGAGAGAGAAACAGTCAACAGTAGAGGCAGAGAGACAGATAAACAGAGAGGGCGTGCGAGAGAGAAAGAGGGAGTGAGACAGAGACAGGCTAAGCTTGTCCCCCATAGTACAGTTGCCTTGGGTGTTTGTTTGGGCCACACAGACCAGGGTTAAGTCTGGCCACCTTTAAATGCCATCCCATATTTTAGGTGAAGAGTGTGTATTACCTCTCTGATCGGCATGCTGCTACAGTAAATATACCAAAAGGGCAGTGACTCAATATCTACACAGCACAACCAAGTAGTTAAATGTTCATTTAACTACTTAAGCCCTAAAGTATATACTTTGTTGTACGAGGAATAGCGAAAATAGCTGATCTACAAGCTCACATGTTGCATTGAATATTTTAACATGACATGCCCAAAACTGGGACACCCGGTTGAAGTGGATTACTCTCAAAGAGCCAACTTTAACACTGACACAGCTGCAAACTGTACAATTGTGCAGTTGTTAGTGCACTGTACTTGTAACTGAATTATTAAAATGCCATCATAGATTATGTGATATACAGTATAACAGCACAATAAGATACAGTTATGGCTCCATAAACACACCCTCACCATTTAAGTCATTTTCTGAACTAGATGTAATTATGATGGTGTATTGTTTCATAACCAGTGACACACTGTGTTTGATTATTGACTTATTTGACTATTTTCATCTCTTTTACACAACAGCTAAACATACATTAATCATGTGAAACAATCAATATTAGCTGAGGGACATTAGAAAAATTTACATATCCTTGCAGCTAATGCCACATTTTACCACATAGCTATATCCAACACCATTTTAAGTTTATGCATTACATTGGTATTCAAACGTGCCATTCTCCAGATGAGAGAACAGGATTTGCACAAATGTTTTAATATCTTCGAGTAGTGTTCAGAGGTTTTTCATAAAGCACCATCCAAATCACAAGTTACACCATGTTATACTGATGTGCTTAAAACATTCTGGTGTGAGGGGGAAATCCCAATAACTGAAGTAGCCATAGCTGAATAGGCCATCGGAGAACCAGAAGGTCCCCGGTTTGACCCACGGCCAGCCTAGTCTGTGTCGAAGTGCCCCAAGACACAAAATGCTTCCTGGGCAAAATTTCAGGTATATGCAAATGCACAATGATAAGAAATATACCCCAAAGGCGTGGAGAAGAAACTATTATTATTAAATGGTCTACACACCTTTCAAGTCTTTCAGAGAGGTTGTCTGCAAGGTCAAAGGAGGGAGCCTTGTAGACATCAGCAAGTTCCAACTTCTTTGTGAAGCCCTTCCGGAGCAGTGGTGTTGTCCACCTGAAGAGAAAACGTATAATATATTCTGGGATTGATACGTCAATACGTCAGTATCCTAAATCGTCAGTGTCAATTTAACTTTGATATTTTAAAAATTGACCCGTAGAAGACTTCTACACAGAGTAAAATGAACACTCAGGATTTTAGTGTAGGTGGGTGTGGATTGCAGGCAGTAACAAGCACATAAAACATTTGGTCAAATTTGGATTTCTGTATTGCAGACATGAGATAAAGTGGACTTATGAGCCTGGTCTGCTAGGTTTTTGCTGGGGTTTTCAGTACCAGCTAGTTACTGTAACTCAAATGGCAGCTGCCAATCTCAAAGTCAAGGCTGGAGACCATGGCCAGTCGATGGGTAGCTATTTACTGTGTGGTGTTTCTGATATAAATACACGTTGTTCTATAATATCATTGTCCCAATGGTGCTAGCTGTGTTAGAAGGCCTCGTGTGTGAATGTGACAGAAAGTGTTTGAATGTCAGGGAGACAAAATACGTGTTTTGTCTTTGGTAAAGTTGGGAAATGCTTACCTGGCTTTAGCCTGTGCAAGCTTTATAGGCTATAGGCCTATGGCTTGTTTTGTTTCAAAATGCTGCATAATTTCCCCAGTAGCCTATATTTTAAAAATAAGAGATACGAGTTTATGTTCCACAATGCCATGTTTTCTCTTCACCCTACAGATAATAATCTGCATCTGCAGTGCAGACCACTGCTAACGTTCATGTTTTTTTGTTTTGTCGATTTGTTTTTACCTTAGAGTGACGTGTCTCCTATTTTGCAGAACAATGTTTCAACAGCACATATATAGGGCTTATTTTGAAGGCATGTTTACTATACCTGCGTATTTTTTTAAACTACAGAAGACGTCGGTGACCGTTTATAAAGATATCATCATGTGGGACACTCAGCAGCAAACTCAATTTGAGTCACTGTAGCTTCCTTTGGAAGCAAAACAGGACAAGGATAGTCTTTGGAATTGGCGGTCCTTACCGGGGGCGTTTTGTGTGCGATTCATTCTCACAATGAGTAGGCCTACATTCATTCATATAGACCGCATTAGTCATTGTCATCTTTTTAAATGTAGGAAATTAAAAGAAATAGGGGATATTAAACCCACGACCCATAAAAATAGACCTGCAACCCACAAATGGGTCCCGACCCACCGTTTGAGAAACAGTGGTCTAATAAAACAACCCGTGCCACCTGTATGCACGTCGTCCTCAAACAACCTCACCATTCTATTAAACCTACGTGCAACGTAGCAGCCTACCCAACGCCACCCAATATGCGTTCAAAAATGATAGGCAATATTTCTTACCAGAAGAAAAACTTGGAAAAGAAGTTCGCATCTTCCACCGGTGACTTCTGCATCCTAAGCGCGCCGCCGCCTTGGGTTCACCGCACCTGTGTGGAAGAAGAAGCCCTGTCCCTGTGCCGTGTCGCTCACATTTGGTGGCCCTGATGGCCCGTCCCGATCCCTGTCCCTTTCCCAGCACGGATGATGATGATGAGCACTGCGCGTTATTCTCCACCTTGAGCGATCGAGGCTCGTAAAGTGCGCGGTGATGTCACTGGTGGTGAAATGAATTAGCGCTGGTCTTTATATTTTCGCAAAGCCGAGGAAAAAGATCTGTCCTCCCCCCGACTTGTTCAGGGCGCACGACCTCGGCGAGTTGTCCAAACCCGAGTCTTCTTGTTCTTCTACCTCGGCTCACTGTGTGTTGTTGCGTCTTCTTGTCTGTCGCGACTGTGTGCGGCTGATGTGTGCGCTGTTTGGTGTGGTGACTGTGGTCCCTCCTGTCTGTCTTCTTGTCCTCTCTCCTCACAGTGTTGGTCAGACAGTGAGGGAGCGCACTACAATCCTTATGGGCACGCCAAACGTTCTGCCTACAGAACGCGTCATTTCCACACAAAGGGGTCGAGTGCTCGAGGCTCCGCAAAGAAATGACACAGGTAGCAATTATTGTGGCAACACACCGTACCCTTACAAACTAACAAACCAAACCGTGCAAGGTGTGTTGACTTTTGGAGTGAGAATGCATTGGGTAGCCTACAATATAATTCTTCCAAATCATTTAACTATTTTTTGTAAAGCCAAGGGCTAAGTGCATTCACTGGGATACATTAAACATATGATTAAAAATAACACTTTACAAGTCAAAATAGACAGGAAAACGCATTTTTTTTTTAAAACAACAAAGGCTTTGCTGGCTGGTGGTTTCCAATACACAGTCCAGAAGTGATAGATGTATGTAGCCTACATAATAAATATGATTTAATCATGATTACCACTTGAGGTGACAGACTATTTTCAAAGGGTAATTCCAAGGGCATGATTGCCACAATGTTGCAAGCATCAAAATGCTGCCCTAACCTTTCACAAAACAGCAGTTTAGTTCCAGGATGTCTGAATGAACTCAGAACTGTTTTTCTTTTCCTTTTTAATCAGTTTCAGCTTACATACAGTTTCAGGCAAGGGAACATCAAACGTTCAAGGCATTCCATAATGGAACAGAGATAAAATGTGGAGCAAAAAAAAGGAGGAAAAAAAGGAATAGATCGCATAATTCCACTGACTGTAAACAACCCTTAAAAAGTGTATATAGTCTAATCTTATAAAACCAATAAACACTATCAGTTCAACTAGTGTAGCTATAGCCTATAGACACTGTGACAAAAAAAGTGAAACATGTTTTGTGAAACATGAATAGTCAAATTATCATTCCTAATCAATGCCACTTGGTGAGGATGTACTGTACTGCCTGAAAGAGTTTGATAAGAATGGCTGTCCACTATAATTTATCCTATAGGACCACACAGCAAAATCCACTGTCATAATTTAACTTTAAAAAGTATGTAAAACATTTTACCTATAGAGTATTTGAGGCCTATAGTTGCTCAGCCAGTATGATCAATGTATGTGTTAAATATGAATAGTTTGTATGATTCCTATAGTTTATGTCTTGGAACCTGATAAAAATGTTTTATAATATATGAATATAGGGGTATGAATCACATGTTCTCTGACATACTCTGCAAGTCAGCTCTTTACTTCTAGAAATAAGTTATTATATGTGCTGCCATGCCAGATTTGAACGAATAACTTCAGAATAGAATGTCTCTGTAGTTCAAAACGTTTTTAGGACCTGATAATTACTGGATCTGTGGCTCAGGAGGTAGAGTGGCTGCCTTGGAATCGGAAGGTTCCCTGTATGGCAACTCCTGGCTTTGTGTCAAAGTGTCCTTGACCAAGACACTTGACCAAGGACTATTTTGTGTTGTCCTTTTTGCCTTAATGTCTTACTGTACCACGTGCTGTTTACATGTCTGACTAATAAGATAGAAGAAACCTAACCGCTCTCGATGAGCAGGGTGGCGCCTTGCATGGATGTCCCCGCCATCGGTGTGTGTGTGTGTGTGTGTGTGTGTGTGTGTGTGTGTGTTAATGTAATGTACATCATACATAAAGTGCTTTGGTTAAAGGCACTATAAAGGTACCACCATTTACCAATTACCACTGTGTTTATGGGTGTTTGTGTGTGCGTGTGTGGTATAATCCAGATTGGATTAGTTAAGGAGGCCTGTACCCCACCCACCACCACTGCCCTTATCCCACATAAGGTCTGTCTGTGTGTGTGTGTGTGTGTGTGTGTGTGTGTGTGTGTGTGTGCGTGCGTGCGTGCGTGCGTGCGTGCGTGCGTGCGTGCGTGCGTGTGTGTGTTAATGTAATGTACATCATATAAAGTGCTTTGGTTAAAGGCTATATAAAGGTACCACCATTTACCAATTACCACTGTGTTTATGTGTGTGTGTGTGTGTGTGTGTGTGTGTGTGTGTGTGTGTGTGTGTGTGTGTGTGTGTGTGTATGTGTTTATGGGTGTGTGTGTGTTTATGGGTGTGTGTGTGTGTGTGTGTGTGTGTGTGTGTGTGTGTGTGTGTGTGTGTGTGTGTGTGTGTGTGTGTGTGTGTGTGTGTGTGTGTGTGTGTGTGTGTGTGTGTGTGTGTTTCAACAAGTGAGCAGACTTTGCAGGGCCTAATTTTTCATGAGGCTGGTCTAGGCATAGGTTAGGGTTAAGAATAGAATTAGGGTTGAGGTAATTAGTGATGACAGTGGGACGGTGGGTGAACAATGAAGTATGGAGTCAAAATCACTCCTCAAAAGTTAATGATACTGAAAAAAGCAACAGAGGTTTAGCATACTGTCATAATGTCACAACTCATGTCACAACTCATGTAAACTCGAGGGACATGTGCAGTCACAAGGTCAATTGGATGTTCTCTTAAATGTTTCCCTGAAATAAATGAGCCCCTAATAATTTGCTTGTGTGGCACTACACGGCTAAATTAACGACGGTGAATGTCTTTCATTTGAGGTGTTTGTGGCAGGGTGGGGGCGGACAGCTGAGAAACCCAGTTTAGTAATTGGGTTTCTCATTTGGATGATGGCTGCAGTGAGATCCTTACAGAGTGAGGCAGTGAGCCTAAAACTTTACTAAGGGCCAGACATTTAAGTGCTTGCCAGCTGTGGCCAGATCCAAGTAATGTAGTCCACTTCCTTACCCGGCCTGAACACAGGGAAGAGTGACCTCTGTTGGCCTTTCATTAAAGCCATCCTGTGCATAATAGCGAAAATAGCTTATCTACAAACCCACGACGTGTCACAGCGTGATCACAATTTGGCATTGCCTATTTTTTATGTAACTTTATACTATGCATAGCCTATATTGCACAGCACAACCTAGCAAAACCTACTGTAGTGAACCAAAATGACTGTCATTATAATACCATGTGTCATTGTATAAGATTTGTATAAATGAAAGAATGTTGAAATGATACTATTTCTCATTTTGTGAATGCTCCAATGAAACTCCCTAAGAATTCCAAGGGGTCCCGAGAGACCCCCACTTTGGCAGTCACTAACCTCGGGCACTTGGAGGATTGAAGGTGAATGACAAAAATGCTTTGTTGCTCTAGATATAGGGACACCCCCCCTGCTAAAGCACCTCAATAACATGACTGCTTAAAAGAGATTGTGTAAGGGAAATTGGTCAGCAGCAAGATCCACATTTGATAAAAACAGTACCCCCATCATCACACATTCACAGACAGACACAAAGACTTCTGGTCAGAGGAGAAAGCCAGAGATGTTTTGTCAGACAGACAAACATCCAACATACAATATCGAGATATGAAAGGACAGTAGAGGATGGTAATGCTGTTGCTGTTTGTTGCTGGGGTGTAAAATAGAAAACAGCCAAATATTGCTATATATGGAAGACATTTTCCATTCTAAACTAGGAATATAGGCTATTATCTGGCAAACGATCTAAAGTGGCTTATTGAATACTTTATTAACAATTTGCAAAAATTGGGAATAATTGACATGTAGCCTAAACCAGTGGTTCTCAAACTTTTTCATGTCAAGGACCCCCAAATTGACACTTATTAGCCCGCGGACCCCCATTTGAAAAGATATACCAAGGTTTTTACGGCTCTAGCAGTGATTTTCAACCATTTTAATTTCAAGGACCCCCAGTTTGACATGCATTATAAGCTACGGACCCCCATTTAATGGCTTTTTTTAAATCTCTGGGACCCCAATATATATAGTAATGTCAATGTTTATTTAACTCAGAGAGAGTACAAATGGAACCAATGGTTGTGTACACTCTCTGAGTTACAGACCCATAAGGGTCCATTTTCCTAACTGGTATCTATCATTTAGCTGGGGACCCCCTGGAACTCCCTCAAGGACCCCTGGGAACCACTGGCCTAAACAACAGTCATTTATTTTGAATAATTCACATTACTTTTCATGAAACACCGCAGTGCATTCTCAACCAAAGAGTTAGGCTACAGTGGTTTCATCATAACCCATGCAGACTGCCTGTCAACCCTCCCCCCTCCCTCGCACACCTGCTATGGTAATTAATGTAAAAACAAAACCAGTTACACCGAAACCAGTAACCTATCGAATTCGGTGGCAAACGCGATATTGGTTCTGATTGCGTTTGCCAATACGTTTCAGTTGTTAGAGGTGAGAATCAAAAGACTACAAATACTTTTGAATAACACAATTTCTCAGCAATAATCTGATGCAACGACCTGAGTTTACAAGTTTTTGAGCCGGGGGAATTTGCCGAAATTGCGAAACAGCGACCTCTTGAGTCACCGAATTGCATAGGATCCAACTTAACTGTACCAAATTAGTGTACCAATTTTCCAAAGGATTTCCACGATGAGCAGCAGACTTGATCATGCGTTCCCCGGCGGAGATGAGAGCGACTACAGTGACGAGGAGTGGGATATTACAGTGTCAAAGTCTAAAACTCGTGTAAATAATGTTTCAATTATATTTTTATTATGTATCCAAAACCTCATGAAGATCGCGGCCCTGAACCCGAATTATTCTAGCAGTAGTTTAGCGTTATCTTACCTGCAGCATAACTGAAGTTGGCTTTAGTAACTGATATTCAATGCAAAGTGCATTCTACTGAGCCTGTACAACAATATTAGGCTGCGTGACTCAATTAGTATTGGAGTTTAGGTTATGCTCCGTCGTACGCAGTGGTGTAATGTACTGTAACTAAGTACATTTACTCAAGTACTAGTCTGCACTTAAGTACAGTTTTGAGCAATTTTTAAAAACTTTACTGGAGTATTTCCAATGTTCAGTACTTTTACTTGTACTACAATTATTTGAAAACTTAAGTTACTAGTTACTCTGTACATTTTGATTATTACAAAACATACATTAACCATTACAAGCTCACGCCGTTGTGAGCTTGTATAGCACTATTTTCAAAGGATTGTTATACATTTGGAAACATGTGAAATGGGATATCGTGCATAACAAGTACTTGCACTTTTGGTAGTATATTTTGATGCTTTGTACTTTTACTTAGAATTCTAGACTATTACTTGTAGCAGAGTATTTCTACATTGCAGTTCTATGTCTTTATTTTTCAATCAATGTATGCTATATGGAGAGCACCTTCTGGCATTCTCACAGAAGCATTACTTGATAAACTCCAGACAGCCCTATTGGCTGGACTCTAATTGCTCCCTGACAGGAGGTCCCACCCTCCTCAGTATATTAGTCAGGGGCGTATCCGTAACTCCAATTCGCTTTTCTTCGCGTTCCATGTAGAAGCCAACCTCACCTCCCACCCACGCCCTAGTAAGCGCCCCAGAGGCCGAACTAAGGAGCATGGTGTCCGAGACCAGGCGTAGGACCCGATCCAACGGCGTCACCCCTCCGCAGAAGCTCTGTGAAAGGTGCTATCGCCTGATGTCGGGGTTCGACAGGCACACCCAGTGTGTCTGGGCCTCAAACACGCGCAGCGGGGGCTGCTCGAGGGGGCTGCTCGAGGGGGCGGACTTCTATCCGGTCTGCGGAGACACGGACATGAGGTTCCTCCGCAAGCGACTGAAAAAAATACCTCACCACCTCCAGACCCTTCAGAGGTCGATCCGGAGGAGGGCTCGAGCGATCCGGCGGGGGGCGCGGCGAGGCCGCTCCGTGCACCATCCCCGGCACCATTGAGTTGGGGAGGTCAGATGGAGACGGTGGACCCGCTGTTAGTATCTTCCACGCATCTCAGCGGGCCCTCGCCATGGACGGATTAAAGTCAAAATGGGCCTTGTGCACAAAATCACCATGGGCCCCCGCAGCAGATTGTGTACAGTAGTTCTGAGCACAAGTCTAGGCTACTGTAAGTTAACCAGATGAGATAATTACCTAACTAACTGCTGCCACGGAGCTGAGGTTGAAAGAGAGAACACACTTCCAATGTGTCTACATTGTGTAAGTCACAAGCACATGGTTTTCTTATCGTTAATATCAAGTTTTGCCAAATGATTGTGTTTAATCCAGGTCCATTGTTTTGTTTGTCAAATGGCTTTAATAGAAAATAACAGATTTCCTCCTACAACTGGGAGGCTTTCAAAATTAGAGTGTATTTTATTTTACACATTTGGAACCTTGTAATTTCATTAGACAACACAGGTTTTATTTTGACATCTGCCAAGTGGAAGTAGATGAAATGGGCTGAGGGGTCTCCGACTGACTAATCAAAATGTTGATTTTCAGGTGGCAGTGCCAGGGCCCCCTTGGCTCGAGGGCCCCTGTGCACGTGCACAAGCCATAATCCGTCCCTGGCCATATACGAGCATGGCCCCTGCACCTTCAAGAGACCGGGCCAGGACCAGGAAGGCCCCAGTCTCGCTGAAGGATTGTAAGATCTGTGGCAACAAAATGCCGGGGTATGACAGACACAGCTTCTGTTTTCTATGCCTGGGGAAGAGGCACGCGGTCCGCGGACTGGAGGAGGGGTCGGCATTCTGCTGGGCATGCGGAAAGACCAGGCGCAGGTTCCTCAAGAAACTGGTGAGAAAGTTCGACAGAACACCCGCAGTCGCACCAAACCCGCCCACGGAAGAGCCCATAGCTGCCCATAGCTCCTCCGGTGGAGGACGAGCCCGGAGATTTACAACCCTCCAGGACCGAGGCTGACGTGGTAGAGGAAGACATCCTTCCCCCAACCTACGACACAGAACCACCAGCGGAGCAGCCTACAACACCAGCCACAGCGCCCCCCACGCCTGGGGTGGAGACGGTCCGGGCACCAGACCCAGCCAATCCACACACACCCACGGCAGGCCCGTTCAACGACCCTAGCGGGGCCAGGCCCAAAAGGGTGGCGGAGCAGCCTATTCCCATGACGAGCGGCATGTCAGACCACACGCCCGGGGAAGGACCGCTCACCACCACCATTTCCTCCCCAAAACACCTATACGGTGACGGGATGATGGAGGCTGAGCTCGACACCCCCCCTTCGATGGAGAAAGGACTCGCAGCCATGACGGTGATGACACCCAGACGGGAGCCAAACGAGGAGGAAGGGTCTAGGAAGGTATGTCTCCCAGTGGATAATCTGAGTTCCCAGAAGTTTTCGCCAGCTCTTGCATACAAACGGGAGGGGCGAGGAATTTCTGGGCCATAACCCCTTTATTTGTGGGCGGGATGTAACTTACGCTCAGAATCTGAGCGGACACGCCGCTTACCGGTCTGAGAGCTGTGCAACTCGTCTAAAAAGTCCGACGAGAGGCAAACAGCAGTACACAACAATAGCGGCCGCAATTTCTCAAGGGGAAATTGCTTCCCGTCGCTCCTATTTACATGCAACACCCACTGCATGTGGATCCCGCCCCCTTTTCTTGGCTGCTGATTTGAATCAGAACGCAGTGGCCGCGCCCCTGCTGTACAGGCTTTGAGCCGAAGCCTCCCAGACTACCCAGTGGAGGCATCTCAAGCCCCGATACCTGCTCCTCGCCGCAAATCCGTCGTACGATGCCGTTGCTTGCCTAAAAATGTACTGGTAGGGGCACGGTGGCGCAGTCGGTAGCGCTGTCGCCTCACAGCTAGAAGGTCCTGGGTTAGATTCCCGCCGGGGACACTGTGGGCGCTGCGGGCGTGTCTTCTCCGCATCATCAGCACCCATACCCTAGGTGGGGTTGACGAAAGGGCCTACTCTGTGTGGAGTTTTGACAAAGAAAAGAAAATGTACTAGTTATGGATGTATTACTGTGAACTTCTGTTTCTCTCCCCACAGGGAAAAGTTGTGCCGATTGCAGAAGACGACATTTCCAAATTGAAAAGAGCCATTACTGATGGAAATGTTCAAGTTGTTGAAGAGCTGTTGGAAAATGGTAGGCTTATATCTTCTGTTGGAGTGATGGCACGTTGGCTGGTATTAAAGAAGTTAATGGCATAGTACCTAATCTATGTCATAGTACATAATCTATGTAGCTCCTTTCGGAACCTTGTATAGCTTTTTTTGTATTTGGGAATTACAAAAAAAGCTATGCATGGTTCCGAAAGGGGCTAAGTACCTAAGTAACTTTGCCTTGTGTTTACATAACAAAACAAGAGACTAGCCCAGAATGACGTAGTTCCGGTCGCCATATTGGAGTCTGGCGACATTTATAAATAAGGAAGCATTGTGTCAATAATACGATAAAGCACACCACCCTCGAGTGTAATATTGCGATTGCCGATTATACAACAGTTACCATCAAAATAAAACATGTCAAAATGTATTCATATTGCGGGACATTTCTCTCTCAAAATAACAACCTTTCTGTGAGTGTTACCTGGAAATACATGGGGTCCGTCTGACAGACAGACAAGAGTCTCTGTCATACTCAGCCACCGTGAGCCACGTTAAGACAACTTTTCTAAGACTGGACACATAGAAACAAAACGTAACTGTTATGTCAATCTCATTGTATTTAATTACGATATTCGATAGAAATTAAAACAGTTTTAATGCCAGATACTTTAATACTTTTACTTCCACTCCACTACATCTCGGAGGCAAATATTGTCCTTTTTACTCCACTACAATTGTTTGAAAACTTGAGTTACTTTGTAGATTTTTATTATTATTACAAAACATACATTAACCACTTTATCCCTATATACTTCGGCTATTTGAAAAAAAAAAAAACGTCATGTGGCGCTCAGGGCGTCAGGCCACGTGACGTCTTAGACGTCATGTGGCACAGAATGAGTTAAGTAAATGTACTTAGTTACTTTCCACCACTGCATACTGTAGATGCATTGACCAACATTAACTGTTTTGTACAGGTATGGGCGTGGAGACCAAGGTTGGTTTAGACTGGACTCCACTGATGTGTTCCCTCCACGTGGCTAATGTTGACATGGCCAAGCTGCTATTGGACAGAGGAGCCAACTCTAACTTCAACAAAAGTAAGTTAAATGATCAAATCCCCCAAATGGAAAGTGTTGACACCCCCCCAACCCCCCTCCAAATGAGCCAGAGTATGTCCAGATACACCCAGAGTATGTCTCAAGTAATTTGTATTTGCACCATAATATCATTTCTGTACAATGTACGGAATAATATGATTTGGAATTCATTTTAAAGGACATAACCTAATGTCCTATTTAAATAATTAGAAATTAAGACTGTCCTTAAAATATAGTTTTTCATGTCCACCCACCCAGCACCTCACTACACAGTAAAATCTGTATAATAATTTAACTCTGAGTGTACAAATGCAACCATTTTACTGTGTGCATGAGTGAGGGATAGATGCAGTGACATGGGCACAGGATTTAATAGAATCTAGGACAGATTACGCAACAACCGCATCACGTTGGATCCTTCCAGGGTCTGATATCATATCAAACGGTCATATCTAATCCTCCACTGGTCCCCATTGCATTGTGGGTTTCACTCCACTCCCTCCTCTTAGTCGACACACCTTCTTTCAATTTCCTCACCTGGCGCGGCCAAAGTTCCGCGGACCAATCAGGTGTCACGACGCTACGCTTCATCTGCCATTACTTAATGTTGATGACGTCAAAGAGGAACTCTCTCAAAAGAATGCCGCTAATCCGCCGGTTTGTTTTCAGTTGACTTCCCCCCCCCCCCCCCCCCCCCGCCCCCACCCGACACGACACGCTGTCTCACAGCTGAGAAATTGAAGGCATCTGTTGGACCCAGTTAATGTAAGGAACGGGAGCATGCAGAGGAGTGAAGGCCTGTGTCTGTTCAGTACCACTTTATTAATACCCTGCCCGCATGCATGCATGGCAGCGTATTGTAATCACTTCCGTGCGCACGTGTGTGTGTGTGTGTCTGTCTGTTTGAACAAAACTCCAGAACAGATGGGGAGAATTTTCATGAAAATGTGTGTGAATGATCAGTAGGCTGCCCCAAAGAGTTGATTACCTTCTTGGACTCAAAGGTCAAGATCAATGTCAAAACGACATAGTCGGCCACATCTCGGGAACAAACGTAGAGCAAGAAATGTTGGTGCGGGCAGGGTTTGCAGCCCCATGTGTTGTACTTCATCGTACGACGAATAGCTAAAATAGCCAATCTTCAAGCTCGCAACGCATCACATCACAACGTGTTGTGAGCTGGTAGATCTGCTGTTTTTGAAAACTTTTACATTTTATGAAAACGTTTTGCATTTTTGGAAGTCTTCCGAAAATATTAACCGATAATGACATGCCCAGAATAGGGACGCCTGGTTGAGAGTGGTTCATTGCTTGTACTCAGGGCAAGTAATTTGCTTTGGTTACTAAGTATTTCTCAACACATTATCTTGAACCAAAATATTCCCAAGCGACATTGCTGTACAGTTCGGCGACGAATTCCCAGACGAAATACTATTCTGGGTACATTTTGCTGGACATTTTTGATTGCCATAGGCAATGTATTACAATTGGAGGAAATATACTACAATTGCTTCACCTCCAGAGACTGTGTCCAATTCTTTCCCAAAACTTCCATCAAAGTGAAGACATTGTTGGCCCTAACTTCTACAAGGATCTGTTTTTAGTTTAGGGCTAAAATTGGGTAAAATTGGGGTTAGGGAATTAATGTGCTCAGAGGCTCCTTGCGAACAGAGCCAGACCGATGTGTCGGTCTTTAGCGACATGGGTATTGGCAATTATGTAGCCGATCTGTCATGATGTTTTACCCCTTTTAACCATAGAATATTCAAAAATATAGACGAAGGGACTGTGACGTCACGTCACCCATTTGTTTCTAGAGACCCGTTTTAAAGCCTCTAGGAAATGGCTGCGAGTGCAACCGGAAACGGATACTATTGGGTGGGAAGGGGAGCGAGGGTTTTTCACTCAGTAGAACCCCGGTATCCTTGTCTTGTAAATCACAGGACCATAATTTACAAAATCGTGCTGTGAAAGACGATTTGAAATCATTGTCTTTATGAAGAGGTTTACTAAGGTAATAAAAAAAGCATATGGAGATCCGGTTGTCCAGAGCCATAGACCCGACCACTATGCCCATATGGAAATGTGCATATATGGGACCGACTGACTTCAAACTTGGCGCGTGCATCGGCAAGGACTTGAGGGAGTGCGGTGCCTGCCGTTGTTCTAGACAAGCGCATATGCGGTTGTGTAGAACTGCCGATCGGACCGATATGTCCATATCTGGGCATACGTATATGGATATCCAGTTGTCCAGAACCACGATCCAACCAATATGCCCTATATATGGGCATGCCAATTTACAGGGTATGGGCATGTAATGACATCACAGATCTCCATAAGGGCATTAAAGGGACACAGGTAGACAGTAGACACTAGACAGACAGATACGGAGATCTCCATATATGGGCACAAAAGGGACACAGACAGACGTGTACAACGGGTACTCTGAAAATCGAGATCAGCATTGAACCCAAAAACGTGTGCGATCAGCATCAAACCCAAAAACGTGTGTGCGTGAGTGTGCATCTCTGGCTGACTGCATACACATGGTGTCCCGTCTTCTGCTGGAGGCTGGCAAAGGAAACAATTAAACGGCAGAGCAGCATTCAGTCACTTCCTAATCGTGTTGTGCAGAGCCTGAGCTGGGGGCTGAGTGGAGGAATGCATGAGTGATTGATAAGATACACAGAACTCCAGACTGTCGTCATTCTTCTGCACCCACCGACGTGAGGGTGGCCATGTTTGTTTACCTCAGGCCACCACACACACACACACACACACACACACACACACACACACACACACACACACACACACACACACACACACACACACACACCCACAGTGACACACACACACGTATGCAAAAATATTCAGATGTAGACACATGTTAATGTAAGCCAACACACAGAGAAGTACTCACAAGACACAAGTTAGCCGTGGATGCGTGCGTACGCACACGCACATGTGCGCACGCACGCACTCACGCACACACTCATTACATGTACTACACACATGCACACGTTTGGGAATTTGGTCACTGCCGTAACGAAACTGCAATTAAGCGGTTAGACATCTCTCTTATCAGCTTCCAGATAAGAAGGGTACTTCTCTGAAGTCGGTCAGCTCCAAAAACTACCATAGTTCCTTCTTGTAGATAAACCTCCACCCAGCTCTATCAACAGGACCCTCATCCAGATTCCTTACTATTCTTGGTTTTAATGTGATGTCACACCCTGCTTTCTCATAACAAAAGCCAGGTATTTTCTATTCTGGGATAGCGTAGTGTTGGAGGCCACATGTACCTGGGCTCCAGTGCCATAAGGGGCCTCTCTCCTGTGCTTCCGCTGTGCAGTATCCATTGCTACTTTCCTAATGTCTGTTAGTGAGAAAAATGCATATGGTAATGTCAGAAGTGATGGCTTAACAGAGAGGGCATAAAGAATGAGAAATGAAGCAGTGGAAAAGTAGCTTCTGTTAATTGTTTTGATAGTAGGAATTCTAAAAAAAGCCTCAGTCACTGTCCACTTGCTTGTATTTAGAGCATTTTAAAAGGAAAAGCAACTTAATGTTGTATTGTTTTGGTCTATTAACCATTTAGGCCCTATTTATACTTTGTCAAATGACGATGTCGTGTGGCAAAATAAGCCAATCTACAAGTTTTATATTTATTTAATAACTACTTTTTGAAAATGTTAGAATTTTTTGAAAGTGGTTAATGGTGGTTGTTCTAATGTCCATAGACGGGTACACGGTGCTAATGGCTGCCTGCACAGCATCAGCCAGTGAGGACAAAATCGCCCAGTGTGTCGAGCTGCTGCTGTCCAGGAATGCAGATCCCAACTTACAGAACAGGTGAGCACTGAAAGGAAAATTGGGTCAATTCAGCAGCAAGGAATAGCTATATATTAAAACTAGAAAAGTGGGTTCCTCTGAGTGCAGGTCTCTGCCAGGCCGGGTTGCCTAGCCAGGGCCCTCAAACTTTGGAAGCCAATTTGAATGGAATATGTCAAATCTAAGTGATACATCTTGATCACGGCAGAGGGGGACAAATTGCCTGACAACTGACATTTCATGTAGGGGGCAATCGTCAAATGTCTGCATCAAAACAACAGCTGGGAATTAAATGTGCACTTGGTTTAGAAAATAAATAATCACACTTGTACATTCCATATTTCGTAATTATTACTTATTTACAACTCTTGTATCATTCAAGACGGCCCCTCCTAATGTCTCTGCTTGTCGGCAATGTCGCAGTTGGAACATCTTTACGCTGGTGCAAATTCTTCCCAGAACACATTGAACTCCGGTAATAATGAGTTTTGCCATGGGGAACGCAGAGTGATCCACTTTTAACATGCTCGCATTCAATGAATGTGCTGTATGTATGTATGCGCTGTATGTGGAGATAATGTGGAGTGCGTCCAGTTTCAAAACGCTTCCATGGTAATCAATGACTATGCACACTGCAGGCAGAGATGCAGAGTATTATGTCTTCCATGACTTGCTCATGTTTTCCGCAGAACTGCACAGTCAAATTACACTGTGCATTGCTTATTTTTGCATCATAACGATCAAAACGGCTGCTCAACTTCCATAGCTATAAGCGTATTATTTTTGGTTGATCACACATGGTGTTGCATACAGTGTTTACAGAATATCTTCTGAGCACAGGTCTTAGCCAGGCCGGGTTGCCTACCCAGGGCCTGCAATCTTTGGAAGGCAGTTATAGCCAATTGTAATGGAATCTTTCAAATCTGACTGATACATCTTAACCACATGACTCCAGAGATAATGAGCAACGATTTGAGTGAGTTTTGGACAGAGCAAGGAAAGATGGTGATCAAATGCTCTATCATATTTCTCAAGATGGTTTCCGTTATGTTTGGGAGCCATGTGGTTGCATTGCTCACCACAGCGCTACATACGGTGTGTGTATATTTGGTCGTTTTGGTTGGAACGTCCTGTTATGGCATGTGCATGTACTGTACAGGCTGGTAACAGGCAGACAAATAAACACACTGGAGTTTACAGGGGGTGGGTGCACTCAAATATAGCAGGGCAGAAACACTGCAAGGTCTCTACTGTGGCTACACAACACATTTCTCAGAGTAAGATAATAAAGTTGTACATCGACCTTGGCGCCACTATTGTTAAGCCTGATTTAGGATGTGTCTTTAAAAATATAAAGAACATAATTTGTATTATATTTTTGCATAGAAAATGGTGCACAATGCATGTAATGTAAGAACTGGGTACCACAACAGTGAACCTGTCACAGATGGTCAAGAACAAGTTTAGGTAATATTTTGTTTTCTCAGAGTTTCTTTTTTTTTAAAGTTTGGACAAATCGACTGTAGAGTAACCATTATTTTACCTGAGTTACACCTTCTGATAGTTCTACTTGAATGGTGTCATGAAATAATGACTCAAGCAGCCTACGGCATGCCAATATTTAATTCATGCATGTGTGACAGTTTCCGTGTCCAGTCCACTGAGGCATTTTTTCCCGGCCGAAAACCCCAAGGCGCTCGCCTAAAAACAAGTTGAAAATATATTTCAGCTCTCAGCAAGCAAATAAAAACTGCACACGTGAATGGGCGAGCGCAAAATAAACGCTCGTCACGCTGCTGGAGTTTCCAAAAACTCGGCGCTCCTATTGTAAACAATTCAAAACATACGCTTCGCTCAGGAAAAAAACTTCTTGGTGGACACGGCCCCTTAATTGTACAGTAGGATGTTGTGTTGCATCACATTGTGAGCTTGTAGATCGTCTACCTTTGCCGCATTACTGCTTACTTTACTTTACATTGAGAATGACCCAGATTGCACAGAGCAACGAATAACTACTCAAAGAAACAGGAACATTTCTCTATCATTTAAAATTTGTATTTGTCATTATCGGGGACATGTGTTTATTTGGTCAGTCAAATACAACTCTGCCGTGTCTATGATGGGGTTGAAAGGGAAGCGAATACAAAATGTGTGCACTGTAAAATAATGGGTGTGTTAATTTAACTCCAAGTGTGTAAACAATGAACCCTTTTAAGGGTACATTTGTATGCTTCCTGAGCTAAATTAATGCTCAGGATTTAACAATGTGGAGGAAAGTACTTGTAAATGGCATACAGATTAATAGATTTTAATAGGTGCACACAGTGTATTGGTCTCGCAAACCTAATTTTAAAATATATTTTAATTGCAAGTAAGTTGAATGGAGTTGGGCCCTCTATTGACGTCTGCGGATGTCTCCTCTCTCAGGCCAAGGAATGAGTACTGTGTTTTAGCCCTCATACTCTCTTACTGCCTGACCACACACGCACACTGTGTGGTGGTAGGAAATTGATTGTTTCCTCTCTAGACAAAATATTTGAAGAACAGTTAACGAGAGGCAGAGGTGGATAAGGGACGAGGTGTGTATATGTGGGTAGTGTGTGTGTGTGTGTGTGTGTGTGTGTGGGGGGGGGGGTGTATGTACGATCGTGGCTGTCAGATGAGAGCAAAGGAGGACAGGGGTGAATGTGGGCTCACAGAATAAACCCACTCCATGTCCGTTTTGCGTATGCGTATCAAACCAGCAATTAACACCAGCTGCGTGTCCCTCCAGCCCAGCATAAACAAGCGTTCCGTGTCATATCGCCATCCTGGGGAGGGAGGAGCAAGATGTGGCCTTTACCACTCATACGGTCTGTCTTTGTCCTCCTTTGGACTGTTTGTGGCTATTCTTTTTTTTTAATTGGGCACACCAGGTTGAAAGTGGTGAAACATAAGCTGATAAAGTTGTGCTGATACTGGTGTTGTTACTTGTGCCAGAGACGGGTATGAAAGCAAATTCATTTTCTGTCTTTCAAAGGATGAGAATTCTTTCAATATAATGGCCTGGTTTCAAAATGTTGGTCCAGGCTGTCCAATAAAGGTGAAAATACAGATTGGTACTTGTTATGATTTAATATTTAAAAGTGCATGTTGAATGATCTTGGTGCCATTAAAACTCAAGATTGATCTGATAAAATCTTGTCTGAATGAGTTGAGGCTCAAAGGAGGCTGGAATCAAATAAGACACCAAAGTTTTTTGGCAACAGACTTGAATCCGATACCAAAAAACGTGGAATGCAATGTATACTAAATTGTGTGAGATCAGGCTGGTACTACAGACTGGTAGAACATCTATAGCAGCCTGTTGCACACATTCAAGGACCTGAGAAGACTCAGAAAGAGCAGTTTGCGCTGTCCTTTCTTAAAGAGGGCATCAGTGTGTCTTGCCGGTGTTGCTCACCACCATCGTCTATCAGGCTGCCCTGTGGCCTGATGTTTTGAGGCCTGCCAATATGTTAGTCTGTACTCCAGGCCATGAAGTTGCAGTCCACATGCTTGACTGACAGCTTCTCTGCCATCAGGAGAGGCTGTCTGGGGTTGAAGGCACTGGAGAAGTCAAAGAACATGACTCTGAGTGCTGCCCATGTCCTTCAGATGTGCATAGGCTCTGTGAAGCAGGTGGATGATTGCATCCCTATGCCTGTGCTCCCAGAGCCATGGGTGGACCATGGGGGGAGTATCGCAGCAGAGGAGTGCAGGGTGGGATTCTATGGGTGCTGAGGGGTGGCCCTACAAGGCCCCTTGGGACATTGAGTCAAACCTATTGAAGAAGAGGTTCAACGTGGCTGCGACTTCTCCCATTCCTTGGAGCCTTGAGCCGTGGAGCTTGACTGCATGTGACCAGTTATTTTCCTCAGCTCCTCCCATACATCCATAGTAATGTTATGCTCAGGTTTGCCCTCTGTCCACTTGTAGTTGTTCTTGGCTACCCTCAGCTCCTATTTCAGATCTTTTTTTTGCAGCTTTAGCCCTCTCTGGACATAAAGCCTCTCTGCTGTAAGTCCAAACAAACCTAATCCCTGCCTGTTGGCCTGGTGGAGATAAAAACAAAAATAAAGCCTTGTTAATGCAGTGCTTGTTGTTGGGGGGTGGGGAGGGGGGGGGGGGTGGCGCAGTGATGTAGTGTGTAACCCAATGACCGAGACCTTCAAATATCCTCTCCATGGACCATCTGGAATACTTTGCACTCTACTCTGGAAACACTAGGGTTGTTGGCCTTCACTAGAAGATATAATTATATTTTGTTTGCAACAATGGAAGGAAATTTCATCCTACGTATGTACAGTATAATGTTGCCACAGGGAAGCTAAGGCTCGATACTTATCGAAAATGAATACAAATTTACGTTTTAATACAGTATCGAAATGACATGCCGTATCGTGATTTCAGCGCTATTTCATTGTCACTCCTGCACATGCGGACGTCCAAGGGAAGCCTGAGGTGCTGCTGTTTATCTGTGCATTCCATGCAGGTGTGGTAAACATTATTTACTGAGAAACGATTGTTTTTCTTTACAAATCAAGATTCAATAGCCTAATAATTCAAATTAAATAAAGATCGAGAATCGAATCGTGACATTAAAATTGAAAATGTAATTGTGGATTAGGCATAGCATGACACCCCTAGGGGAAGCATATTCAAGGAAAGTGGGTTTGGGTGGGGTTTGCACTTGTCAAGTTATAGGGGAAGAAGGGGAAATATGGTCACCAGTTGACACAGAACAACCTACTGTTACTCAAGTATTATGTAAACCAGTCACAGATACAGTATGACAACCCATAATGGTGTTGAATGATGCACTCAAGTCCTACGAAACAGTCCCCAGCATCAGCATTCAAAAAAGGGGCTGACACCTAGAAAGTAGAAGGCATCAGATGCTTGCGTCAAGATATCCACCCATTGATTTTAAGGGCAGTAGACAGACGCACTGAAGGTGTCAAGTTAGTGCATCAAAACTGCACGCTTCTATTTTAGAGCATTTACATGTGAAAAACTGAAGTATGTTCATTAAATAGATAAAGGTCTGACCCTGCACAGATCCTGAAAAAGAAAAGATTGTATTTGTCTTTGATATCTTTGAAACTACCATAGGCCTGTCTTCCTTCCTGCACGTATGTAATAGCTGGTGATAAAAAAAATATGGATGCGGAAAACCAGTTCTATATGATGGAAGGTTCAAGAGCTCTGCATGCTTTTTTGCATGTTTCAACGTGTGTGTGTGCGTGTGGGGGTGTGTGTGTGTGTTACGGTACTCTCTCCTTCCATTCGGGTCGTGCAGCTCAAATTATTAATAATTCTGGTGCCATTATGGTGAACAAGTGGCCTCACATGACACATCGACTGATGCACTGATGACACTTTACTGTTTATCCAAACCTTTGTTTGTGACTTTCATAAGTGCAGTCTCTGCTATGGTGCTGTCAAAAGGTTTAAAAAATGTGGTTTTAGGGTTGTCTTCGGAAGCTGCCAGAAGTTGTTTGAGACTGTCCTTTCCAGATTTCTTTTTAAATTAATGGCAGTTCAAAGGTTTTTTGATAATAGACTGAACAGAAGTAATAAGTACAAGTAAAATTATTATTATTAAAAATGGAAGGCAAATGAGATTCAACTACCAACACATGTATGAGAAATTTTGAATGTGTAACATCAACCGGGCTAGACGATGATTTGAAGGGAAACACAATACCCGAGATTAATAACAGAGATGGGCATAAACTGGTTTAAAGTGTGCACTGATTGTACGTTGAGTCAATACAAGCTGTATTTTTAATGGTCACGAATCGTGATACTGAAACACTAGTGGGACTAATGTACTGGTTTGGTAGGCTACATGAGTCATTATTTCATGTCTGACAACATTCCATTAGACCTCTCAGAAGGTGTAACCCAGGTAAAATAATGGGTCACTCTGCAATAGTTTAGCTATAGTTTTCTACCTGTCCATAGGTGGAAAGGTGTCTCAGTTAAACTGAGACATGAAATATTAGTTCACATTACCTTTAGTAAGCTTATTCTCGACAGTTTGCGTCATGCGTCCTTTTGTGGACAGTACTGACTAGTTCTTTTTCTAGGACAGAAAGTTGTAATTTCCAGAGCTGTAGAGCAGCTGTGAATAAGGTGTTTGATCTCCCAAGGTCTTTGTTCTCGTCACTGTGACGCCATGAGCTTTGTTTATTCTGGATTATCTGTGTATTGATACGCTGTCTACTTGGGAATGTAACACACACGCACGCACGCACACACACACACACACACACACACACACACACACACACACACACACACACACACACACACACACACACACACACACACAGGCCTCCTCTTAAGTTTTTCTTTTTAGGTATGTAACTTGTTGCTGCATAAAAAATATTGAGATGAACTTTTAAAAGTGTTTTAAGAAATTAGACTTGATGCTGTATCTCACTCTCTCTCTCACTCACTCACTCACTCACTCACACACACACACACACACACACACACACACACACACACACACACACACACACACACACACACACACACACACACACACACAGTTGTACGGTGTGAAGTTATACAGACTGTGAAACCAGCCCTTGGGAAGCTACAGTATGACGGCGCAGTAAAACACCCGAATGACACTAAACTGTCACCTCTCCATGAGGTCAACAAGGAAGCCACTGTTTACAGGGTGCAAAGTCATCTTTGGAAGAAGGAACTAATGGGTATATACGTCACAGACATTCGTGTGATAGTTCTGCCTGGACATTGATTGAATTATTTATGTACCTGCCGAGGTCACATGAGTTGAGGTCACATGATTAATCACAATGTGTTGAGGATGTAATCCTCGAGACTTTCACTGTCAATCAACCTAAAAATATCACTTGTCGTTCGTTTCTATTCTTCCCGGTGTCCAAATGCTCTGTGAAAATAAATGAATAGTATTTGTATTATTAGCCATAAATAAGTGATGCATGATCTCCCCCCCACCCCCCTCTCTCTCTCTCTCCTCTGTGCTGCTCTCTCTATATCTGTGATTCACACATTTACACACACTTATGCCACAATTTCTGTTGACGTATGGTCTCAGGACTTTCCCACACCTCTATATATTGATGGCGTTTTCTTACCCACTGTTTGAGTCCCAGATGATATAGTAGACCTGTTTCACTGGTTATTTACAACACTTGATGACATGGTACAGTCCTCGACAAGAAGGTCAGGCTTGTTTTAGCCAGGGATTTATTAATATATTCACACAGTGAACAAAGCACATTTTAACCCAAGTTATAATCAGAGATGTTATCACCATAAGGCAAATGTCGGTAAAATGTTTGACGAACATTCCGACCATGGCTCTAGAAGTTGGAGAAATTCCTGGAATCGAACCCACTGTCTTCTCTAGAACTTGTGTGTGTGTGAGTGGAGGTTGGGGGGGGGGGGGGGCGGGGATTTGACATCAAGTAATTAGGTTTCATGTGGAGGTTTTCATGAGCCTAACATCAACTATTAGAGCAGCGTTTCTCGAATCTTGAAAATCACAAAGATAATTACATTTGCCTGGTATTCCAGGTCAAACTAACCCCTGATTAGAAGCTTTTAATAAAAAGTACCCGGCGTACATAGTTAGAGGTACATGGAGGACGAGGTGAATGCAGTTAACAACATAAATCTTAGCGTCCCTCTCTTGTGGCCAAAATTGGGTGAAAATAGCCAATCTACATACACGTCACATTGCGTTCTGAGCTTGTAGTTCAGCTATTTTCGGCAAATATATTTAGGATAGATTAAAACAGGAGGGGGCCTAGCATAGAGCCCTCAGGGACTTGGGTCAACTAAGTATATTAGGGCTTAAGTGGTTAATGTTCTGGTAGGTCAGAAAACCAGTGGTTCTGGGCGCATGCTGGCCTAGCGGTCCAGTCGCATACCACATAGGCTGGTAATCCAGTCTGACAGCATGTCGTGGGTTTGACTCCCTATCCCGACGGCCTTTGCTGCGTGTCTTCCCCCAACTCTCTCCCCATTTCCTGTCAAATAAAGGCAGAAAAAGACCTAAGAATATCTTTTTTTTTTTTTACAAAAAACAGTGGTTCCCTAGCCTGGATTTGGATACTGGGTTGGTAACTTTGCAGGGCTACTTTTGGATGTTCCACTTAACAGCCAATTTGGTTGATAGAAGAGAAGATTGTTGATTTTGGGGAATGTTGATCAGAATAGTTATTCTCCTGCATTTTTTTATGCCTTGTCTTCAATGGTTCAGTCAGTGTGTATTTGGAGTACCAAATACTGATTATTTCTGTTGCCAGTAAATTTCTGCCTAAATGATACTGTAAGAGAATAATGAGCGGAAGGCCGGACATGTCAGTTGTTTAACCCACAACTTGGTCTCTGTCGCCCTCTAGTGGATCCAAAGTATTGTTCTCCTCTGCATTGTTCTCTCATTATTCCTCCTGTCTCCTCTCTGCCCATGTTCTCATTCCCTCTCCTCTCCAGCTGTGGTATGACCTGTCTGATGCTAGCGGCCAGGGATGGCTACACTAAACTCATCAACCTGCTGGTGTCCCATGAGGCAGATGTCAATGCCCAGGACAACAACGGATTCACGGTCTGTCCTTACTCTCTCTCTTCATTAACATTAACATCTCTGTGTTACTTCTCTGCACTAATATTTGGACACACACACACACACACACACACACACACACACACACACACACACACACACACACACACACACACACACACACACAGCCAGTGTGTGTGACTCATATTCAGTAACTCATACTAGATATAGGCTACCAACTTTGTCCATTGGCCACTGGTAAGGATTCAGTGGAGGACATACTGGTTCCAGCAGGATGTCCAAATCTAACAGCTATATCACACATCATATGTTTCTCTTTTGTGTTCCTTCAGGCCCTGGCCATAGCAGTGCAGTGTGGTAAAAATGAGGCTGTCCTTAAACTTATCCAGTTGGGAGCAGACAAGACCATTAAGAACTATGACGGCAACAGTCCTTATGAGGTGGCCAAGCTGTACAAGCAACCAGAGGTACCTTCATTCATACATTACATATAATATTATCAGTGATAACCAAAGTGACCAAATGAACCCTAGCGTCCTTATTTTGGGGCAAACATTTGGCAAAAATAGCTGATGTACAAGCTCGCAACGCTTCACAGCGCATTATAGCTCGTAGATCGGCTATTTTAGGCAAAGATGGATAATGCAGAACAAAGCACTTGTGTCACAACATTTTGTAGATCTGTTATTTTTGGCAAAGAGATTTGGTGTAAAAACAAACAAAAGAGCTTATAGAGCCCGAAGGGACCCCAGTGAGTCTCCTAAATATATAGGGTGTAAGTGGTTAAATCTTAAAGGGGAAAAGTGAAAAATCATTTGGGTGATAAAGAGGCAAAGCACTCGAACACAAACCTCAAAGACCCAGGTTCCATTACCGGCAGCAGTGCCTTCTGCCTTGAGGAGACTAGTGGGAAGCTGGGGAGTGATCATGTCCTAAGCTCTGCACTAACGACTCCTACTGGTTGTTCCTCACACCTGTTCAGCAGGGTGGGGGACTGGTGAAGATGGAGCGAACATGTGTTACGCTCTCACAGTGAAACGCCACACTGTCAGGTGAAAAGAAGTTTTATCAAAGGAGGCATGTGGTTTTCTATTGCAGTGGTTTTCTATTTTTCTGTGCCCAAGGCACACAAATCGGCAAGTCAAAATCTCAAGGCACTCCTGTATTCATGAAGAAAATAGCCAATCAGATTTTAGAAACATTGTGAAAGAAATGTACAAAATGAAGCCAGTCAGACGGTTCTCGAGATACGTGAACTACAGTATGGACAGATCTTATGCGTTTATAGTTGGATTGCCATATAATGTGTGGTTGTCACAAAATCCCAGGGAACTCCTGGATTTGTCTCAAGGCACACCAGGCAAACAGAATGGCCCCCCAGACCTGTGGGGGTTGGCAGTGACAGGGACCACTGTACACTTGGGGGAAGGTTGACAATGACTTGGGAGGGGAGGGGGGGGGGGACGCAAATAAAGACTAAAAGAACACTTATGTCTACAGATAGCCAGGATCCTGTCCTGTGCACTCCAGACCTCTGTCTCCTGCTCCAATGAGGAAACCCTCTCCAAGTTGATCAAGGGCGACTCTGAGCTCTGCTCTTCCAAAGAGAGGTGAGGTACCTTAGAAACACCTTCCACAGCTCACATTTCTGCAGGACGTGAGGAATACTTTATGTTGGGGTCACAGGTTAGGACTGACCCTTGGCACTGAGGCTCCTTGTGAGTCACAAGGGTCCGACTCTTGTCATGCCTCCCCTTCTCTGCCCTTGGTTTCCAGTCTCTCTACTCTACACCCTATCTGAATAACGCCAAATGCCAAAAACAAATTCTAAAAAAACAAAAGATTTATAGAGAGAAGGCATTCAAATAAATCTTGAAGCATGTTTGTGAACTGGAAAGGGTCAAATTGACTGACTGAGTTCTGTTTAGTCTGTCAAGTTATGTGTATAGACTGTCTGAATCAAAGTTGCACTTAAATCCAAGACCTAGTATCGACACAAACAATAAACTGCATATCTAAAGTGACCAGTGGTTAATTACAGTCATAGTATCCCTCCTAACGTTTCTGGCGCTGGTACAGTAGTTTAGGTTGCGTCTGTTTTCTTACATGTGTAGACGTTTAACCATTTACCATAAGTACCATAACTTGCCATAACTTTGTCGCACGACAAATCGCCAAAAATAGCAGATCTACAAGCTCACAACGTGTCATGCTGCGACATGTTGTGAGCTTGTAGATTTAAAACATGGAACGGTAGCTCCAACTTTTTAAACTCTGTGGGAAGAAAGGTTTATACACAGAAAGCCTGTGTCCACTTTGCTCTGGTGGTGGTTGTGATGTGTCTGAACTCTGATCTCCTCAGTACAACCAAGCTGGGTGACATAGAGCTTCTCCTGCACGGGCTCAACCTGGAATACCTGGCTGACATCATGAACGTGAGTAGAAAGACGGAAACGCAGATGTGCACACAGTCACATTTATATACACGTAGTCAATAAATCAGAAAGAAGTTTTAGACGCCAGGTCTTCCTTCACGGGTACAAAATGACAGACCAAACCCTAATAGACCCGTGATTTTTTTTCCGACATTTTTATGACAGACCTGAACCCTAATGGACCCATCAATTGGTCATTTATTTTAAATGAGCACTAATTGGACCGATGAAATTTGTTCTGAGTTCTGATTTGTTCCAAGATATTACAGAATCGACCCCAACTGATATTATATGGACCTGACAAACCTAATGATTACAATTACTTGAAAAAAAAATGCCGTTCTACCAGTAGATGCTAGGGACTGGCATGGCAGCTATAGCAGCCTACTGTACAATAAGAGACAATTAAATTAAATTGCATGTTTTCACCTCGCTTGAAGAAGGAATCCACGACCGTGCACCTTTTGATCTGCAACTCAGCTAGTTTTTGTGTCTTAATTTGGGTGGAGATTTGGTGTAGAGGGGGAAAAAGGAAGGGACCGAGTATGGACCCCTGAGGGTCCCCGATCAACGAAGGCTACAGGGTTTAAATGGTTAAGACACATGGGTGACTTAAAGTACAAGGTACAGCAATCCCAGACATACTACACTGCACAGCTGCATCACGCCCGTGAAAATGACATGCACGTGCAGTGGTGCACAGAAACACAACAGGTAGTTTACATATCTTGTTCAGCGGCTCATAATGGACTCAGTGTGGCTGCCTGAGGATCAAGTTGAATTAAAACACGGGTCGGCTGGAGTCTGTAAAGCAGGCATGTGATTGATGAAGGTTGGGTGGCGGGCTGAGGAGAGATTCTATGTTCTCATGCAGGTACATCTGTCTCAGGTGCACAGGTCAGGAATAAGCAGCAGGAGTTTTGATTTGGTAAATGCTGAGTGATGTTTTCTCTCTCTTTTTTTTGCATGCAATTGCATGCACGCACACACACACACACACACACACACACACACACACACACACACACACACACACACACACACACACACACACACACACACACACACACACACACACACACTTACAGGATAATGACATCACCTGGGGCCACCTGCTGACCATGGAGAAGGATGACCTGCAAAAGGTAGAGGGTGACTGGTCCATCTGTGTGTCTGTCTGTCTGCCAGCTGTCTCACTCTCCACCAGGCTCCACAATGACCCTGAAACGATAGAGGCAGAGCTCTACTGATGTCATACTCGTTAAAGATAGTTCACCTGAAATAGTAGGCTTTTGTCTTTGAAGTTGGCATAGTCTGCCCTCGTGGCAAAGCTACATTGGTATAGCACTACTTTCCTTCTAAGTCTGTTGCAAGTTAATTTATGTTTATATAGATAAACATGTAAATTAACTTTCACTGGTGAGTTATGGCAGATCATTTCTTTGGGTAATATTTCTGCTCCAAGAATGAAATTGAAAATTCACAGCAAAACGGCTGCTCATTTAATTCTAAATTGTTGGTTGAAAGGTGAATGGATGACACAATAATGATTGATTGACTAAATTAAATGTTTAGTGATGTAATTGGTTTAGTGATGTATTATGTAAACATTATAACATGTTTTATGTTTACAACTTGTCTTGTTAAGAGACTAATAGATTAATTGAGTTAAATCGATAATTAAGTAATTTGCTGTCCCAAATCAGACGCTGGCTACTCCCTTCTTGTTTGTAATGAGGACTTGGCAAAAGACTCCTTTTGATATACAATTGGTGTGTTTGTGTCAGCTTGGAATCACAGATCCAGAGGATCAGCAGAAGGTGTTGAACGCTGTGCAGGACATGCAGCTGGACAGCGTGGACATGGAGACCCTCAACCAGCTGCAGAACATAGACAGAGGGTAGGAAAACAACCAGTCAACAACCATCAATTATCTAACTCAACGGTTCTCAACGTGCGGTCCGGGGGACCTCTGGGCGTTCCAGAGAGTCCCCAGCTAAATAGTTGAGAATAAAATGGACCCTTATGGGTCTGTAACTCTGTGAGGGTACAAATGGACGCTTACATGTCCATTTGGTTCCATTTGTACACTCTCAGAGTTAAATGAACCCTGAGGATTTTACAGATCAGGGCCTTTTCTGGATCGGGGCCCACAGCATTCACGGCCCATCCATGGGTCAGATGGGTGGTTCACGTGCATTTTCAGATCAATCGACACTTTGTGTTTTGCCAGTTATTTGAGGGCCCACTTGCAATATCCTCACAGCCCACCAGTGACGCTATCCAGGAGAGCAGCAAACCCTTGTCATAATACCAGAGGTTGAAGTGTGATAACTCTAAACCGTTGTCTCTAGTTTGGGATCAATGGACGAAGCTACTGCACAAGGACAAGATCAATGTGCCGGCAATATTGGGTTCTATTAATTTTTAACCTGAATCCTATTGTTCCATTGTGAGGAAGATGCAAAAATATGGCATAAGTTACCCAGTGCATTTTGTGTCTCGAGACACAAGAATCACGCTGGCAAATGACTGAGCAGCCAATGTAAAACTGTCATTGTACGACTGTACGATTGATCGGATTCAGATAAAATATTGCCCTAAGTTGCCCTTCAATAGCCTACTTTATTTTCATTTGGTATCAAGGGGTAATGCAGACCGCCTTGCTTTTTCTCTGCAACGTCATAATGCATAATTTTTGTGTCGAGCGCTGAAAATATCAGATCTACAAGCTCATAGTGTCCCGGATCTGATGTGTTGAGATTGTAGACTGGCAATTTTCTGCACGCGACTGTCATACGGTGAAGTATAAATTAGGCTTATAAAAGAGCTTTTTTTTCGTTGCAAATCTTTGGTCTGAACTAGACTTCTGAGTATCAGGATTGTAATGGTGGTTTCTCACCTAAAGCTAGAGCTGAGTTTGAGTGTAGTAGAGAAAATCTCAAACACTTGTCAGCCACACACCTGAACCGCGTGCCCCCCCTCCCCCCCCACCCCCACCCCCAATCTCCCCGTATCGCTCCGTCTATCCTCCCCCACTGGAAGTCATTCATCAGGCCTGGAAGCAACCGGCCAAGCATTCCGCTGCACCCCCTCCCCTCCACCCACCTCCACCACTCCGTCTCCACAGCCCACAACCATGAGCTGGGACCTAATGGTTTAAGTGGAGCTCTAAATGATTTGTATGGTGAGAGATGATGGAGGATTGCTGTGAGCGATGGAAAGGCCGGCAGCAGGGGCCAAACATAGCCGTCCCACCTAGGCTTGTCACTTCATGAATCCTCATCGAGACAGGGCCCTCTTGTTGTCCAAGTCCAAAGGTTTTACATTGTCCCCCACATAGGGGGGGGGGGGGGGGATTTGTGACCCGGTCCCCTGAAATGAGCCGGATATCACTAAAGCTCATATTTTATGTAAAATAAACGACGGACTGGTTTTGATAATTCCTATAAGCGTTGTCGTACGATGAAATGAGTACGGAAATAGCCTATCTACAAGCTCACAACGCGTCCTGACTTGGGTGTAGAGATCTGCTATTTATGAAAATGTTGAATATTAGATTTTTTTTGGCTTATAATGACATTCCCAAAACGGTACTAGTCATGTTAAATACACATGTGAAAATAGCCATAGTTGATGCAGCTTGGGGGTGAGTAGGTTTGCAGTGATAATTGAGAAATGCAGCCTTTGAGTTTTTAGCCTGCGGTTGACTGAACCTGTTTAACTAAAAGGAGTTATAGTGAGGACAGTCTGTGATGCTGAGGGCTTTACAGAGGACATACCTTACTTGGACATCAGTGATGGTGGTTAGTATAGAGGACTGCTCCAGCATATAGATTTGGAAGACAAACTCTCCCCAGGTCACTCCTCCCCTCCTAATTATAGCTTAGGAAAGCCACCCCCTCCCGCTAGAGGTATAGAATAAATGTATTCCCTTCTGCTGTAGTATAGAATGTAATGACTGAGAATGGCACATTTCTAGTGTTGACTGTGTACTTGGGGTACTGTAAGTGAGGGAAAATGAATGTCCTGTCTATCCTATTAGGCTGTGAGTGCTCTAGACCTTGACAGAAGCTCTATAACAGTGTCTGACCGAGAAGAGCCCAGGGTCAAACAAATGATCAATCTGCTTTTTTGTTTTTTTGCCTAGCGACACTCTTGACCCGCCTCAGTGCTATTGTTTGTTTCAACAGAGGAGCTGGCTGACATTTTTGTGTGGGGTTGAGCGTCACAGTTGTTAGTTGAATTTCCAGCCGTTTCAAACCAACAATTAACTCAACTTTTAAATCAGATGTGGGCAACCAAAAATAATGATATATTATTTCATGGAATTTATTTGACTTGTGTATTTCTAGTTATGATTGTATTATAGGGAATTGAAGTGTGTCGTTAGCTAGCGACCAGGATGCAGCTCAACACCCGGCACCACCACCTCAGAGCTGATCTAACCCGCGCGGATCCTGCACCGACGTTCCCACGCAACATTCTGTAGCCGTCCCGCGGTGATCTCCACACACATCTCCTCTTTGCTCGCTCATGGCGGAGGCTCTCCCCCGGAGCTACGCACCCCTCCCTGCCAACGAGGGCCTATCATCACTCCCTGCTCCCCCCCTAGATAAACTAACAAGCCAGCGAGGGGAGGAGAGGGGGAACGGCAGGTTGACTGACACTGTTTACGCACCCCTCTGACAGAGTGCGAGGAGGAGCATTACGGCTGGCTGTGCCGCGGTCCCCCTAGCCCAGGGAAATGTACCATTAAGATAAGACACATCAATACACCTCCCCAGTGGACCACAAGAGGAGAAAGGGGAGGTGGGATGGGTGATGTATATGAAGAGCTAATCATTTAAGAGTGATGTATTCTGAAACAGGTCTGGAGGGGTGTGGGGTTAGTGCGGACGGTCAGGCGGGGCAGCCACCTGCTCCGTGTTCTGTGGAGTTTTGGCGAAGGAAGTGGGAAAGTGTAGAAGGACTGGGAACATTGGGTTTGGTCCATGCTATCAATCTGTCTGCCCTGTCGTACGGGGACGTGATCTACTGTCCTTTGTCTTGTAGATGTGGACAGCACCTTAACGGGCAATTCTGTGGGGTGCTTGTGTACAGTATGAGAAAGATCGAGAGTGAAAAGAGGTGTATTTGTGCGAGAGAGTGACATTCAAAAGCTGTTTGTGTGTCAGAGACTGAGAGAGTGCAAAGCTGTAGTAGAGTGAAAAGACAGTAACTGGGTGAAAAGGGGGGTGTTTTGTCTATGCAAGAAGGTGACAAAGAATGAAAAGTCGTTTGACTATGACTTTGTCTGTGTGTGTGTGTGTGTGTGTGTGTGTGTGTGTGTGTGTGTGTGTGTGTGTGTGTGTGTGTGTGTGTGTGTGTTTTAGGAATGAAGAGATTTATAATTTCTTGATTAGCCTGAAGCAGCAGTGTTGCTATCTGACAGAAACTGTACAGGACGTCATCAACCGCTTCCCACGACGAACTTCTGAGGTATGCTGTGTCTGTCTGGCCGTCACGGTCTGTACGGTCTTCTTTCATTCCTTCTACATGGACTGGTCTGTATCTGCTAACTCGGAACAGACCATGGGCCGCTGATAGCCAGGTTGTTAATGTATGTACTACATAGGCTCTAATGGCTGACAGCTTGCCCTTGATTCGATTCCCGGGCGCGGCGGACTCTTCTGCATGTCACTTCCCGACTCGCTCACCCTGTTTCCTGTCTCTCACTGTACTGAGACTATAAATAAAAGGCAATCATATCCCCCCCCAAAAAAGAACTCAGAACAGACCATAAACCCTTTAAACTGACCACCATGTCCTTAAAAAACTAAATGAGACTTACACAAGTTGCTAGAGTAGACTGCCATAACTTCATCATAATCGTCTTAATTGTGTTTTTGTCTCCATGTAGCTGGTTCTGTCCCTGGACCCTAAGAAGGAAGCCCAGGCCATCTGTAACGATCTGGTTGGACAGATTGGAGACCTGCAAAAAGAGGTCATCTGCCTTCGCAACTTGATGCGCCAGGTCAGCTCACACAACTTGCATGTACACACATTTACACACATGCTGGTGGAGTGCAAGATGATTACATACTTGCATATGAATTAGGTGTTTGACATCTTGATGTTTTCAAGCTGTTTGTCAAACAGACAGAGAGGCAGTATGGGTTGTGAGTGTGCATACCTGTGGGTTCAGTTCACCATTTAATCTTGCGCTAGTGTGTTTGTGTGTATTCAGAGGAGCTCCTAAACATAGGTGTGTACATGTGTGCACCTGTCCGTGTATGTGTGTGTATTTCAAAAGGAGAGAGTGGTTCCTGACAGGGCAGAATCCTCACAGCTCATAATTCAGCCGTGCTGTGACACTGGCCTGTCAGTGCACAGACAATATGGGGGGATTGGGGGTGAAAAAAGGGCTGAGAGGATGTAAGCTTGCACTTGACTAAATAGCACAAGCTCAAGTGCCACCGCATGCTGAATTGTCACAGCGAGCTACCTCACTGCTTTGCTATTGTCTCAAAAAGGGCCAAAGCTCAACCATCAAACATGGTTGCTGCTTGGTGGTTTGGTAGAACTCTTGGTTGTGGAGACACCAAAGTTTATCCGGGAGAGACGGAACCAAAACACAGAGCGGAAAATGGTGATCCTCAACGGTTCACACATACTGGCCAGCAGCACCTGGCGTGTTCTCAGCCAAATCCCAGCAGGTCTACTATTTTAATGTTAATGTATTTATTAACTCAAGTGTTGATCAAATGCACAAAAAAAAGTCTTTGAACAAATAAGGCTATAAAACAAATCGCCTGGCATCTTCATTGACCTCCTTATCGAACCTGACAAATGCCCAGTGATCATTTATAATGTGGAGATTAAGCATGGCCAAAGCTGAGCTGCTTGTGACAGAATTCATTGTAACAATTATGAAATTGTCTAGCTTATAGTACTGTCTGTCTAGACAAGACTTGCTGGGTTTAAATACTTATGGCCCATAGAATAATAAATAGATAGGAAATAAGCGCCCTTCTTCCATAGAGTCAGCATACCTTGCTGGAGGACCCGATGACACTTATTTCCACGCCGGATACAGACACATCAGTGGGCTGAGCAGAGATGATGTGCGGGTGGTGGTGGCAGACTAGCAGTTGAATGAAATCATGTGACTGACAAAGTAGTCATCTCAAGATAAGGTTTTGTGTCATTATTTTCATGATTCCATATCTAAGAGTGTCTGTATTTTTTACAGTACGAAAATCAATACCTTCGGGATTACTAAATACCCTGGTATACCCTTTATAGCCCAAGCCTAATCGAGGCACTGTACATACAGTACATTGAGTTAAATATACCTAATAATATAAAGGACACCAAGAGAAAATGTGAATTGGTCTATCAGTATCATGGTCTATCTGTATCATGATTGTATTTATAAGTCTTTTGCCCTTCTATGGTGATATGGACAGTTTCAGGCTGTAAACAATAATGCACCTGTAGTGAATTTTACCTCATTTTGTGAGCTTAGTGTTTGTAACGGTTTCCCTGGGGAAACTACATCAACTATCAAAGAAACAGCTGTTGGCTATCTAGCTAGCCTCCTGAAAAAGCATAACAAAAATAATAATTATAATTAATTAATATTCATTATTTTGTATTTAAACAGCTGACAGGATGTTGACATGGGTCTCGGAACAACAACAACATGCACTGTAATGTTTAAACTGTCGGCTGGTCCTATAGGTATTGGGGGCAACAGTGATGGCAGTGGGCTGGACAAGTGACAGAGGCTAGTTGTGTGGTGTGTGAGGAAGGTGGGGGACCATAGGTTGTGGTAGTGTTTGGATAGGGTATAGATTTAGATAACGGCATTACTTAATAAATCATGGACTCGCAGCTATCTCACCTGCCACTATCTTACTAGCGTGAGGTTGCTTTAGCATGTCACATTTAAGGTCTGATATCTATGGGGTAGGGTAGGTGTGGAGGGACCTAGCAGTGATGATGGTGTTGAACATAGCTGTGTGGTGGAACCTCAACAGTGCCAGACAGGAATCTGATACTGAAGCCCAGTTAAAGAGCCACTGACTCTCAGCCCAAAGAGGAGGGGCATCGTGAACACACGCATTCACCCAAACGCAAACAAACAAACAGACAGACATGATACTCAAAAGGGATTTTTCACTTTCAAACATGTTTAGAGTAATTTTATCGTCTACTCGGGCGATGTGATCACTTTCAAACATGTTTAGAGTAATTTTATCGTCTACTCGGGCGATGTGAGCACCCCAGTTTTAAGTTTCTTGATTCAGTATTTAGATATTTTATATTATACCCATTGTCTGATTAAATTAATATCAAATATCTAAATACTGAATCAAGCAACTTAAAAACTGCCTGGGGTGCTCATAAAAGCCTGAGTAGACGATAAAATGACCCTAAACGTGTTTGAAAGTGAAATATCCCTTTAAAAGGATCCCAGCCTATAAGCCTTACATGCCTTAATACATTGTAATTGCCCTCTATTTAAAAATGGTTAATCTTTTACTCAAGCGGGACGATGCCCGTCGCAAGTTGATGATGTCATTTATCCATGTGTGGTCTCAGTCCTATGGAATTTATGGAATGCATTTGCAAATAAACTTAAAACTTCCTACGGATAATATGATCATCATTTAAATATTTAAAATATGTTTTATTTACACATGCATTCCTTAGGGAATGGACAAATTACATCATCAACTTGCGACAGGCATTGTCCCTCTTGAGTAAAAGATGAACTGTTTCTAAAATAAATAAAATATTTAAGGTGTTTAAAATTTTAGTTATATTATATAATGCGATATAATGTACCAAGGCATATAAGGCTTATTAGCCAGGGATCCTTTTAAAGCCTAGTTGTGCTTAGAGTGTGCTTGATTACACACATACTCCTTGAACCATGCTTGTGCTGAACACACATACTTCTATTATAGTATGATTCCCTGAAAGTGAAAAACAACAAATGAAGTTCTGATCAGAATAGTGGATTGTAAATTTGAATTTTAACAATCGGACACAAAAGGTCCAAAACAACCAATGTTGAGGCTGTAATCTCCTCTAGAAACAGCCAGTTGAATGAGAAGATGCTCATGACCACCATCTGGTGTTCACAGTTTGTCGTGTGTCAAGTGATGTCATGATATGGACCAAACATCTGCAGTATGTGGGGTTCAGTATTGTCATGCTGTCTTTAAATGTCCTAAATTGTGCAATGCAACAATCCTTTAGCGCCACCTTTAGGTCAAATCTTCCACTTGTATAGAACACGTTGGTCCCAAACAAGATAACTTGAAAACTACTGGCTGGATTGCAGTGGATGCTTGCTTCCCAGAGGATGGACCTTAATGATTTTGGTGACCCAATGGACATGTGGTCACAGTGGTTTGATTCCTCTGCGGTGGCTCTAGCTTGGATTGGCACTCCAACAAACATAATTGGTCGTGTTTGCGGGTTGGAATCCAGCAGATGAGGGGCGCCTCCTCAGCATGGAGCAGAGCTGGGAGGGGTGCCGTGTTCCTCCACGTGTTACACCCTCCCGGTGTAACGTGCAACCAAGGGTGCACGTTTGTTTCTTATATAGCTTGTAGATCTACTATTAACAATAATATATATATATATATATATATATATATATACAGTATATAATATATATATATATATATATATTATTATTTTTTGTATTATTATTTATTTTTTCACAAGCCGAGCCCGACCCAATCAACTTGCATAAATTGTCGGCCCGAACCAGCTGGGTCGGGTGCGGCTGAAATTGAGAACTCTAGTTGGACACTTATTTTCCTTACATTGCTAAAAGACGTATAAAAGTTACTTTGACTATCACCTGCAGAGCCACTCGGCTGTTTGTTTGGAAGTTGGCTAATAACTGGGGGTTGTGATCCCTGCAGGGCAGGCCATTTATTTATCCATGCGTTCAATGAAACGTGATATCAGAGATGATGGTGCTTTATACTGGTCTGGACTAGCCTGTCACTACCACAAGACTTCACTGGTCTGAAATACTCATATTACAACTGGAATGATTGAGCAGAACGTGGGGCATGACTCAGTGAAACAGAAGGGTTATGCAACATACGCAGCTCTGAAGCAGCGGGGGTGAAGGCAGCCCTTGATTGTGGTACATGGTTTTGCTGAAACCCCCTCAGTTGTGTGACAATACTAAAAGGCATGGTGGGGCGGTATACAGTTATATTGATGTCTCTAAGAGAAAAGATGATGTGCTGTACACAGTAATGATGTGTCAATTTAAGTCTGAGGGTTTAACTCGGGGAGAAACTAACTCATAAACATCCATTTGGATCATGTTGGTTTTTTTTTTTTCACTGAGTAATTGACTGTGTATAATGTAATTTGTGAGGAAAATGGTGAGCTGTTGGGATGTGAAAGGAAGGTGGAGCCATTTTGATTTAACTACCAGTTTGAGAACCCAGATCGGGAGGCATGGAAAATGACAATGAATGTTAATGTCCGGGAATATAGTGTAATGTGTTTTTTTGTAGGGTAGAAGTGAATTTAACTGTAAATCTCCGTGACTCAGTGTCAGTCTGGTGAATCACAGTGTGACCTAACATGCCTTCACTGCAGGTAGTAATAAAGCAGTCTCAGCTTGACTGTATTTTGGTCATCCAGGAACTGAGGCAATATTTCCCAACCACTTACTATAGCTTTAACTAGAGCAGGCCCCTGGTGGGATGACTAGCAAAAAAGTGGTATAATCCAGATTGGATTATTTAAGGAGGCTTGTACCACCACCACTGCCCTTTTCCCACTGTGTGTGCGTGTGTGCGTGTGCGCGCGCCACTGAGTATGTATGAGCAAGGTGAATGGCCAGATCAAGTGGTTAAAATATTACCCCGTTTTCACATAGCCAAAGTGCAGTAAGTATAGTGGATTTTTTTTAATTCATCTCATGTGAAAATGGAGTGCCGGAGGTTTTGGTGTTTGAAATTTTACAGCAAGCTTCCTAGTATTTTTTTCTTGAATGTAGGCCTACTGGTGGAATTCAATTTTCCCTGTACTGAAAATGCTAGAAATCAAACTACTGGGATAGCGTGATGACGTTGACAAAGGGAAATCACGAACGGTCATCGTGGTCGAGCATGCATTGGTTTCAATAAGAGGGCGAGCAAGTCGCAACACCTGAGGCACCACACAGCTGTTTTTAATATGATTTAATAAGTGGCCGTTTAAAAAAAGAACGATCGATTCAATTGACTTTGAAGATATGTCTTGAGATTTTAGGCTAGAAACAGATCTGCCAGCTCCACCTGTTAACCCCTGTGTCCCTGTGATAATGAATGATAAAGAGAAAAACAAGAAAACTGTTTGCTTATCTTCTGTTCTTTCGATGGATTAAAGTTAGTCTTGCGTGCTTACAGTCACCTCTCGTGCGAATATTAAGTACTGCCGTTAGAAAATAAATAAATAAACGGTCGCTTATCAGACAATACCAGAACTTTTGCTGTCAAGAAGGGCATGTGAAAAAATGTCTGTCCCATTGCCATTCCAGCAAGTTATGCAAAGATTTTTTTGCTGGAAAAATTCTGGCACAGTAGTGAAAACACAGCTATATTGTGTGCATACATGCTCAAATGAAGGTCAAGAGAGTGATTTTAACTAGTGTTTGTGTGTTTCCCTTGTGAACATCTCAGATGGACCAGGACGGAGGCTCCTGTCGGCTTCCTCAGCCTAGTTTCCACGGCAACTGGAGGAGTAGGCAAGGGCTCCTGGCGAGAGGCACCATAGTGAGTGCACTCTGTGCCGGCGTGCTCTTCCTCCTCTCAAGAGCAGCCAAGGGCAACGTTGTTCTGTAGGTGGAAAAAAATTACCAGGTAAATGCTGGTAAATTCTGTTTTTTTTGTTGTTGTTAAATATCTGGCATATTCTATAGCTGGCATATTCTGTTTGTGCAGTTGCACTGTAAGCTCATCCATGGGGTCCAAAAAGTACCTCAAGCTTTATGTTTTACTTACAAATAGTAAGTAGTTTTCTTTCTTAAATTTATGTTTATTAGCTGGACAGGAAAAGAAAAACATTAACCAATTGTGCCTTGGAGGAAGCCTGTTCATAATCTGTTATTTTGTTGTCTATGGTACTAACCTTTTTGTTATCTTGTTGTTTGTTAGTAACACGTTTGTTATCTTGTTTATGTTACAAGACTGATTGGTTGTATTAATATGTATTTTGAGGCTTTGGACCAAACTTTGCAACATAATTTGTTTAAATAGGTTTCTGAGTTGTTGCTGAAATTTGCTGTTATTTTTGTTGTTTTATAAGTTGCTTTATTTTACGTTATTTTGTCAAAATTAAAGAAAATACATTATTTCTAATAACATTCTTTACTTTTCAATGTGTATATGTTTTTGTTATAGTAATGTGAATTGAATAAATTTGTATTTTTTTGTGTGATTTTGACCACTAGAATAGCCCAATCAAATACACAGAACATATGCCATCTCTAGTATTTAATATCACTTATATGTAGTGGTAAATCTAATGTTTTATAGATTATACATAGCCATAGATAGATTATTCAGCCACCGAGAGATTATTATATTATATATATATATATATATATATATATATATATATATATATATATATATATATATATATATATATATATATATATATAAATAATTATTAAAATGTTTTACAGTAGCTCAAGCAAACGCAGCTCAATTGAAACTCCCTGAATTTTCATTATAGAAAATGATATGAACTTGTGTCCCCCAAAAAAATGGTGGTGCCATGAAGTGTGCCCTTTGTTTAGGTTACTCTCTAGGTCATGACCTAATTTATCCCATATAATAGTGAACAGCTATGTCCTATAGCTTTGTGATAAATTATAAAAATATATAGTGAAGCCTAATTAGTGCTAGACAGTTGGTCTGCTAGCCTACTAGATAATAAGGCAGCAACCAATCTGGATTTGTAACCTTGCTGCAAAACAAACGTGTTCAATGATCTGTGAAAGCAACGGGACTAAATCTCCTTCCCTTGCCTGGTGGGCATGTTATTTTTCTTCCACGGAGATCATGAGAAGAATCCAATTTGTCCGTTTAATCGCATCTCGTCAGACCATCCGATCCTCCCCATACAAAGAGGAGACGGGAACACCAAGTCGCTTACATGAAGATGAGATCAAAGGTCCAAGAAGACATCCAAGAAAATAGCTGATCACAATGCATCACATGTGGGCTTGTAGATCTGCTATTTTTGAAATATTTTTGTACATTTTATAAAACAATATTATTTATTATTAGACATTCTGCCTAATGAGTACTTTCTACTTTTGGTACTTTAAGTACATTTTGATACCAATACTTTAGTAGCCTACTTTTACTCAAGTAGGCTAATGAATTCGGGACTTTCACTTGTAACAGAGTAGCCTATTTCTACATTGCAGTATTGATAGTTTTACTTAAGTAAAACATTTGAGTACTTTTTTTTTAGTAATTTGAGTCAGCTGACTAACGAAGAGGAGCAAGCTGTCAAGAATCCAATTTGTCCGTTTAATCGCATCTCGTCAGCCCATCCGGTCCTCATCCCCATGCAAAGAAGAGACGGGAACAGCAAGTCGCTTTAACATGAAGACGAGATCAAAGGTCCAAGGAATCTAACGTGACAATCGCACAGATTCACCCAAGCGACTTCAAAAGAACACAACGGATAATCCAATTGAAATGGACACATCACCTCAAGGTGCGGCTTTGGGAGAATCCGTGGATTTCTATTTTTTTCCCCTCCGAACCATCATTATTCCTCGGGTTTAAAAATGTAGGCTATGGGGGTGCATACATACGGGTGTATCATACCAATGCGTCATGTATGTATGTATGTAGTGTGTGTGTGCGGGGGGGGGGGGGGGGGTCTGAAATATTTGGCACTTCTTGGACGTGCTGGATCCACATTCCTGTAGCGTAGTGGTTCTCAACCTGTGGGTCGCGGACACCTTTTTATGGGTCACGAGTAAATAAATATCACTTTATTTGTTTTTTGTTGTTTCCTATACATATAGTTTTTTATTATTTCAAAACAAAAAACAAACAAAAACTAAACCGACTTAGAAACAAATTCAACAAAGATGTTTTTTTCAAAAAATGTCATACATGAAACAATTTAAATCAAAGAAATTCCATAAATTGGAAAACAGATGTTTTCACTATAGCTTTGGTCCCGGGGAGACATTACATTTCTCTTTTGGGTCTCTTCTCTAAAAGGTTTTGGGAAGCACTGCTGTAGCGCGTCTTGTCTGTGGCGCGCCGAGTCCTTTCCCCAACACGTCCGTCTGTATTGTTTTTGTAAAAATGCGCAGGAGTTGGACCACATTCTACACCTTGGCGCTCTGGAAACGGGCCAAGCTTGTGTCTGTCTGGTGGCAAGCGAAGCTAGCCTGAACAGATACTCTGAGACGTCTAATGTCTTCACCTCATTCCTGAGACGGGACAGCGCCCACCCCTTGTGTAAGCAATTTAAACCTGATAGCAGATCATCTGCCTGATCTCTCCTCCTCACAGCAGATCTCTGTTGAAGATCGACTGTCTAATAGCTGTATCTCAAGAGTGCTGCTACCTTTTTTTTGGGAGGGGGGATCCAAACGCGTAAAGCAAGCAATTATGGGGTTTTACGCGCAAAAACCCGTTCGCTGAAAGTCTTTGCTAAATTGCTGGTGATCGATTTTTAATGCAGGACAAAAGTTCGATTTGGGAAATCAAGAAGCTCTGTCTTCTGCTGCACCCGCCTCCTGTCTTCTTTTTCTATGTGGAAATGTTCCGTACAAGTCCCTAAACGAATGAATGCGCACAGCAACCAAAGTTTAGTAGAATATGAACTTATTGCCAAGTGGAATATGTTTTTATTTATCTGTGGTAATCTGCTGGCTGACGTCCGAGGTCGATGCGTCTTGGTGGTGAGTAGGATATTATACCCACTTTGCTACAGTCACTGCTAATGCACGAAAGCCATTGTGCCAGATTGCATATTATGATGGGATAGATTGCATGCATGTGGTATTGATGATACATTCATATGATGGATTGCATACAAGATAACTGAGAAGACGCTGCCTTGGAAGTTGGAACACGTTTAAAGTGTTGATATATGTATGTGTGTGTGTGTATATATATATATATATATATATATATATATATATATTTAAAGAATGTAGCCTACATTGTACAAATTGTATAACATTTTATAATCTGTTCTTAATAAAACATTTGAGCACAAAATGTGTTGCTGTTAATATGCCATACTCAAACAATTAGATTAGGCTATTTTATAAAATGTATGGTAGGCTATTGTATGTAGTTAATCAGTTAGAATATGCTGTTAAATTTAAAATAAATCGAATCGTTCGTTATTTTTTAAAATATTTTTTTGACAATCACCATAAAGAAATTACAGTAATTTGAGTTACAAGTGTGCCATATCCCTGGAGGCTTTGATCCGTGTGCTGTGTGCAGGTACATGGGCACCCTCGGGTCGCAGGTGATGTGCGACAACATTCCGGGGCTGGTGAACAAGCAGCGACAGCTGTGCCGCCAGCATCCCGGTGTCATGCAGGCCATCGGGGCCGGGATGAAGGACTGGATCGGGGAATGTCAGCACCAGTTCCACAACCACCGCTGGAACTGTAACACCATGGCCAGGGACCACAACCTGTTTGGAAGGCTGCTGCTAAGAAGTGAGGAGTGTGATTAATTGATTGATTGATTGATTGATTGATTGAATACTGTATTAACAGTTTGCAAAAAAAAAGTACAGAAAGTAGGCTACAGTTCTATACAAAAGGATGCTAAAAAGTTAAACCCAAGAAAGCACTATGTCGTGTGTGTGTGTGTGTGTGTGTGTGTGTGTGTGTGTGTGTGTGTGTGTGTGTGTGTGTGTGTGTGTGTGTGTGTGTGTGTGTGTGTGGTTTATTTTGCGTGCAAAGTTGGTTTATTTAGAAATACAAAGCTCATTATTGGTAGCCTATAGCATATAGTAATGTGAGAGCTGTATGTATAATGTCCGACGCGTTGCGGAACCAAAAATAGAAATGTGGAGATTGGGTTACCGTGCTTTAAAACGCCTCATACCTACTGGGTTTTGTTTCAAGGTTATTGTGTGCTGGCACCTGGGGCAAGTAATCAATATGCACTCATCTGTGCACGTTAGAAAACAACGATCAAGATGCAATGATCCATAGCATTTTTTTATATTGAAGAGAAGACTGAAAATTGTCCTTGTCACTCTTTCACATAAACCTAGATCTGATTGTAGAGCTTATACATGTTTCGGCTATTTTAGTTGCCCTGGAGATGGGTCTCTTTTTTTCTCTCTCCCTGAGCTTGCATCACATTCCATAGCCTACATCGTCTCACTTTCCAGTTGCACATTTATCAGCCGATCTCTATCTCTAGAAGAGAAAACTGTCCGTCAGCTGACTGACGAAGAGGAGCAAGCTGTCAAATTAGACACATCGTCTTCCGTCCCATCAGCGACGGGAGCCTAATAAATAAGCCCCCATGCCCCCCCACCCCCCCTCTACAAGTCTCAACAGGTCATAATCTCTTTTTAATGCCACTGAAGATCCTCTCCGAGATGTTCCTCTATATACTCCCAGGCCCTTCAACTTAACCTGCGGGGCGGAACTTTCAACTTGTCCGTTTCATGTGGGGTCTTAATCGGCCGTGTGGTATTCGGACCTCCCAGCCGGGCCTCGATCGTGTCACGAAGCATTAGCTGTGATTGGCAACATTACAGCCGAGCCGAAGCCCCGTTAGAAGCGCCTCGCCTGTCAATGTCACAGACAGACGGACAGACAGCTCATTTCCAACCGTTACAAAGGGGGATTCCCCTTCGGTGTCGGTAGCCTATGACTATTATTCCAATTAATCTCATTTACGCACCATATGGTGCGCGCAAGTATAGGCTACCGCTCTGAACACATTGCCCCCCCCCCCACACACACACACACTCTCTGGTGTTTTTTTTTAAATTATTTTCAAGTCATCTTATAAAATGCGCTTTAAATTGGTCCAACGAAAAAAATACCGTGGGCGCATACACGTGCGGACGCACACGCCAGGTGTTCCGTGACCGACTAGCTTCTTTGATCCACCCAGATCTCTCATCAATTACACGTCCCAGTCAGATAAGGGCTCGTTATCACTGCGTTGCTGGTAAATGTTACCTGTTTCTCCATGCTGGAGGTACAGTAGATGAAGATAAAAGACATGGATCATGGAAGCAGCATCACAACATTCTGCTTTTCTTTTCTTATCAGTCTATTTGAAGTTCATCATAGTCCAGTTTTTATCGTGCATTTTGGGAAGATTTGCATTTCTACAATGGGAAGATGAAGTTAGTTTAAATGAATTTTAGATTTTATTGATTTGTACACAACAATGAGTGTAAGTACACTATAGCCTATAACATCTTTCACACGAAATTTGGGTCACATAATAAGGTGTTGTGCATATGAGGTGAGAAACCCTGGAAGGGCTTATATGAGGACCTCACCTTTTCTTTACATACATAACATAATTTTATGTAAATTAAATGCTTCCACCTGTACAAACAAAACTTTTAACAAAATCCCTCTCAGTGCAAAAGTGTTTTTGCTTAAGGGTGTCATTTGAACCATTGAAAATGAGTGATTGCATTAAATCTTCTTTGATTTATTTAATGCAATCACTCGTTTTTGTTATAAAATATTGTTATGTGTATTAATTAAAATACTAAAATAATGTAAGGCAAATGTTGGAAAGACTTTTTTTTTTATAGAGTAGGGAATAATTTCCCCATTTTCCCCATATATATTCATTATGCCAATTCCTGAATTCCTCACACATTTCTGTGTAGTCTTGTCACTGCTGGCCCAGCTGGCTCACCTGCTAGTGAGGAGCCCCCACTGGGAGGACGCAGTTCACAGCGTGTCACATCGCAAGGCATTCGTTAGCTTGAAGACTGGCATTTTCGGACGGTGTAGCCGTCCCTATATGTGAGGTTGGGACATTGACATTTGCTGCACTGATTGGCCACCCATTGTACCCCCCTAACCCTGCACTGTGATTGGCCACCCATTCTTAGAGGGACAAGTGGCGTTCAGCCACACGAGAAGGAGCAATAACAGGTCTGTGATGCCCTTAGATGTCCGGGGCTAGTGAGCTTCCATCACTGTGATGACCACTAGCTGCACTGTGATTGGCTGACTCTATTGGCTGACTCTATCCAGCACTGTGATTGGCTAGCGAGACACATGATGAAATTAACAACCTATAAATAGGACTATGCACTTAAAAAAAACACATTTCTTTTAATTGAGCTTCAAAAAAAAAGTGATGACCACTGTGATGACCACACCGCCCACTTCACACTGGGTGTGATTTTTTTTAACATGAGACACTGTTGATTTCCACTTTATTTCCACTCTCCGTTGTGTTTTGAGGGAAAGATGTTGCCATAAATGAGCCTGTAAACACTTTGGCTACCATAGGGATCAAAACTCTGACCTAAGACAACTTACCTTTTTTTTTCTTTTCCTTTTTCCTTCCTGCAGGCAGTCGCGAGGCGGCCTTCGTGTACGCCATCTCGTCAGCAGGCGTGGTGTACACAGTGGCACGCGCGTGCAGCCAGGGCGAGCTGGACTCGTGCTCGTGCGATCCCACCAAGAAGGGGTCTTCGCAGGATGCCAAGGGCGCCTTCGACTGGGGCGGCTGCAGTGATCACGTGGAGCATGCCATGCGCTTCAGCCAGGCCTTCATCGACGCCAAGGAGAGGAAGGAGAGAGACGCCCGCGCGCTCATGAACCTGCACAACAACCGCGCTGGCAGGAAGGTAGGTGGGAGGGGAGGAGTTGGAGAGAAAAGGTGTGATGCATCATCAATCAGCATTAAAGGGATAGTTCATCCTCAAAATGACTTTTTTTTCCTATCGATTAGTCACCCCATGGAGATGTTTAGTTTTTGTTGCATTCCTAAGCCAATAATTTCATGACCGGCAGCGGTTCCGGTAGGAGACCCAAAGAGTCTCCTTTGTGTCTCCTAGCAGAACCACTGCCTACCGGTGCGCTACTATCCATTTAACAATACATTTATTGACAAGTAGTGGACTTTTTGTCTCAGTTTCACTCATTACAGTAGTTGAATAACTGTGCAAAGCTATGTCTCGAAATGTCTCTTCTTCCTCCCCCCCCCAACCTCCTCTACCACCTCCTATCCTCCCTGATCCCCAAGGCGGTGAAGCGCTTCATGACGCTGGAGTGTAAGTGCCATGGTGTCAGTGGGTCATGCAGCGTGCGTACCTGCTGGCTGGCCATGGCCGACTTCCGCCGTACCGGGGACCACCTGCGGCGGCGCTACAACGGAGCTGTCCAGGTGGCGGTCAACCAGTATGGAACCGGCTTCACCGCCGCACACACCCACTTTAAACGACCCAGCAAGAACGACCTGGTATACTTTGAGGACTCGCCTGACTACTGCATACGGGACCTCCAGTCAGGTAGACGTCATTCTGTGTACTGTGTGCACACTATAAGCTGAGGGCACATTCAAACCCTGTGTTGAGAGACCCGTATGGTTTGTCTCTATTACAAAAACCATGCTGAGACTAGTGAAATATTAACCACATAACATCCCTATTCTGGGGCGAATGTTTGCTGAAAATAGCCGATCTACAAACCCAAGCTTTTCGGCAATTTTCTGTAAAGATATTTGGTGTAGAGGGGGAAAAGGGAGGGTGCCTAGTATAAACCCCTGGGGGACTCTGTTCATCTCAGTATACTGTAGGCAGGGTTTAAGTGGTTAAAGGCAGCTGGTAAAGTTTAGACTGATTAGTTGGGTCATCTGTGGCACTTCCGTGACCGTGGAGAGCGAAGGTCCGTTTCTCAATGGATTTGTCATCTAGGAGGGTTATTAAACAAATTTAGCCGGGGTGTATTTTTAAAAGGGGCGGGGAAAGTTTTTGAGAGACCAAAATCCAAAATGGCGACCGTAAAAATGAACTTTTTAATGGTTTGACCTACAAAGATGCACAATACATGGGTTCAGAGCTTATTTTGGTCAAGGAATACATATTTGGTGTTTATATAATGATTTGACCTATTGTTGACCTTCAAATGCAAGATGGCTGCCAATTATGAGCTCCAAAAGGTTTTTCTTTCAAAATCGTCACAGAGCCTTCTTATTAGGCTCTAATGAAAGCTCTGCTCATGATGAGTTGAATAATATACAGTATAAGTACACAGAAGTCATCTCTGAGGTCAATACAGTCAATGTTTGTGTGTAAACAACAGTTACTGAGTTGCAGTTTCCCATTAAATAGTGTAGGCTACTGAGAATATGGTGTCCAGTTCATCCCATCACATAATGAACCAAGCCTCAAATCACTCTAAGATTGCCACATTGTTGACTTGACCTGGAACCGTACCCAGGACATCCAGGACCTCTGGTTCACCAGGCAGGCCCACTAACCACTCTGCTATGGCACTCTGATTAACATCATGTCAGAAAATGAAAGGAAACAAAAGTCTGACTATACTGAGTCAGAGTCAAGCTTTATAAAATGTAAGTTGTGTAAAAAAAAGTCTGACTATACTAAGTTGTTATTTGTTTGTTTAAGTCAGGCTATGCTCTACTCAGAGTCATAAGTTTACAAAATGTACTAAAGTACAGTGAACGTCTGTGCGGTTTGTCTCCATCACTGAAAATCACGTACATGTGTAAACAGATATAAAACTGCTGTCCTGTGCAGTTGGGGTGAAAAAACACAACCATTTCACTCCTAATAATACCTATTTGATTTGACATCCTGACTTGCTGCTGTGGCTGAGCTTTGAACCTGTTACCTGCGGCTCACTAGTCAGTGACTCTATCCATTCACCTACAGCTGTTTCCTTCGAGTCTGTGGTTCTAAAACGATTTGTTGTCAACCCCCCAAATTGACATGTATTTGGGCAGTGGACCCCAATGTGAAAAGTAACACATTTGTTTTAAGTTATTCAATGTTAGGGACCAAAAAAAGTCACTACAAAGTACTACCAATCAACTCTAAATTGCCTGAAACGTACTCCTAACAGGTTTTTGGGGGGACGATTTTGGCCTCCAAACTTAGTGATTTTTTCGGATTTAACTTTCGTTTCGGTAAAATAAATTTTACCGAAACGAAAATTACCAATCAACTCTAAATTTCCTGAAACGTACTCCTAACAGGTTTTTGGGGGGACGATTTTGGCCTCCACACTTAGTGATTTTTTCGGATTTAACTTTCGTTTCGGTAAAATACATTTTACCAAAACGAAAATTACCAATCAACTCTAAATTGTCTGAAACGTACTCCTAACAGGTTTTTGGGGGGACGATTTTGGCCTCCACACTTAGTGATTTTTTCGGATTTAACTTTCGTTTCGGTAAAATACATTTTACCTTTCGGTAAAATAAATTTTACCGAAACGAAAATTACCAATCAACTCTAAATTGTCTGAAACATACTCCTAACAGGTTTTTGGGGGGACAATTTTGGCCTCCACACTTAGTGATTTTTTCGGATTTAACTTTCGTTTCGGTAGTGACAAACTTTCGTTTCGGTAGTGACACAATGGTGAAAAAATGAATGTATTTGTCTTGTTTGTTGTTCAAGTCAAAGCACCAGGAAGGCTGTATTTCTTGGCCAACAGTTAGCTCAATGGGTTGAGACGCAGTATTCATGATCCAGAGGTCTTGAGTTCAAATCCCACTGGTGTCTTTACTGTGATGCTTTCCTTTGCAGACTAACTTCTAGAAAAACAAGTTAAAAACACCAGGAAACCTGTGACTCTCAGCAAACAGCTTAGCTCAACTGGTAGAGCGTCTGTCCAATAACATGACTTGACTTGACTTGACTGGGTTCGATTCCCACTCGAGTCAAGTGTCCCCGGTAACTTGGGCCAACGGATAAATTGACTGATATCCTTAGTGATGCTTCCCTTTGCAGACTAACTTCTAGAAAAACAAGTTAACTCTAAAAAAAACAAAAAACAAGTTAAAACCACTAGGAAACCTGTAACTCTCAGCCAACAGCATAGCTCAACTGGTAGAGCGTCTGTCCAATAACATGACTTGACTTGACTTGACTGGGTTCGATTCCCACTCGAGTCAAGTGTCCCCGGTAACTTGGGGCAACGGATAAATTGACTGATATCCCTAGTGATGCTTCCCTTTGCAGACTAACTTCTAGAAAAACAAGTTAATTCTAAAAAAACAAAAAAAACAAGTTAAAACCACTAGGAAACCTGTAACTCTCAGCCAACAGCATAGCTCAACTGGTAGAGCGTCTGTCCAATAACATGACTTGACTTGACTTGACTGGGTTCGATTCCCACTCGAGTCAAGTGTCCCCGGTAACTTGGGGCAACAGATAAATTGACTGATATCCTTAGTGATGCTTCCCTTTGCAGACTAACTTCTAGAAAAACAAGTTAATTCTAAAAATAAAAAAAAACAAGTTAAAACCACTAGGAAACCTGTAACTCTCAGCCAACAGCATAGCTCAACTGGTAGAGCGTCTGTCCAATAACATGACTTGACTTGACTTGACTGGGTTCGATTCCCACTCGAGTCAAGTGTCCCCGGTAACTTGGGGCAACGGATAAATTGACTGATATCCGTAGAATAACTTGTAGGAGTGTGCTGGACCGAGCGGTCCTGGGTTCGATTCCCACTAACGCATCACGAAGGATATCAGTCAATTTTTCCGTTGCCCCAAGTTACCGGGGACACTTGACTCGAGTGGCATGTTATTGGACAGACACTCTATCAGTTGAGCTATGCTGTTAGCTGAGAGTTACAGGTTTCCTGGTGGTTTTAACTGTTTTTTCTAGAAGTTATTCTGCAAAGGGAAGCATCACGAAGGATATCAGTCAATTTATCCGTTGCCCCAAGCTACCAGGGACACTTGACTCGAGTGGGAATCGAACCCACTCAAGTCAAGTCATGTTATTGGACAGACGCTCTACCAGTTGAGCTATGCTGTTGGCTGAGAGTTACAGGTTTCCTGGTGGTTTTAACTTGTTTTTCTAGAAGTTATTCTGCAAAGGGAAGCATCACAGTAAAGACACCAGTGGGATTTGAACTCAAGACCTCTGGATCATGAATACTGTGTCTCAACCCATTGAGCTAACTGTTGGCCAAGAAATACAGCCTTCCTGGTGCTTTGACTTGAACAACAAACAAGACAAATACATTTATTTTTTCACCATTGTGTCACTACCGAAACGAAAGTTAAATCCGAAAAAAACACTAAGTGTGGAGGCCAAAATTCGTCCCCCAAAAAACCTGTTAGGAGTACGTTTCAGGCAATTTAGGTTGATTGGTAACTTTCGTTTCGGTAAAATTCATTTTACCGAAACGAAAGTTAAATCCGAAAAAATCACTAAGTGTGGAGGCCAAAATCGTCCCCCCAAAAACCTGTTAGGAGTACGTTTCAGGCAATTTAGAGTTGATTGGTAGTACTTTGTAGTGACCTTTTTTGGTCCCTAACATTGAATAACTTAAAACAAATGTGTTACTTTTCACATTGGGGTCCACTGCCCAAATACATGTCAATTTGGGGGGTTGACAACAAAAGGTTTTACAACCACAGACTCCAAGGAAAGAGCTGTAGGTGAATGGATAGAGTCACTGACTAGTGAGCCGCAGGTAACAGGTTTAAGGCTCAGCCACAGCAGCAAGTCAGGATGTCAAATCAAATAGGTATTATTAGGAGTGAAATGGTTGTGTTTTTTCACCCCAACTGCACAGGACAGCAGTTTTATATCTGTTTACATGTACGTGATTTTCAGTGATGGAGACAAACCGCACAGACGTTCACTGTACTTTAGTACATTTTGTAAACTTATGACTCTGAGTAGAGCATAGCCTGACTTAAACACTTTACACAACTTACATTTTATAAAGCTTGACTCTGACTCAGTATAGTCAGACTTTTGTTTCCTTTCATTTTCTGACATGATGTTAATCAGAGTGCCATAGCAGAGTGGTTAGTGGGCCTGCCTGGTGAACCAGAGGTCCTGGATGTCCTGGGTACGGTTCCAGGTCAAGTCAACAATGTGGCAATCTTAGAGGGATTTGAGGCTTGGTTCATTATGTGATGGTGAACTGGACACCATATTCTCAGTAGCCTACACTATTTAATGGGAAACTGCAACTCAGTAACTGTTGTTTACACACAAACATTGACTGTATTGACCTCAGAGATGACTTCTGTGTACTTATACTGTATATTATTCAACTCACCATCTTGCATTTGAAGGTCAACAATAGGTCAAATCATTATATAAAGACCAAATATGTATTCCTTGACCAAAATAAGCTCTGAAACCATGTATTGTGCATCTTTGTAGGTCAAACCATTAAAAAGTTCATTTTCACGGTCGCCATTTTGGATTTTGGTCTCTCAAAAACTTTCCCCGCCCCTTTTAAAAATACACCCCGGCTAAATTTGTTTAATAACCCTCCTAGATGACAAATCCATTGAGAAACGGACCTTCGCTCTCCACGGTCACGGAAGTGCCACAGATGACCCAACTAGATGAGGCAGCCCTGACTATTGAAACATTGTTTTGCTTTGTCATTGTTCTGATACATCTACTCATTGGAGCTATGAGTATGCAGCAAACCTTTTCTGCTTTAGGGAAACCTTGCCGATATTCAACCTAGATCTTATTGTTCTGATGTGAGATCAATATACTGTATATAGTGTGGCAAAATAATACCCTACTGTATGTCGCAACGGGATACGTATGGAATGTACATCTGATGATGTGAAACACCGCGTTTGACATCATTTCAAAGTCAACATTTAAGTATTCAGCTTTGTTTTCCTGCTCTTCAACACAGGTGTACATTGCCGATGTTAAGAATCTAACAGTGTCTATTGGTGAAAAGGTTGGTTTTCTGTCCAGAAGGCAACTGGTTATTTGTTGGTTATTGTTTCTTTGAAATAAGTGACTAGTGCACATCCTTGCTGAGCAAGGACAGTCACCTCTGGAGCAAATTGTCTGATTTGCCCATGCACCCTGCAACAGCAGTGGATAGACTGGACACTTGAGTTGTTGTGGAGACCTTCAAGTGAGCAGACCAATCTGTCTTCTACCTTTGACAGTACTGAAACCTGGCTACGGAACTTTCATCTTCTTTGAGTGTTCTTCGGCACCTGTCCGCAGTGCCAATTGAATAAGGCAGGGTGGCTTCTTTGGGGATAATGTGATTGGTGACTTGGATCCAGACAATCCCTATAAATCACGCAAAAGTAGATGAAATAAATCCTAATAGCATCTTAGCAAGACAGGCAAACGTATAGCTTCAGTGTTCTGGAAAGGTTGTTGATTATGTGTCCTTGCAAACCTATTCTAAGACATTGTCCACATTGAATTGATTGTGATTGTCATTTTTTGCAGCCTTACTGAAAAAGTGTTGGGATGCCGGGCCTGAACTTAAACCAACGCTGGTTTCTGGCTCAGTGAATACCTCTTTAGTTACTACTATGTACCATGACACCTGCAATGTATGTAATATTCTCTAAAGTGTATACAATATCTCCACTATCCCATCTTACACAGGGCAGTACTGTCAGAGAGAGTGTGTGTGTGTGCGTGCGTGCGTGCAAGAAAGTTTGAAAAGACCTACAAGTCTTTGTATGTGAAAGTGCGTGTGTGTGTGTGAGAGAGAGCTGGATTGACTGAGATTATGACAAGTGAGCAAGTGAAAGGGTGTTTTGTGTGTATGGCAGAATGTGTGAGTGATGGAGAAAGTGTGTGTAAAAACAAGAGTCGAGTGAATAGGTGTTTACTGTCTATGTGTGAGACAGAAAAAGTGAAAATCTGTTATATGTGCATGTGTGTGTGAGAGAGAGAGAGAGATTCAGAGGAGGTAGATGGTTGTCAGGCAGCAGATGATCCGTGGCGATCAGGTGTCGGTCGGTTTAAGGCCCATTACACACTTCTGTGGGCTGAAACTCGAGGCGGACACACACCACTATAAATTACCCCCACCGACACACACACACACACACACACACACACACACACACGTTTCCCCGAGGGCACGTTTGTCCTGAAAAGGGAGGCATATTTAAGGGGGCAGGTTATTATCTCCAAATGCCCTCACAGAGAGAGAATGGATTACGGACCATTCCTAACAATAGTCTGAACGTAGCCTCGTGTCCTTGCTGTAATCTGTTAAATCAACTGAACTACCGAGTCTAAAGACGGGCTGCAACTACACTTTATATTCCAAATGAATTGATATTTCCACAGCATTCACATTTTGGTGAAGTTGTGATACATCAATAAAACTATTATTTAATACATTTTCTGACAAACAATGGCATTAAATACAAATACTAAAGCATTATAAGCCGCTTGATGCAGAATTTAAAAGGATCCCTTGCTAATAAGCCTTATGCCTTAATACATTATAATTGCCCTATATAACTTTTTTTTTTAAAACGCCTTAAATATTTTATTTATTTTAGAAATGGGTCATCTTTAACTCTATAGGGACAACTCCCGTCGCAAGTTGATGATGTCATTTGTCCATGTGTGGTCCAGCCCTATGGAATGTATGGAATTCATGTGCTAATAAAAACTAAATTAATTATTCCTAAGGTTAATATGAGCATCAAAACAATATATTTTAAATACTTTTTATTAGCACATGCATTCCAAACATTCCATAGGGCTGGACCACACATGGACATGGACAAATGACATCATCAACTTGCTACGGGAGTTGTCCCTATAGAGTTAAAGATTTCAAAATTTTAGTTATATAGGGAAATTATAATGTAATAAGGCATATAAGGCTTATTAGCCAGGGATCATTTTAACATTATTGTAAAATGTACACACTACCAGCATATACAAATTAGACACAGTTTTTGTTCTCTTAGAGAAAATGACTCCTTCGGTGATCATTGCTCCAATATTGTGGCTTGTTTTGTCGCATTGTGATTGTGTGAATAAGACGAGGGAGTTCATACGATGGAAGATTAGGGTTTGCCGGTGGGTTGTGCATGTTCTGCATGGCCTGTGTACATGTAAGCAGGGTGAGCTCACACACCTCTGCTCTGACCTGGAGGCCTCTCTCTGTCGGGCCCCGAGGAGAGAGAGAGAGAGAGAGAGAGAGAGAGAGAGAGAGAGAGAGAGAGAGAGAGAGAGAGAGACACACACACACACACACACACACACACACACACACACACACACACACACACACACACACACACACACACACACACACACACACACACACACACACACTCTAATATGCATACATATGTACATGCACCAATACAAATACATGCACGGTATTAACTATTGTCCACCATATGCACAATCCATAAATAATGCTACACTTAAATACACACGTGCACATGAAATGCTCAGACACTAAGAATTTGCACACGTCAAGTGAGGCACGCAAACTCACTCTCAATCACTCTTCAGACACATCTACTTTCAATCACGCGCACGCGCACACACACACACACACACACACACACACACACACACACACACACACACACACACACACACACACACACACACACACACACACACACACACACACACACACACACACACACACACACACACACACACACACACACACACACACACAGAGACAGTGAGACGGCCCTCTGTGAGCCTCTGTTAAGTGTGAAATCAATTTCTGTGGGCCCCGAAGAGGCTCAGGTGCTAAACTCATCTCTCAGCGCCCCCTCATCTTAATTCAATAAGCAGACACCAGTAGAGAGAGAGGGAGAGAGAGAGAGAGAGAGATGGGGAGAGAGTGAGTGAGAGAGAGAGAGAGAGAGAAAGAGAGAGAGAGAGGGGGGGAGGAGAGAGAGGGGCATGAAAAAGTGTGGGAAAAAAGAAAAGGGTTAGAGAGAGGGATGAGAGGAGGAGTCTGGCCATGATGTCACCCCTAGCAGCGCAGCATACCGCAGATGATGGATGGGCACACTGCCAAGAGGGGCGGGGCTTAGGTCATGCCCAGACATATTACCTGGAGAGAGATGGAGAGAGAGAGAGAGATGGGGAGAGAGAAAGACAGGGAGAATATACGGAGAGAGAGGTGGAGGGCGGGGGGGGGGGGAGAGAAAAGACAGGGAGAAGAGAGAGAGAGAGAGAGAGAGAGAGAGAGAGAGAGAGAGAGAGAGAGAGAGAGAGAGAGAGAGAGAGAGAGAGAGAGAGAGAGGGGCAGCATGGACACAGAACAACTAGAATGTAAACACTGTCAGATTCCAGAACAAGGTTCAAACATAGTACATGAGCTGATTTTAAATACCGTCCAGTCACTTAGTTCACTACAATACCACTGTGTGTTTGATTGAGCTTCAGCTTACCTGCTATAATCAGTCAGTGAAAACTATTGGATTATCTTGGTCCACTGGGTTTGTTAAGCTGGTCTGGCACTGTCCATCATGAGTGGTTCCCACAAACATTGGGCCTACTTGTGCTAGATTAAGCCATTAAGACTGGGAACGCAGCTGTGTCATTTTAGATTTTAGCTATAACCATTATTTTATACTTTATAAATTATTATTATTAAAAAATGGCGAGCAATGAGCTTGTAGATCTGCTATTTTTGAAAAAGCTTGAACATTTGCGCAATTTTATTTATTTATATATATAATATAGTAGTTATAATAATATAATAGTTTGGGTAATTTCTGTATATATACAGTAGTATCCCCACCATCGGTATTGTGATCGACAAGCTCACAACGTGACGTGCCGCGCTGTGAGCTTGTCGATCAGCTATTTTCAGCTAAAGCTTTCCCCACATTAACGGAAAACAGAGAATTCACTAGTATTGAGCCCTGAGGGACTCCGGTTACCCATATGGGGTTTAAGTGGTTAACCCCTAAATGCTCCCGATGAGCAGGTTGGTGCCTTGCATGGTTTCCTCTGCCATCGGTGTGAATGTGATGTACATTGTAAGCGCTTTGGATAAAGCCACTATACAAATGCAGTCCATTTACCATTTTATGATTGGATTGTCATGGAAGTGGCTGTTGCACATTCATGCTCTCCGGAAGATCAACACCACTGGATTTGATGACACCGTGAGATTTCCTCTTGCGCCACCATTAGCTCAACATTTTTACAGACTATCTGTGTTCCTTTTATGCCCATTTATGGAGATCCCTGATGCCATCAATTTGATGTCATAGTACTGACATCATAGACTGGCCTCCAAGTACTATGATAATGTGTACTTTCATAATCATCCATCTTCTGTTCCCATTCCCAACCAGTGGATCTGTTGGCCTCAAAGATTCCATTGTCTCATCTCACTCTGTAGTAAGCAGCAATGCCTTTCATTGACTTGGAAACCAATTTGCCTGAGAGAATGTTCTCTGCTGACTTTCTGGAGAAACTATGTTCTTACACAGCTTCTGTTCTGGGGAAACCAGAGAACAGGATGAATGTAGTGGTGAAACCGGGACTGCCGATGCGTATTGCCGGGTCGTGCGCTCCGTGCGTGATGCTGTATGTGTCTGCCATTGGCGTCACAGACACCGCTGAGAAGAATAAAGATCACAGTGCCAAGATCTTCCAGTTTCTCATGGAACAACTTCGTCTAAGTGAAGACAGGATTGTCATCAGGTTCTACACATTGGAACCCCACCAGGTCGGCAAGAAAGGAACTGTCATGAGCTTCTTGTGAAGGATCCTTATTGCTACCAACACTGCACACTTCAACCTTAAGTCCATTCCACTGTTTCTGGACTGAAATGAGTAGTTTTGAAGACTTGGTTGATGAACTCAGTTGGTTGGTGGCCCCAAATAGGCCTCGCCCATCACACTTTCCAACCCGGAAGAAGGGGTCATTTCGCCTCATGCGCTGGGTGAGCAACTCAATGCAAGTGGATGGGAGGGGATTTCCGGTGCCCTCTCTATTATTTTTCCGCTTATTAGGAGTTGGGTCGCAGGGGTAACAGTTCCAGTAGAGATTTCAGACGTCCCTGATGTCACCCCTTCGGTGACATAATTCTCTGTATTTTTGTCATAAGGACCCTCTCTAAAATGAGATGACACATCTCAAGGGGTTATCCTTCTAATAAAGACACTATATATATAATCAATTTGACTCTTGAGTCCTCTGCAATACACACAGGTCAAGTTTGAAGTTGATTGATTTTTCTACATAATATGCAAAGGACAGACGTACCGTCTGTGTGTCTGTCTGTGGCTAATCTTGAAAACCACTGGACCGATGAGTGCCAATTTTCTTGTACATGCTGCCAGTAGGCCAAGGAAGTAAATCCTTGAATATCTTAAGGATTTTCTAGTCACGGTTTTACCCGTCCACCCCCACATAATTTACTTCCCTCGCTCCCTCCCATCTGACCACCCTACAACCTCTCCCTCCAGTCGAAAGGCAGTCACCCTCTTTATATACGTGGGGAATTGCCTTCTGCTGGGATTGCAAGATTGGCCATGAGAGGGTTAGCGTCTTGGGCAATATGGAAAACAAATTTCTCGATTTAAAATAAGTTGGTCCAATAATCAAGCTAATCTGGGGCAGGGTCTTAACATACTGTATAAACAAGACTGGATCTGCATCTGTTGTAGGCACCATTTGGAAAGATTTGGGCAGCCTACTTGTATTTGTAAAGTGCGTTGTGTGTATCTTGGATCTTACATAGCAGAGGGCTGTGTCTTGCACAACTGAAGAGGAGTGGACCAGTGCTAAAATATGTTTCCACTGTTAATCAGACACTTGTATTCACAAGTCGTCCTCCCAAACGTTTTTTTTTAGGTTAGCTGGGATACTTGGATTTAAAGAGCCTATAATAATGTACATCTCTGACATGAAATGTCTCTGATTGTGTTCAGTTGAAGACGGTATCAATTTTAAATAAATAATACTAAAACGCTAAACTTCAAGGTGAGAGGGCTCTAATACATTATTATTATGAACTGGACCAATATCTTTAATGGAGTGGATAACAACTGGTACCAGTACATACAAGGTAACTGAGAGCAAAGCAAAGAGCACAGTGAAAACCAAGCTCATATCAGCTCAGTGCACATGCACTAGAGCACCTTCTGAATGTTACATCCCATAATGACTTTTGACAACAACGATTTGTTTTTATACATTTTCATACATTATAGTATGACTTTCTTAAAACATACAGCAGTATATAACCTTTTTTTTTCTTTTTATGTTTGATGACAGTAAACTATTAATTATTGGGAACACAGTATCTTTTTAGTTTTTTACTTTTTAAACGATAGTAGTATAGTAACACTTTTTTTTTAATGACATACTGTCATCAATTACTGTTTGTATGGCGAGACCATTTCCCCCACAGTGCAAGTTAGCAAGCCATGGGCAATGCCAAATTATGGATTGGATTGGTTTGCCCGCAAATTGTAAAACCACTGTGCTGTGTGGGCAACGTATTCGTGCTTGTTTGATGAAATTATAGTGATTATGACCTTTTATGGTATGGTTCCTAAGGGGCGAAAGAGAGTTTGTCAGTATGTCCCCAATATGTTTTGTGTGTCCATCCGTATTCTGCCTGCACCCGTCCGTGTCTGTCTAATCTTGCAAACTACTACACTGATCAACGCCACATTCCTGAGTATGCTGCCAGTAGGCCAAGGAAGTGAATCCCTGAATATTTTTCATACATTATGTACATTACATTTTTAATTTATTAATTCATAATCTATGGATCTCCATATTTGGCTCATGGCATCTATATGACATCAGCACTTCACAGGGAAGTCATACGTTATTAGATCCCGTGATGTTACTGCATGGCTCTGTAGGGGGCTGGACGGCTGTCTATAAAAGGGTCTGTGTGTCTGGAGATAGTCTCACACATTGATGCGTCCAACAACATACATGCTTTTTGGGTTGATGCAATGTCACACATCATCCCTGCCAACGTCACATTTTGCCCCTTACCAGGTACTTTGGCTAATGCAAAAGCAAAAAAGGCACTGAACTGATCAGCACCATATATCTGTCAAACAAGTACCAAATATATTTTATACCTTTTTAAAATGTTATAGTAGAAGTCAATGGCACTTAAATCGGACTGAAACCGTGCCCAAATTTGGAGTCATACAATTTTTTCTTCTTGTGTTTTAAGTATAATACAACTTGGGAACCACGTAAGTCGAGAACGATGCAAGTTGGGAATGTATGGCCCACCCAGTTATGCAATACCTGTTGTACCTCACTGTACCCGTTGTTAAGAGTACCCACTGCGTTACGCGTTATCACAGTACGAATAACATTAGATATTACAGTCAATGGATTATTTATAAACGGGCAGTCGAGCACTATCTTTTTTTTTTGTATGTATGACTCATGATTTTAAGGTCATGCTCTACCGTCAAGCTCAGCTGCTTTGTGCTTGGAGACACAGGAGTGTTGGAATGTTACGTGTTTGTATTCAGATGAAAGATGCTTGTGTGTGTGTGTGTGGTGGGAGATCCAGGAGACAAATACTAAGTGTGCTGTGTTCATACCTACCTGCCTATACAGTATCAATCTTCTCAACTCTGTGTGCGCGCTATAAAATGAAGAGTTGATGAAGGCGAGGAGTGCAGCCTGACAGCTCCTATCATCATTCTCTCATCTGTCCTCCGTCCTGCACTCATCTACTTACCCCTTCTTTCTCTGTCTCCTTCCCTGTTCTCCTGTGTGTCTGCTCAGCTTCTGTCTGCTGGCCAGTGGCTTGGCATCATGCTGCTTTATTGAGGCTGTAGTACACTTAACTCGCCTCCTCTCAGATTACCTACCTTTTTGTTGGTCAAAGACTTTACTGATTCTTTAAGCTGAGAGCTTGATTGTGTTTTGTGCACCGGCTTCGGGGTGGTTTTGTGGGGTGCACAGGAATCAGAATTGGCTGTCACAGTGGCCACCATGAGAACGAGGTTTGATTGATGTAATACTTTATTAACAGTTTGCAAAAAGTACAGAGATACAGTTAAACAATAATGCTAAAAGGATAACACAAAAAGCCCTCAGGGCTTGTTTCCATTGTGGTCCTATGTATTCAATTCATCAAGACATACTATACAAGAAATCATTAATAGTAGGAGCAATAAAAGTATATTTGCAGAAAAACACTGGGGGATAACTTTTTGCAAGCTAAAAGACATGTCTAGGTCCAGACGGTTGCTCTTTTATGGCGGTTTTGAAGGAGTGTAGGGAGTCGCACCTTTTGATGGCTGATAGGACATTCCACATTTTGGTCGCATAATAGTAGAATTAATTCATCCCCATGTTTGTGCTGAATCTGGGGGAATGAGATCAGTGGTGCTCCCTCTGGTGTTGTGCCCGAGGGCGTTTCTCACTCTTTTGAAGTAGTATGACAGGTATATGGGCACTGGTCCCTTGAGTATCTTGAAAACCAGGCCCATTAGATTTGTCTTTGTGTAGGGATCCTGGAGTTGAACAGAAAAAAGGCTCTGGAACTCCATATCCCAGCATTCCTTCACAGACAGCTCGTCTTCTTCCATGTCTGCAGTCTCTTAGGTTCATTTCACTGCATCCACCACCTTTCTATGGCGAGAAGTGGTCTAGATTCAAGATTCAACATTTTTATTGTTACATCTTATGCACAATAGTAAAAGCGTTTTGGTTCCTTAGCATCGCAGCAGCAAAAATAACAAGAAATACTTCTACTAAAAGTATGTACATGTAATTATATAGTATACAGGTAATTATATAGTATATACAGTCTACAAGTGTTCATTTAAATTAACACTCCCGGATATGACTGTGGAAATGTTGTACTTGGTTTAAATGTAATGTACCTCTTTACAAGCAGGTTTCTCAGTCAATGGTCCATGGGGAAATGTTTAAAAATGTTAACATATATATATATATATTATACCTGGGGTAAAAAAGCTTGAAATGAAATATTGATTAAGGGCTTGATACTTACCTCGCTCCAAGATCAGTAATGTTAAATATTCTATATATATATATTTTATCAAATAGAAATGACTGTTATGCCTTCTTGTATACTAAATATACTGTGCATTGAATGGGACATTATCACCTTTTATTAGACCATTGAATGGGCGAAGTAGGCGACCTACTTACCTACCCGCGATTTATCAGACCATTCATTGGGTGTTATCAAGACATACTGACCTACCAACGGAGATGACTTAAATAGTTCAGTTTCGGTTTTGGTTGTTTTGGTTTCGGACCATGACGGAGGCGCGCAGTCTCAGGCGAGCTGGAGCCCCGCGAAGGACCACCGAGGGAGCTAAAGCGACCGAGTTGCCGTCCTGAGCGGTGCGACGCTCGCCTGAGCCTACTCAGCGCCGTTGGAGTTATGTACCGATAGGCAAAGAATCGTAAATATTGTTGTGGGGACTGCTCCGCCTCCAAAGTAGGTCAGTAGCTCCTGATTACGCCCAATGAATGGTCTGACAAATCACGGGTAGGTCCGTGTATTGCCTACTCGTCACCTACTCGCCCATTCAATGGTCTGATAAAACGTGATAATCTCCCATTCAATGCATTGACAGCATTCGAAGCCGGTGGTATGTATGGGGTGGTCCTAGGAAATTTATTTGAAATACACCAGTGATCCAAAGCTCAAAGAAGGTTGATAACCACTGTTGCAAACAACTCCTCCTTTACCATTGTCATTAATGACCTGTATAAATCCTATGTATTCTCAATGTCACGGCATGTTTGAATGACGGCCGCCTACCTACCTCCATGTCTGTGTCTCTGCAGGGTCCGTGGGCACAGGGGGGCGCGTGTGCAACAGGACGTCCCGCGGCGTGGACAGCTGTGAGGTCATGTGCTGTGGCCGTGGTTATGACACGTCGCGCGTCTCTCGCACCACCAAGTGCGAGTGCAAGTTCCACTGGTGCTGTGCCGTGCACTGCCGTGATTGCCAACAGCAGGTCGATGTGCACACCTGTAAGGGTCAAACGTGACCCCCCCCCCCCCCCGCCCCACTGAACCCCTCCACCCAACCACCACCAACACCATCCGCCAACCCACCCGTTTCTCACCTACACATCTAGAGACTGCAGCTGCTTTAGATCAAGGTGGACAGTGCTTCTCAATAGGCTCTATGCACAGCAGCCATATTGGACAGAAATTGGGCCCCTTCCTTGCTTCCTTCACAGGTGTTGCCAATGATACTAATGAAGGCGCTGTTCCATTCTGGTCTGGGTGCTGATAACGTGCATGTTGGCTCACTAGAAACACTCCATTTTGGTTCCCAAATGGCCCCTTATGGTGGGTGTGTAACTCCATTTGGTTCCATTTGTACACTCTCAGAGTTGTGGGGGTCCTTGAAAATAAGACAACCACTGTGCCACACTAAATGTAACTGAGCCTTAATTAGTATTATTGGTAACACCTGTGAAGGAAGTAAGGAGGGGGCCCAATTCATTCCCAATATGGCTGCTGTGCATAAAGCCTATTGGAGGTTGTAGAGGAGATCACTGTTGACCTATTGTCTTGCAGTAAGTCAACAGGACAGTTCACATAGGAGCTGAGGCTGTTTTGAGTGTAAATGTTTCCCTCTATCATGAAGTTGTAGAACATATTAAGTTCTCAGTTGTGAATCTTTGACATTTTGTGAAGGAGCTCTCTTCCTTTACAACCGGTCAGACCATCATGGGAGCCACGTTTTGGTCCAGAACCACCAGTTGAGAAACACTAAGCATGAATGGGACAGGAATAACATGGTGTAATGGAGATCTGTGATAGTAAAGTTTAGGGAGCAAGAAAGCCAATGCCTTTCAATAAGATGAGGCATGGCATCCTGCTTCCATACTGACCAAAAGGTAAAGCAACATTCTACATGAAACTACTGTCCAAAAGGATTTAGATGATGCAAAATCTGCAATTGTGCAGCAGCTTACCTTACAAGGAACATTATACCAGTGTCCCTGACTCCCTGTATTGGCTGGGCTTCAGTCATTGCTGGTTTGACTATAACTCTGTGCATGCATACAATAATGTTTGTTGGTTTATTGAGTTCACTCTTAAGAGCATATCTCAAAGACTAAGTTAGAGTGCCAATGGTAGAGAAACGCCTACTGTATACAGGTATTTGAAAGCAATAATGCAAGTATCAAGTACAGTTTATTCAGAAGCCTTAACAGACATCTGAATGTGACCGTTATAAGACAACTATCACACAACTAACTAGCATCAAATTGCTGTAAATGCTTTTTTTCCATGTGCATTTCTTTGTATTTATTTTCTCCCAAATGGGAGGGAAAAAAAGGTCTATCTGAAATGTATTCTAATTTGTTTATGTAAATATGTGGCTGATGTAATTTAAAAGAAAATTTAGATGTACAGTATATGGAACCATAGCAGTCTGCACATCCAATGTAATTCCTCTCTTCACTTCCTGTCATGCTAGCCAGCCTATCACAGGACAGTATATTGTCACAGCACCTGCTTAGCTTGTACACCAGCTATTAAGTTACCTGTCCACATATGTAGATGTATACATGCAGCATGCGTTGGCTGCTGCTGTTCATTGGAACCATGCATCAACACGCCCATCATACTGGCAGGGGCAAGCCGTGCCTCCTGATGCATATATATGCCCCATGTAAGTCTACTGAAGCAGGAGGTCCCCTCCACAATTAAAATAAATAAAAATCATAACTCATTGAATTCTCAAACGCTTTCAAGTTTTTTTTTTTTTTTACAAAATGTGAAACATGTACTATATATAATAAAAAATGGTAGCCATTTTCACAACTTTTGTGCAACACTCTTGTATAATGAAGTATCTTACCTTAACATAGTAATGGTTATAAAACAAAAAGGTTTTAGTCACAGGTACTCAATATACTGTACAACTGAGGCATATTTCTTGCACTGGAGTTATGGGAAGTTTCCCCTGCCAATATGGCGGCGATGTTGATGTACTATTCAGTGACCAATGCAGCATCTACATATGTCTATGACCAAATGTGTTGCACTGCATACGGCTTAGCAGCAACAATCCAAAACCTGAGCTTTCTCCAAGCATCTATCCACTAGCTAACAAAGTGACACAAATGAGTAACCGAGAGAATTCACAGTACGATTGGTAGAAGAGCATTGAAATCACTAGAAAGCAGTTGGAGATTGATCGGTTCCATTGCAAAATGTTGTCAGTCCGAGGTCAACAAAATGTTTCCAAAGTAATTACCAGCAATATTTCAGTTTGTATAGAATTGTGGATTTTTAAGGAACACTTCACCTTTCCTCAACCGTATCTCCATAATCGATCCTCACTCATGCTCACTATAGGACAGTACCATTTGTTCTAGCTCTGTCTGAGGTAGGCTGATAGCTCGGAAACGTAACTGCCAATGACAGAGGGATTTCAAACCTTAAAAAAATATATATTGATGCAACGTGGTTACAAGACAAATTATTGATTCCATTAACTTGATATCCCTGCCAATGTCACTGTACGTTTTCAAGGTGTCCACAGCCTGCCTCTGAGAGAGTGATTAGACAGAAATTGTACCATCTTCTAGTGAGCACCGATATATATGGATATAGTGTAAGGTTTAGTGTTCATTTAAAGTCCACCAGCAAGACTGATCTTAAGAATACAAGGAAACCTACTGTACCAATAATGGTTTGTTAAAGGGGTTGGTCAAGAATCAAACTTAACTTACCAGTGTTTAGTTGTGAATTTCTTCATTTGTGGTAGTTGGCTCAAACTCACACGTCCTCAGCCTACATCTGTGCAAGCTGCCCAAAGAACATCATTTCAATCAACATGGCAGAGGAAGAAGCTTGCTTGCAGCAATACACAAAAAGTCCTTTATTGTATTTTTTGTCTTTTCACTTTTTAATGATGGCAATTGATCACCTATTTTTTGTACAACAAAAAAACTGTTTTACATGAGATTGAAAACCCAAAAAATGAAAACATATCAAATAAAGTCAAAACCAATTCCATCGTTTGTTTTAATTTCCCCCCTCCTCTGCTCCTCTGCTGTTGGACTCTGTCCCATGTGTCCGTCCTCCATAAGCTTGGCACAAAGGTGTGTGTGTGTGTGTGTGTGTGTCAGTCCAGTCTGAGTTGTTTAGCAGTCTGCTTTCTGTTTAAGTAGCCTGGTTTGGGGTTGCAGTGGCCTGGATCCTGGTCCGGTTCTTAGATGCGGGTCAGCTGATGCCAGAGGCTGGATGGCAGGATGCTCTCCACCTTCTCCATGATGAAGTTTAGAGGAGCAAACAGTGTGCTGAGGAACTGAGGAGACAAGGAGGACATAGCTTAGAGAACACACTTCAACTGGCTGTCTCCGGAGAGCTGACGCAACACAAGAGAACTCACATTACACACATTCACACTAATATTAATAACCGGTGAGAGGGAGATACTGAGATAGTGAAAAGGGATAGGTGGAATATTAATAACCAGTGAGGGAGATAGTGAAAAGGAATAGGTGGGAGTTACAAACTCAACTAGCTGATAGCAGACACCTTTATCCACCAAAAATATTGTTCACAGTGTACAAATACAGTATTTCACAACACTGTATAAGGTACACTGGTAGTTATTACCTCTATGTTGAATCATCACAAACATCGCTCCTTTGACTCCCTGGGTTCCTATGCAATTATTTTGGCAAATACATTTCCATGACTTTACCCTGACAAATAATATTTCTTAAATGTCACAAGTTCAAGTGCCACATTCTTTTTGTCTAAGCCCTTAGTTTTCCGGAAATTCCGGCATGTTTCCAAAATGTTTTTAAGCATCATTCTCCCGGACTTTCCCAGGCATGGAAGGGGTGGGGGAACAGCTTGAAAAGTTCTATGACTTTTCCAGTTTTCCATGACTATATGAGACCTGTCTCCCTCAGTGTTATAGTCCCAGACCCTGTGCTCTGGCATGACTGTTTTGGCAACAGGCTCTGAGGGGGATAGGGGCTCTGTCAAAGGGATGGCAGGTCATGGAGGCTTCACTTTGTCAGATAAAAGCCATGAAGTGGTAGAAGAGGGAGACAGAACCACTCTGACACGCAACAAAGGAGACTACGGGTCTTAACCCATTTAGACCTGAGGCCGATTCTAAAAAATATTTATCAAAAAAATTACAACAAAATTATGTTGCTAGATACTTCCCTGGAAAAGGGGTTCCCGGATTGAAAGGTATAGTTACGTATAGGGGTTCCCAGTCTAAATGGGTTAAGATCTCGTAGGAAGTTGGGAGACCTCAATGATATTTTCTACTGTAAAGACACTCCCAAGACTAATCAGAGTATTTCTTAGGGCTACTCCCTCAGATGATTAGCCATCAATTAGTCAGGGTCCATGATCGTGGATTAATCAATTTTCTGCTTTTCTGCTGAATAAGTTATTTCCTGAAAGACGTTAGCACATCTCTGACTCTGGTATGCACTGGATTTAGAGAAGACCTTATGCATTATTGCATTTATAAAACACACATTTTACAGATTTGTTGAAGAAATAGATGGATTAGATTAAACATTAAGACAGCCTTGGTATTTCTTTTGCCATTGTTCTTCATCTGTGAACCTGTCGTGATATCTCAACAACCCATTTTTCGGTCTTGACCTCGTGGTTGAGAAACACTGCTCTGGATATTAACCGTGGCGATTAGTAAACATGTGTATTACTACAGTCTATGAATTGTATACCAAGGACCCCAATGAAAACAAGACCGCAAGGACTTTTTTGGATGGACCTTTTAGACAAAGTATTATAAATGTAATTGTGCTGTTTACATTTTGTTGCCTAATAAAATATTCAATCAAACAGTCACATTATCTATCATTTGTAAAAGTCACAAGTTGAAATAACATCTCTGCTGCTCAGTGATTCAGTTCAACCGCACAAATGTTCAAGTTGAAACAATTGCCCAGGACTTTTTTGTTTTTTGTAGCCTAAATGTCTGACTGTACCTCGTGCTGTTTACATTTCTGACTAATAAAGTATTTAATCAAACAAAAGTGCGCCGTTTTTACTGCACATCTCTAACTTAACCCTTTTAACCCTTTAAGATCGGGAACGCATCTGTGTCATTTTGTGTCATTTTAGATTTCTTTGGCCATTCAAAAATCATGAAAATTTGTGCAAATCTTTGAAAATGTATATGTTTTAAAGCAATACCTTTTAACTCCGATCTGTGCTTCATCTGAGAACATATTCTGAGATGGGGGTCCGCAGCCAAATACATATAATTTTGGGGGTCCTTGACATGGGAAAGTTGGAGCACCACTGATATAGCAACTACGTTTTCTTTTAAAACGTAGGATTTAGAAGACATTTGTACTTGTTGCTGTCCGACAGAAACCAGCTAACTCCATTTTCCTGCTTTTGCATTTTTCTCCATAAATCAGTGCTATTGAACACCCTTTACGTCTGTGTGTTGATTAAAACAATATTGAACCAATGGAAAGTATTAAAAAGTGCTTCTGACAAAACCAGCTAACTCCATTGGATCCTCAAACTCTCTGCTAAACCAGCAAAGTCCACCAAAGGGGGGTGGAGGTAGCTGGTTTTGCTGACTCCAGGCTCCACCCCCTTTTGACCGCCAACCTCATTGTGAGCTTGGAGGTATTTAGCTGTTCTTATCAATGATGAACAAAACCTCCTAACTCCACTTTTTGTTTTCGTCATTTCCTGAAAAAATTACATTTTGGAGTTAGCTGGTTTCTGGTTGTCAGACAGCAGAGATATATTCTAAGATTTGCAAAAATGCTCACGATTTTTCAAAAATAGCTGATCTACAAGCTCATAGAGCTTGTATACCTGCTATTTTTGAACAGCAAAAGAAGGCAGGCTGTGAAGACTTCAAGCCTCCTCACAGCGCCCCACATCGCCACTGAGGTCGCCTCCACTTTGCACATGAGGAAATCACAAACGTGTTCTCGTGGTTACAGTTTTCAGAGAAATCCACATGCACGCCGTTTGAATTGAGGCTCGCCAGAGTGAGAAAGTGTGTGTGTGTGTGTTGTGTGTGCTAACAGCTCTATGCGGTGCTTCAGCGCTCCAACCAAAACAGAACCCCCGCCCCTCCCCCCACGAACCCCTCCTGCTATCAGAGGAGATGAGATCTACTGATAGTCACATCAGAGAGAGAGGATGAGCTCACAGACATTCCTACACCACTTAACCACAGGCTGCTGAAGAGAGGAAGAGAAAGAAGAGGAGGAGGAGGAAGTGAAGTAGAGCAGAGGTTCTCAAAGTGGGAAGCTGCCATTTTCAAGAGAGTAAAAAAAATGTCTTTTGAATAATTTTGAAACATTTTAACAAATCTTCTTTTGGACACACGGCACAATTATTTTTCATATGAGGGTCCGTGGCCAAATACATATCAATGTAGGGGTCCTTGACATGAAAATGCTTGACTGAGGTAGAGGAGAAGAGAAGGAGAGGGGAGGAAGAGAGGACGGGTGAGGAGATGAAGAGGTGACGTGGAAGGTGGAGGAGAGTAAAGGGGATAAGGACCTACACAGTGAGGAGCAGGGGAGTGCCCTCCTGTGGTTGGTGGTTAGAGTAGCTTGTAAAGTTTGTATTGGTATCTGGCTATCGCTACAGCAGATACCTAATAAATACGGCAGAAATACATTTGAGTTGATTGGGTGAATGTCGGTGTCAGTTATCAGCTAGTTGGTTTCACAGTCTAGTGCAGGTTACCTAAAGGCACAGGTGGCATTTGATCAAACAGCGCCGGCACATGAACTGTGCAAACCTGGCAATTGCCCAGGCGCCAAATCCCAAGGGGCCCCAAAGGGCACTATGCCACAAGTGATTTTTTTATTTTAGTTATTATTGTGCTCTCTACCTAGCTACACAACACAGACAGAAGTCGGGGAAGAAAACAACAAAACCACTGAAATGAAGCCGTCATTTAAATTATGTGTGGCGCAAAATAGTCGCTGTGAGCGCATGTGGGTACTCACAGCTTTAGCGAAGACTCCCATGAGTTCAGGGAACTGGTGTGTGAGGAGAGCCAACATGGCGGTGAAGGAACAGAGGCCAGCCGTGAACAAGATGAAGAAGGGAAGCTCCTTCTTGGGATACACTGACACCTCATGGAACACTGCTTCCACACACATACACAAAGACACACGCACGCAAGCACAAAGAGACACACACACACACACACACACACACACACACACACACACACACACACACACACACACACACACACACACACACACACACACACACACACACACACACACACACACACACACACACACACACACACACACACTCACACACACACACACACACACACACATAGAAACACAGACAGAGAGTACCAGGGTCAGCTACAGGCAGTCAGGATTTCAGCTCAAATCAATGTCATGTACAGTAGGAAACAGTGTGAGGTAGTAACTGTTCTCAGGTCAGTGGTTAACAACTGTACTGTAGGGGGAACAGTGTACAGCTGTCATATGCAAACAGCAGCCTGTCCTGCGCAGACACGTCTGATCAGGTTAGTACACCAGGTTTCTACCCCCCCCCCCCACACACACACACACACTACTGTTCAGAGAGGACTCCAATGAACTCTCTCTGTGTCTCAAATAAAGGTTATGAACCGTATTTAACTGCTACTACTTTTCACACATGCTGTAAACAATGTCCTGAGGAATTAAAAACACACGTCTGTTAAGCACCTGGCAGATTTCACCATAAAGAGCTTAAACACTGAGATGTATAGCTAATGAAGAAAACCCAGAGAAGTGATGCAGTGAATACACTAGCAGGAGTAGGGAAGGGTGTGTGTGCGTGTGCGTGTGCGTGCGTGTGCGTGTGCGTGTGCGTGTGTGTGTGTATCCTGAGCCAAATTAATCTAGTTAATGTGCTCCCTGAGGGCAAACAAACTCTACTGATTACTAAACTCTCTCTCTCTCTCTCTCTACTGTATGGCTGATTATTATAATCTAGTAATCTGTCAATACGTTTTTGGGGCGTAATTCAATTAGTCTATGCGATAAATCTTTATGGTGGTGAATGAATGCTCATCACAATGTGTGCAGCATTTTCTTTCCTTTTTTTGTGGCGGTTTGACCGAGTTTTAAACCAGTCAAAAGACAGTACCTCTGATGAACCCAGTAATTTGTGTTGGAAAAAATAACCAAACAGTTCAACAACAATGCAGTCCAGTTCCTTCAATGGACAACAAAAGGCCACTTCCCGATTGTTCAACAAAACTAAGGAAGCAATATTCCCAACCACAGTTCAGTTCAAACAACTAAAACAGCCTTTGTTTTTCTAGGGGGAGGGGGTATTTACGGGAGAATATTTAAACGGGAGGACAGCGGGAGAGAAGGGTAAAATATGGGAGAATCTTGGGATAAACGGGAGGGTTGACAGGTATGATCTCATCAACAGTAAAGTGGCCATGCGGCGTGTGTGTGTGTGTGTGTGTGTGTGTGTGTGTGTGTGTGTGTGTGTGTGTGTGTGTGTGTGTGTGTGCACTGTGCACTGTGCATGTGTTTGTGTCTTACTTGGTAGCAGCTCTCTGTCAGCCGTCTCTGTGCAGATAGGATAGGGATAGAAGAGGTGACCTTTCTCCAGCGGGTACGGGATCATTCTGAATGCTACACACACACAAACATACACACACGCACTCAATCAGATGATATAGTAAAGATGCAAATCATTGAAGTGTTTTGTAAGATTGTGTGTGTGTGTGGTGTGTGGTGTGTGTGTGTGTGTGTGTGTGTGTGTGTGTGTGTGTGTGTGTGTGAAAGGTATCAACTATCAAGTGAGTAATATTATGTCCTTGCCTGTGGGCATACATGCTTGTTTATGTGTGGATATGCATGCTCTGCACTGATACTCACTGCTGTGTGTGTGTGTGTGTGTGTGTGTGTGTGTGTGTGTGTGTGTGTGTGTGTGTGTGTGTGTGTGTGTGTGTGTGTGTGTGTGGGGTGTGACTCCTAAACCTTTAAACAGTAAACATCAACAAAAATGGCAAACGTTTAAAATTCTCTAGCCATTAAAACACTACTGTATATACTTTGTCTATTTCTCCCTCTACATCAAATCTCTTCGACGAAAACAGAACTTGTGAGATCTTCTATTTTATTTAGCAGAATGAATCCCCAGAATAGGGACGCCGGGGTATGGTTCCATGTGGTTAAAATGAGAATAAAAATGTTTATCTCCCCTGTGATAATGTGGGTGTATGTTGCTGATGTCTTTGTACTGCTTTGCTCACACGTTACAGCTGGCTGTGAGCGATGGCTTCATAGCCAGAAGCAAGCCTTGAGCGTGTCGTGGGAGCTGACAGTATTAAGCTCGTCGCCAATTCCCATCACGGTTCTGTAGTGACACAGGGTCTGTGCTTAACCCATTCAATCCGCCAACGCATTCGTGTCATTTTAGATTTCTTTGGCTATCTACAAGCTCATTATGAGCGCACTATGAGCTTGTAGATCTGCTATTTTTGAAAAATCTTGAAAATGTGTGCAAATCTTTGAATATATATATATTTTTAAGCAAACATTTGTAACTGAAATCTTTGCTTCTGGGGGGGGGGGTCCCTGGAACAAAGCATTTTGAGATTGGTGTCTGCGGCCAAAAAAAAAGAAAGAAAAAAAAGGTTTTCTAAATCCTAACACTATGTTGCTATGTCGGTGGTGCGCCAACCTTTCCATGTCAAGGACCAACCAAAATGATATGTATTTGGCCACGGATCCCCATCTCAAAATATGTTGTTCCAGGTACCCCCATAAAACGCAGATCGGAGTTAAAAATATTCGCTTTAAAACGTTTTATTTATATATATATATATATATATATATATATATATATATATATATATATATATATATATAAATAAAACGATAAAAAATAGCAGATCTACAAGCTCATGAGCTTGTATATCTGCTACTTTTGAATAGGCCAAAGAAATCTTAAAATGACACAGATGCGTTCCCGGTCTTAGTGGATTAAAACACCATCAGACACACGCTCTCATTCAGAGCTGCACAACGCAGTGGAACTCCATTGATGTCATGTTCTCATATCTGGCGGAGTAGAGATGGGCAATTAACCACATGAAGGCGCTGAGCGTTTATTTTGCGCTCGCGCGTTCACGTGTGGTGTGTTTTTATCTGCTTTCAGAGAGCTGGGATATTTTCTACTCGGGCGTTTGGAAGACGAGCGCCTTGGCGTTTTCGGCCGGGAAACAACGGCTCGGTGGACATTGTCCCTAAGAGGGACTGTCTGTGTGTGTGTGTTTGTCCTGAGCTAATCTCATAAACCGCTGGACCGATCAGCGTACAACTTCGTATGCACACTGACGGTAGGCTAACTTAGTCTCCACACATCTTACATTTTTTTCACGTGCGCGTGTGTGTGTATGTGTGTGTGCATGCGTGAATATGTCATTGTGTATATCATCTCTGTCAGGTGGAAACCTCATATGTCCAAAACTTTTCAGGATTCAAATTCAAAATTGTGTGTGATGCTGTATAATACAGCGTACAAATGGCCACAAAACCTGTCATTTTGGGACAAAAAAAAAGAATGGAGGGGGGCAAGTGTGCATATGGGAAAAATGTAACTCTCTGAGAGTGTGTAACTTTTGTGTGTGTGTGTGTGTGTGTGTGTGTGTGTGTGTGTGTGTGTGTGTACGGACACTCACTGCCCTCCCAGGTACAGTGCAGCAGGTTGAGAGCTCCCTCCACCCTCTTCCAGTGCTGCAGGTGGAAGAATGCATAGGCAATGGCTTCGCTGTCACCTCTCTTCAGAATGTGCTCCGGAGGCAAGATTAAACTTTTCATTTCTAACAGGTACTGAAGAGGAGATGAGGACACACAGCGCGCGCGCGCACACACACACACACACACACACACACACACACACGCACACACACACAGTGAGGAAGAGAGAGAAGGACAATGTGAGGTCGAGAGAGAGAGAGATGAGAATGTGACCAAGATCGATAGAGAGATGGAAAGAGAGATAGAGAAAAATGACAGCATGAGGCAGTTAGAGAAACAGGAAAAAGAGAGAAGAAAGGGAGAAAAGAAATACAGAAAATAACAATAAATTAGTAACTATTTATACAAAATAGAAATACAAACACAAGTAGATAATGATGCTGTATATTAGCATTTAAGCTAATGAGATGAGATACACTTTTTAATACCAGAGGGGAAATTAAGGTGTTGGATTCCTTTAGGGGATTCATAAATATATAACATAATACTATCAACCTGAACCTGTATTACTGCTGTGGAGGGTAGAAAGTGTTCCAACACTGAAAGTAACACACACGCAGCGTGTGTGGAATGGACACCATTGACAACAAAAGAGTGCTCCTGCACATCCAACTAACATTCTGAGATGGACTCCGTAGACAAACAATATTGAAAACAGAAGATAAAGGGTCTGCACACTGTACCACCCTTTGGCAGATTTTTATTAAGCATCATAGTGACTTTTTGAGCAAAACACACTCCTTAGACAATCATAAGACAGACTAGTACGGTGATAATACAAGTACAGTGGCATAAAAGTCAGTACAGTGGTAGAAATCACCATCACAGTGGAATATTAAGTCCAGTACTATAAGAGACCAGCACAGTAGCATATAAACACCAATACGGTGCTATTTTTCATAATGTAAGTCCAATGGTATATGCAATCTAGTACAATCAATGGTATATTACATCCAGTACAGTGGTATATATTGGTATATATTTTTACCACTTCAGTAAATAAGTCAAATAAGTCCAGTATGGCGGTATATAAGACCAATACGATGGAATACATTACCGGTAAAGTGGTGTATTGTATACAAAGTGCAGTACAGAGGTATAATTAAGTTCAGTACAGTATGAACAGCATGACTGTTAAACACTCTGCAGCCAATAATTATTTCTCACTGTGCTTTGCTTCATGTCAGCATTTCAGCGCACTGTTTCACAGCAGGTTGAAAGGGCTTTTACTGCCTCCACTATGGAACGTACAACTGTCTGGATCCTGAGATAACGTCCTGAGTGGTCTCTGGGAAGGTACACTTTCTGCCTCGTATCCTTTTAATGTTATTCTGAGACAAAGGCCATTCGGGGTGGCTTGGACGGTTTCCACACAAACTAGGTACACCAAGGGATACATCTCGGCTGTATATCAGTACTGGACGATATTTGCCTCGTTGACTATTTACCTCGTTGCCGATATTTTTCTGTTGTTTGTATCAATTTTGCACTTGCTATTGATTTGATTGATCGATTGATTGATTGAATCAATTAGACAGAAATGTAAACAGCACGTGGTACAGCAAGACATTAAGGCTAAAAGGATAACCGCAGCCTACCAAGCTGAAGGTTTGGAACAGTTATGTATTATGATGAAGATTCATTTCTTTCTCTGGCAAAAAATGGGAATAAATAGCAATGAAAACTAAATAAAGAAATATCAAATTGTTATTTTAAACATCGTTATCGGCCCAGAACTTCTATATCGGTGCATCCCTAACGCGAACCATATGGGGACCCGGGTTAGAGTCGGACCCCGTGTCTCTGCTCATGTTTTCCTGTCTCTCTACACTGACTTCTGTGAAATAAAAGTATAAAATGACAAAAATAATTATGAAATATTCAAACTCTCTTAACCGTAGAGCAGTGGTTCCTATGAGTACGGTTTGTGTACAATAGGTTGTAATTTTGGGGACATTGTGGGGGGAGTTGTATCTATGTTAACAGACAGTGTGTTGTTGTCATGTTATAGCAGTGTACAGTATGCGTGTTGGGTCTTACTTTAGGGACGTGAGGGTTGAACTCCACAGCTCTGTGGATGGCCTCCACAGCATTCATTTCTGCTGTGCTCAGCCCTCGCCTCGATGCTGCCTCTGGAGAGAACCTGCACCAACACGCACACACGCACACACGCACACACACACACACACACACACACACACACGCAGAGTAACACTTAAACACTGGAGTGGCTGTGTCACTGTGTGGGGCACAAACCAGATGAACCCTAGCGTCCCTATTCCAGGCATGTTAGAAGAGGAAAACTTTCGGCAAAAATAGCCAATATACAAGCTCAAGCAGAAGTAGATCGGCTATATTCGGCAAAGCGATTTGGTGTAGACTATAGCGAAAAAAGGAGGACACCAAATATACACCCCTTGGGGACCTCTGTCAATAAGTAATATAGGGTTTAAATGGTTAAGACTTGTGTGTGTGTGTGTGTGTGTGTGTGTGTGTGTGTGTGTGTGTGTGTGTGTGTGTGTGTGTGTGTGTGTGTGTGTGTGTGTGTGTGTGTGTGTGTGTGTGTGTGAGACTCAGATATGAGTCTTGTTGAGATACGTGTCTATATGTATTTGTGTCAAAGTAAAGACAATCTCAGCACATACACCAAAATCTCAACCACTTTACACATATTATATGTCTGTGTGTGCGTTTGTTTTGAGAATCACAGATAACCCCATACACACGCCTGCAGGCGACCAGCACAGACAAAAAAAGTCACACATCTCACGACAACACATGAACCCCCAGGGGAAACCCGTTTAAAAGAAAGAACACAATTACTCCCAACCCATTTAAAGACAACACCATCGCTCAACCCCATTCTCTGTTTCACACAAGATGTTACCCCACCTTCCCCACCCCACCTCCAGTGGTGGAAGAAGTACTCAGATTTTTTTATTTAAGTAAAAGTAGTAATTCCACGATATAATAATAATGATAATAATACAAACATATAAAGTAAAAGGCCTTTATTTGAATAAAAGCACCAAAGTATTGCCATCAAAATACACTTACTGTACTAAAGTGAAAGTACTCAAAACTTCAAAAACAGTCGATCTAGAAGCTCACAACACATCGCACCGTGACGCGTTGTGAGCTTGTAGATTAGCTATTTTCAAATAGACAACGTGGTTAATGTATGTTTTGCAATAATAATGTAAAGTTACAAAGTAGCTTCTAACTTAGGTTTTCAAATAATTGTAGGGCAGTGAAGAGTTCAATATTTGCCTCTGAGGTGTAGTGGAGTAGAAGTATAAAGTATCAATACTCAAGTAAAGTAAAAGTACCTCAAAACTGTACTTAACCACTTAAACCCCAGCATCCTTCGCAGGAAAATAGCAGATCGACATGTTGTGAGCGCTGCAACGCGTTGTGAGCTTGTCGATCGGCTGTTTTCACTTCAGCGAAAGCTTTCCCCACAATAACAGAAAACAAAAAAATACACTGTTATAGAGCCCCGAAGGACTCCGGTCAACCATATAGGGTTTAAGTGTTTAAGTATTAGTACTCGAGTAAATATACTGAGTTACTTTCCATCACTACCCACCTCCTCCCTCCCCGCGGGGGCCCACAGTCTTAAATAGCGGGGGCCTCGGTGTGCCCCGGGAAAGCGATACTCACTTGTCCGACACCGCCCTGGCTTTGAGCAAGGCAGCCGTGTAGCATATTGTTGCTGATTTGGGTAAGCTGATATCTGTGGATGAGACACACAAAAGCAATGTGATGGGTGTTTTCTCTTAGCGAACCACCACCAGTTTGAAATTACACTCGTAGTAAGCAGACAGCAAGGGTGCTGGACTGGGCTGGGGAGCGTTGTAGACCCCCACCCCTGCCCCCCCCCCAAGGGGACCATAGGTGGGAGAAAATTGAGCAGAATGTGGCGTTAAAAGTTTGGGTTTCATCGCCGCGGGGGACATCAGTGTGTTGGAGGAGTCGTTCAGTTACCTAATAGTCGAATGTGATCTGGTGTGACTCGTCAATGTGATACAACAGCTGAGTGTTTCTTATGTTAGCTGAGTAAGTGTTTGTGTCTCTGCTCCAGTGTTACACATTCAACACGACAACACGCAACTACTGACCTGGGACCTTTGTGTAACATGAACGATGAAGTGTGTACCGTATTAAATGTTTCACCATAATACAAAACCAAAACCTGTTTACCATTTAAACTGTAAGAGTGTGTGTGTGTGTGTGTGTGTGTGTGTGTGTGTGTGTGTGTGTGTGTGTGTGTGTGTGTGTGTGTGTGTGTGTGTGTGTGTGTGTGTGTGCTTGCGCACATGGACGCACAGCACGTTTTCTTTTTTTTTCTTTTTCTTTTTTGTTATTCCTTATCTAACCAGGGTAGTAGCTGAGCACAAGCGCTCATTTCCAGCAACGCCCTGCACATATAGAGATACACAGACAGACACACACATTAAAACCTGGGAGCTGACCAGTACAACCACAGTCTTATACTGTTGGCCACTCAGCAGCTCCACTGCGCTGAGCAGTTGGGGGTTCAGTGACTTGCTCAAGGGCACTTCAGCGGAGTTGGGGAGGGGTGAGAGTGGTGGCTATTCACTTCCCCACCCAGAAGTTTCCTGCCGGTCCGGGGGAATCGAACCAGAAACCTTTCGGCAACAAGTGTGCTCCTCTAACCTTTAGGCTACCGCTGCCCCATGCCTGTGTCTGCTCTGCAGTAATTGTGGTGTGTCTGCGTTTGTGTGTGTGTGTGTGTGTGTGTGTGTGTGTGTGTGTGTGTGTGTGTGTGTGTGTGTCTCACCATCGTACTTGGCTAATACAGCCTGGACATCAGCGTAGTTCTGGAGTTCCAACAGTGACTCCAGCAGGTTCTCATGGATGTTGAACATACTGAGGAGAGGGAACTCCTTCATTAACTGGAAAACACACAACTGTTGTTACATGTAATACCAGACAGGGGGCGACACACACTCACACATACATAGAGGGCACATGGCTAGCTAATAATAATAACTACAGCTTTGCCTTAGTATCAAGTGGGCAAATAAAGCATTGGCCGTTATTATAAGTTGTTGGTTAAATCAGATGATGGAAAATGTATTTCTAGGTTTGTTATCAGAATAATACCAGTATGATTAAACACAAGTATGGAAACAAGTTTCAATATCAGATGAAAGAAAAAACAAGAAAAGAAAGTGCACTAATGTCATCACATAAGTCAAATGCCATCTTTATTGTTAGCTGTTGTTAGCACAGATTGTTACAACGTCTGTACATTAACACTGGAAATGAGACACGGTCATGAAAGCATTGTGAATGAATGAATGTGTGTTTGTGCACATGTTAGAGAAAAAAAGAGATGGGAGCTCTCAAATGAAAAGTAGGTCCATATGTATGAGACTGTGTGTGTATGTCTGTGTGTGTGTGTGTGTGTGTGTGTGTGTGTGTGTGTGTGTGTGTGTGTGTGTGTGTGTGTGTGTGTGTGTGTGTGTGTGTGTGTGTGTGTGTGTGTGTGTGTGTGTGTGTGTGTGTGCACGTTCCCGTCAGCATGCTGTGTACTTACGTCTCTCATCATTTTAACTGCTTCTCGTGTGCGGCCCAGCTTTCTAGAACACATGGCCAGTCTTCTTTTAATATACACCAACACATTGGTGTCCCTTCCTAACACACACACACACACACACACACACACACACACACACACACACACACACACACACACACACACACGTAAGAAACATGCATAAAGTAAGAGCAACATGTATAGCAATAGCACTCTTAACACACAGGCATTTATGTAGCACTATATTGTGTGCATGATAAGTTGTTTATTTTTTATTTATGAAATAATACACAGCCATGGGCATATACACACATCTTTGAGGTTCATTCTGGATCAATTGTATTGGAACACGTAGTGTAGGAATGTTTTATTTTTTAAAAATGTCTCCAAATATTCCACTACAAACTGTAGGAAGAAACTATTTGGAACACAGCAAATAGACTCTAATTTGACTGCATGTGGGAGAGGATTTGAGTTTATGAATACATGAACCAAATGACAGCAAGCTAGCCAGCATGCGTACGTACGCATGCTGGCTAGCTTGCTGTCATTTTGTTCATGTTTTGGTTCATCATTTGGTTCATGTTTTGGTGGATGTTTGTGTGTGCAACTGTACGTGTGTGTGTGTGTGTGTGTGTGTGTGTGTGTGTGTGTGTGTGTGTGTGTGTGTGTGTGTGTGTGTGTGTGTGTGTGTGTGTGTGTGTGTGTGTGTGTGTGTATACTCACTGTGCTGAGCCTCATACTGTGTCCCATGGTGCTGGAGCTGCTGGCTGCGTCTGTAACAGCCCTCTCCAGCCTTTAGAGCTTGTTTAAACAACTTCTCAGCCTCCACTATGGTGGTTGCCTCTTCTTCTGCAAGCAGGATGTACGCGGTTGCACAACTAACACACACACACACACACACACACACACACACACACACACACACACACACACACACACACACACAGGAACAGAGGAGGATGAGAAAAGAACGAAAAGAGGAAGGCAGAGGAGAGTAGGGCAAGAGAGACACAGGAGAGAAGAAAAGAGTACACACAGTATGTGTAGTTAGCCCTCTGCTCAGGGTCACTCGTCCAGACACAAGCGTTCATATCTGTGTATGATTTGAACTTTCCTTCCACCAAGGACCGTCATTTAAGAACAGATTTATTTCTTGAATTATTCATCAGCTTATGACTTCCTCCCTGTCTCCTCCTGTGTGCCGAGTTTGTTTATGACAGATGGGGACTTTGCCATCTAGAAAAGCACTTTTAAAGTCCATATATTATTCACCACACTCTGGCAGATCAAAGACCCTCTCAAATCTCCTCACACTCTCCGAGAGTAAGCCCGCATGGAAGCCTTTGTAGTACAGACACAAAAGAATACATCGATCCTACGTCACTCTCACACGTCCTTATTTCTGCACATGCATCGTTCATTCAATGTGACTCGCATGTATTTTTCTCTCACCGTTACTCTATTCTTGCTACTTTTGTGTGACACTGTAGTATGACGAAGTAGGGCATGCATTTACAAAAAAAAGCTAAAAGGTTAAAATATGGAGATAAGAGGTTTCTGCCTGACAGCAACGCTATAATGGTGACTGTTATCACGTATCGTGTTTTGAGTGCGTAGGTGTTTAATGATTCAGTTTGTTTGGATTCCTTTGATACAGTATGACCAAAAATAAGATGTGCATCTTTTCCAGGGTTCAACAGTATACTGCCACAAATGTCATGCTACCAATAACGCTGAGTGAAAAAGGGCAGTGTGTGTATGTGGGTGGGTGGGTGTGCAACCTCGGCTTCAAAGTGAGGATGGAATAGAATTCTTATGGCATTTTTACAGCTGCAAGACCATAAAATGTCTTCCCAGTGCGTCTTCATTTTCCAATTTACGCGTACACGTGCTTCCAAATGTTCCAATTATGGGGAACATGGCTTCTCTTTAATGTTTCAATTTAAGGCCATATGCAGGCCATCTCCTCTATAACCACTGACTCTTTATGTGTTTGTGACGTAGTCTGGCAGCCAGAGAAATGTAAAGCGTTTAAAAGTGACAGATGCTCAATAGGGCACAGGATGGATTTGTTTTGTCAGGAGAGGAAGGGCCTCTGTTAGAGCTGGACTGCGGTGCTTGTATTACAAAGACCTGCTGATTCGATGTTACCCATTGTGAACACTTTGATAGCAGAAGGTTGTGTCTATGCCGGTGCATAGAGAGAGGCAGAAAGAGAGAGAAAGAAATGAGACTCACTCTTCTAGCTCCAGAGCTTCATGTGCTGCAGAGATACGAGCCTGTGGGTTCCTCTCCCGCCACGCCTTCTGCATGACTGTACACACACACACACGTTTACAAGGTCAGAGCGGTCACCATCCCATCTGTAGATATATGAATATTAAACTGTGTGTGTGTGTGTGTGTGTGTGTGTGTGTGTGTGTGTGTGTGTGTGTGTGTGTGTGTGTGTGTGTGTGTGTGTGTGTGTGTGTGTGTGTGTGTGTGTGTGTGTGTGTGTCTCTTACTAGCGTCAGAAGGACGGAGGTGGTCTGAGTCACAGGTGAAGAATGTCTGGTGGTCCTGAGCCGACAGGTTCATATCGTAGTATGTCAACGGCTCTCTACCCGTCACCCAGGTATACCTGCACACACACACACACACACACACACACACACACACACACACACACACACACACACACATCACAAAATTACCACCAATCAAATTTTCCACTAAAATGACAAAGGAAAAGCACACATGGAGTGTGGGGCGATAGGAACAATAAAAGATCAATATGACACAATTAGATTAGTGAAAGAAAGAGACTAACAGAGCGGAAAGGAGAGATTGCATCTACAAATCCAGCGAGAGAATTAATGAAAGGTGGCTCTAGAGAGAACGAAAAGTAAAACTCTTGAGGACACAGAACTGAGTAAAAAACAAGAGACAGAGAGGGCAACAGAACAAAGTATATCACAACAACGGTAAGATAGAGAGACTGACAGAAAGAGAGACAGAGAGCGCAAAGGGTAAACTTTACATGCAGGTCTCAGCACCCATCGCTCACCGGTTGTACTCTGCTCCTCTAAATAAATTCAACGGATTTCGCCATACTTTACATTCTGCAAGAGAAGAGACAGAGAGAGAGAGAGATATGAGGGAACAACAATGGGGATAAATGTCAAGGATAAAGTAGACGGTTCAAAGGGATCACGTGCCAGGTCTGTCTTATGACAGCAGGGCTGAAGGGTCGGTCTCTCTCAACAGACACATGGAATGAATGCTCAATCTATTTGGATTTGTAAGCTTTTGCACGTCATGGAACACTCTGCACGAATAACTTAAGATGGACTTCATGTGCATAGCTGGTTTCTCCATGTTGACTTATTGCTCATGCAAACACATCCATCACAGATAATTCAACACTATTGTACTACCCTACCCAGCATTACTGTCTATCTACCAGGACTTTCTATAAGGTACCAGGGCTGTCTATAATGTTCCACGGCTGAATTAACCATTCTCATTATGTACTAGGACTTTCTATAATGTACCATTCTATAATGTACCACTACTGTTTATGTACTAGGGCTGTCTATACTGTACCCAGGCTGTTTGTAATCTACCAGAGCTGTCTATAATCTACATGGGCTTTCTGTACACAAACCCACGGAGCGCTGCCCTGTAGGTGGCCATTGCTGTGTTGTCAGTCAGCTGGAGTCACTAACCCCCCCCCCACACACACACACACACACACACACACACACTTTACAAAGATGTACAGAAAATCGGGACGCACCACCTACGTCAGGTGCCAGTAGTTTATGGCTGCTCTGCTAACGTCAACAGACGGTCAGGACCGCAGCAGCAGCTGACTGACACCGCAGCAATGGCGGCGCCACCTACAGGGCAGTGCTCCGTGGATTTGTGTTTAATGTAGACCAGGGCTGTTTTTACAGTATGTACAAGTGCTGTCTCTATACTCTACAAGGGATTATGTAGACCAGGTCTATCCATATAGTACCAGAGCTGCCTATGATGTACCAGGGCTGTCTCTGGACAAAGTTAACTTAGTGCCCTAATCTTAGCATACGTTTCATCATTTTAACCAGAATCTAAATAAGTGATTAAGTCACAGCTGGGAAGGGACTGAGAAGTGGTCAGCAAGATGAAGCGCCACTCGATACTACTGCTATGATGGTGTGAGCTGGGCTTGTGGTCTGGAGGCTGACTCGGTGGTGTGTATCAGTCAATGAATCAAACTTTATTTTGTACATTAAAATGCAATGCACTGCAAGTGAAAGTGTCATGATAAAATAATAAAATGAAAAGGCAGGATCAGATGGGCATGAATCAGACAGGGGAAATGTAATGGGGGGAATTAATAAAATAGGGAGGAGTTTAAGTTATTAACTTTAAAGAGATGGGGCTGGGGGTCTATTCAGAAGTGACTACACAGAGAGAGAATTCATCAGGTCATCTTGCAGAGGAGAGGTGATCTTAAATAAGTCTATTGTGTCCTACATGGACACAATAGACAGCCTATTTAAGATGGTCTCTCTCCTATTTTGTAAAAGAACATGATGAGGGTCTCTGGACCAAAACGTTGATTCCCATTAAACCTTTTATTTGCATTTGAAGACGTGTGTGGGAGTCTTACTTCTACACTGATCAGCTCTTGGTCTTCTACGGCGCACCTGTCATTCTGTAGGTGTGCAAGAGTTTTGCTCGTCCACATTCACATGTCCCATATTACTATTTGCTGGTGTTCCCATACTGTAACACATGTACTGTATGTTCCCTGAATATATTTATCAGTGCTTCCTCAATGTAGGAGCGCTGTCTCCCTCCCTCAGCCTTTCTCTGCTGCTTTCCCTTTGTTCACTGAACTCATTTCTGCTCTCCCTTCTCTCTCTCTCCGTCATTCCAGTCCTTCTTCAGAAGGTCTACATAAGGACCGATCCAGGAATAGGTGGGTTATTGTAGGAATGACCACATGGGGAACTATGAGCCCAGCAGAATCACAAAGCAGACATGCGTTTTTTTGGGGTACACTAAATATAAATAATGCATTAAACACTTAATTTTTTACTTTCCAAATATTGAACAAATTGCAGACCTATAAGCTCACAGCATGTCGCTCGACCTGTTGTGAGCTTGTAGATCTGCTATTTGAACTATTTTCCAAATGTTTTGGGATCAGCAACACGTGGCTCTGGATGGAATCGAACCGGAGACAGTGCAACCATGTGTACACAACCATTCACCCACCGGGAATAACAGCTCTCTCTATCCCTCTATTTCCACTGAATTCAGGTATAGGGTCGGGATTTCCCTGCTCCTTGACATTTCAGTAAAGTACCAATCCAATTGCGCAATACATTATTGTCACATGGTGGCAGCAGGCTGTGTGGTCAATCATTGGAATAAGCTACACACACTACAGTCTCTTCCAGGGGCAAGCAGCGTGGCGACTGATAATGTTACTTTACACACTTCTGTCTCAACTTGTGTCCTCCACATCATTTCTTTTTTAGATTTGAACATCAATAAGCATGCATAAGCCACACGACAGGATCATCAAGTAGGCATCAGGGTTTCTTGATGTTTACATGATGCACGGTTTCAGCAGGTTAGCATCCTGATCAGGGGATAAAGTGCATTTGGGTAAGTAGAATAATTTGATACTGCAGGAGATCCTTGCCTGCAGCAAGTTTGTTTTTGCAGCAGGCATTTTTAAGCGCCGTCATGATACCATCAAGTTGTATTCACTGCACAGAATTAGTAGGATTATTGGGGATGTTTCAAGCTACAGTAAGTCCAATATTCATTTGTCACTTCATTTGTCACAGGGTGGTATTGGTATTGGTTGCGAGCTTGGCAGACTGAGACTATTTTGTTTGACATACAGTACTGATGGTTTTGATTTTGGACTGACAAAAGGTCCTGCCCAGGCTGCAATACAAAAACTTTAATGCTTTATATTAAGCTTTTATTTGAAATAAGGCAAGTATTGTGTGATCAATATTGTATGAAATTGTATTACCTGTGCTATGCCATGCCTATATCCTGCTTGTTCCCAGGTATTTGTGTCTCAATCTCAATGTCTGCTACTTATATATGTTTTAAATAGTAGGTAGCTGATATATTGCACTTTTACCTTAGCGCTAGGTATACTCTTGGTTGCTTGTTTTAGCAGAAAATGCACTTAAGACTTCTGGTGATTTTGTTCCCTACCTATGTTGAATGCACGTATTGTAAGTCGCTTTGGATAAAAGCGTCTGCCAAATGACTGTAATGTAATGAATGTAATGTATATAATGCCTTTTGCACAGTCATTCTATACAAAGGCCACACATCACCTAGCGACAGCATTGCAGACTTTCCTACAATCGAATTCATCAAAAACAATGTTTTTATTGATCAGCAGCTCTTACCAGAGACACTCTGCCGGTTGGAGTCGGCCTCTCCGTTACTGGTGTTGGAGTTGGTTGGGGAACTGTTGTCCACACCACCCAGCAGGGGGCGCAGGTGACTCACAGACACCTGCTCTATGAAGGAGGTGCCATACTTCCTGAAGTACCACCACTCAAAAATCTAGGAGGAGAGAATAGATGGGGTGGGGGAGAGAGAGAGAGAGAGAGTGCAGGGTTAGAGAGGGATTTAAGAAGGATATGGAAGAGATTGAGTCATAGTGAGGGATAGAGGGGAAGAGGTGAGAAATAAGAACAGAGAGAGAGCAAGAGGGAAAGCGGGAGAAATAACACATTTGAAACATGTTGAAACTAAAATATCTCCCATTTTCCAAATGGGAGAGGGAACAGTGGCTGAATGCACATCTGCACGTGTGCAGGCGCTGCAGGAGTTTAATTTAATCTTTTACTAGTCGTGTGCTGGATTTTGACAAAGTGCAGGAAAAATATGCAGCGTTAAGTTTGTATATCACACGTCTACTACGGCTGTGATGCTAAATCACGCAATGCAATGCGTTGTGAGCTCGTTGTGGATAAAACGCTGACTGTGTGCAAGCACTATACCACATGTATGGATTATGGTATCGGCAATACTTCCAATATGATTAATTAATTCATAAAGACATCATGAGCGCAAGGAGGAGAGAATCGTGTAGGGTCTGAGTTTGAAGTTGGTCGGTCGGACGGTTCTCCAGATACATGAACTACAGACAGACATAGATTTTGCGCTTTTATAGTAGGATAGGCCATAAATAATTTGGGCGGCAGTGGCTCAGGTCAGGACTTGTCAAGAGCTAGAGCGGCTGCTTGGGAATTACTCACTTGCATCGTACATTACCCCCTTTTATATCTGTAGATTACCCCTTTGGTGATTTCCATGGTCACTGAGTAACTTTGGACAAGACTACCAGGTAAATGGCTAAAATGTACGTGCAACAGAAAAACACTTGCCAAGTGCAATAACTCAGTGAAGTGGGAAACTAGCCTGACACACACACACACACACACACACACACACATACAGGCTAGGCTGAGTGGGAGCGGACAGTTTCAAGAGAGCTTATGTCTTATGTTTTTGTTCTGTTTTGTTTTGTCAAGTTTGTTTTGTCCTGTTTATGTACAGTATGCATGGATGTATTTGTTGTATTGTTTTGTCTATCGTATTCTCTGTATTTTTTTGTCATGGGGACCCTCTCTAAAATGAGATGATACATCTCAAGGGGTTATCCTTCTAATAAAGACACTATATATAGATACACACACACACACAGTCCCCTCCCCAATTATAAGGAGTGCTGTTTCATGAGGTGAGCAGGCTACCATTTGACAAAGCTCTTATCTTGTCTTCTTCTCCTTGAGACGGCAGGCAATATCTGATCACTGATAGGCATTATCTAACCACCCTCACTGGGAAAAGTACTACAGTACAACTAAATGAGAGCGAGAGAGAGAAACACATGCACGCACAGTGCACCCCTGAAGAGAAATTACCAATGCTGGCATCTACAAGCACTAATTGGCTTGAAGATATGCAATTTATTCGTAGAGCATGTTTGAAGCTGATGTCCGTTTCCAAGCAGCTTACCCGCGGGGGAAGAGGAGGGTTCAGTGAAAATGGTAGCTATTTTAAAATACCGACCGCTGTCGCTTGAAAGGGAGATTAGGTATTTTGTTGTCACTGAATGCTATGGTAATAGGTTGTTTTGTGCAAATATATCAGATCATTTGAATAGTTATCTACACCAATAGGCAAATTCAAGCATTTTCCCCCGGCTCTTCAAAGTTCAAACCGGACCTTAAAAATAACACATTCAAATTCAAACAGGCAGTGATTCCAGGCACACTGCTCTATGAACCATTTATGACATAAGTAATGACTTGTGCAAATTATGTTCCATTACAAGGTTTAAAGATATATAAATAACATTCAGTACAGCATTTCAATATTACACATTAGCAATAGTATTCATTCAAGCTCACATGAGCTTGTAGATCGTCCATTTTCAAATAGCCGATGTATATAGGGTTAAAGCGGTTAAAAACAACTTTTGGTAACCAATTTTGCTGGGGACCCCCTGAAACATTCCCAATGACTCCTGGGGGTCCCTGGACCCCACATTGACAGCCACTGCTGTAGCACATTGTAATCTTCCCTTGTAACCACCTGCAGCCACGCTCTTATACTGTACATTCATCCATTAACCTCTTTAGAAGAATGCTATTCGATTCTGTTGAAAGCTGAAAAATCTACTGTCATCGTTACTTCTATCATGTTTCATAGGACAGCCTGTATTGGATTGGTTCTTCACTGGTCACTGCACATACTGGGACCAAGATGTATCAATGACCATGACGTCAGAAGAGCTCAACATCAATATCTCCAATAGATTATTTTTGAATGAACAATGGAATATCAATCCTGGGTTGTGTCCAGTGTCCATTGTGGGTGACTCACCAGTATGAGGCCTGATATGAGAGAGGACGTCCCGGTCAGAGCCACGTAGAACTTGGGGGTCAGTGTGTTGAGAAACATGCTTACTGTGGAGACAAGACAGGGAGAAGTGACAGTTAGCGCTGTCTCTCAAATACCTCCAATCCTATCTTTTACAGGATAAGGTTGCCGTAGGTTGGACAGGAAGTCCTCACCACAGTTGATTTGCTGAAACCTCCTGAAAACAAGTCCACGGTACCTAATTGAAGACATTAATTGCTCAACACGATCTGAACATTTTGGATGGAGATGATGTAGCGTGTCTTAAATCACTGAGTCTCAGCTGGCTGGCTTTCTTAAAGATCCACACAGATGGTGGCTAATACAGGATCAGTCTACTTCCCTGACAGACTGTGTCAGGTAATACGTTTGTGTTTTTGTTGTACAGTCAGTCAACAAATTATAAATTTGCCTTTAAGAATTACCCGGCTAATAGGAACCAATGCCAGGCCAATACAAGATATATAGTGTTCACAACCAGGATATTGGAGACCTGAATACATAGAATCCGACTCTACTTTTCCCTTTTGTACCTGCCCATTTTTAATCGTGAATTTGACACTGTGTGTATTTCAAACTATCACATGCCACCTTGCCACGATAACAAAATTATCTATGAAAAACGAATGGTGCTGCCAACATGTCGAAGGACAGAGGATAGAGAGCCAGCCAGAGACAAACACATCACTCATGACTCCCTGCTCAACAGAAAAATACACACTTGCATAGGCTACACATACCTGCATGCAAGCATTCACATGCATAAATCACCCCCCCCCCCCACACCCACACACACACACACACACACACACACACACACACACACAGTTGCAGCTGGGCAGCTATTCATGTCAGTGGAGTGGGAACTCTCCTCAGAGAGAGAGGGGGAGAGAGAGAGAGAAAGAGGGGCTTTTATATGGAGAAGGCATGGCTTAGTGGAGTGGTGAAATAGAGCTAACAGCTGCTGCCAGTCTCTGCCACTGAGAGGCCACTACAGTGTGACAGCCAATGAAGAGACAAGAGCATGGTTCAACCGCCACCGTCAAGCCATTATCACTAGACAAATATGTTGATATTATCATGTATATCAACTCTAGCTCATTTGTAGTTAATAGGTAAATAAATAACACTTTTACCAATGGGTATTAAGGTAGAGCACTGCCCCCCCAAAAAAACTAAACAAAACAAAAAACACAACCACCACCCACCCAGGCAGTCACTGTCCACCACTGACAATGTGTCTTTGAGCAAGGCAATGAATCCCTACCACCGCAGCCTGGCTGACCTTTGTGTGACTCGGTGGTTAACAGGAAAATCAAGTCCTAATTATGAAGCACATTCCTAATTACTGTGTGTGTGTGTGTGTGTGTGTGTGTGTGTGTGTGTGTGTGTGTGTGTGTGTGTGTGTGTGTGTGTGTGTGTGTGTGTGTGTGTGTGTGTGTGTGTGTGTGTGTGTGTGTGTATGTGTCCGTCCGTGTGCACACAGACATACAATGTGTGCTAATGAAGCTGAGAGCAGGTAGACAGAACACAGGGAGTTACAAGCAAGGTGAAATGTGTGCATAATCTTTTCTTTAAGCACCTCCGTGCATTATGTCTTTAATTCCCTCTCATATGGTCGCATATCGAGGCTGCACGAAGCGTGCTTTCATATCCAAACAGTGCTGGAGTCCTACGGGTGTCTTAGCGGGAAAGTAATAGTCATAATGAGCCGTTCGGCATTGAACCTGGGACCTCTCAGGTACATGATGATGTCTCTCCCCACTACGCCTCCCCTGCTGAATCAGGCAGCATTAGTGTTCTGTGCGTTATTCATGGAGAAACCGTTAATGCCTGACCACAGTGATTATTAACTCCTTAAATCTTGTACCGCTGGTTCTCACTGTTTAATCACAGTCTAATTTAGACCAGATGAATACAGTAAAATACCAGGCAGGTACAACGGTAATATAGCAGCAGTCTCTGGGCACCCAGGGGCACAGTTGAGAGCCACTGCTCTATCCATCCAAGCTAGACAGGACCACTCTCTCTGATGCTGCATCCACACTTTAACGCAATTAACATTGAGGATTGTACCCGTGTGCCTGGCCTCCTTCACAATGCAACACTGACACACACACACACACACACACACACACACACACACACACACACACACACACACACACACACACACACACACACACACACACACACACACACACACACACACACACACACACACACACACACACACACACACACACACACACACACACACACACACACACACACACACACTAGAGTAAGGCTGTTGATGTAGTCTAGTGGCCATAACATGCCACCGGTTCACATTTTGACATGTTTAGGAATTAAGTCCTCCGTGTTAAAATACCATTACTTTTGCTTTCTTGGCAATGAGCTTGAGGCCGATATTCCTGCACTCCATTAGTAGCCCTCTTCCTTTCTGTGCTGTGTCCAAGACTAGGGCAATGTCATCTGCATAGTAGAGTAGTCGGTAATCATGATGTGATGTACTTAGTCTTAGTCTTCTTCCTCGGGACCAGTGTGAACCCCAGTGTCTGCTCCCTGCCACTGATTGCGAGGCTCAGGGCAGGGTCCATCTCTAGAGGAAGAGGACCTGCATCGCCAGACGTGTATGCTTGGTCATGGAAGACAGGAGACAGGAGCTTCCTCCTCAGTTGCTGGAGGATTTCCTAGGATGTCCTTTAAGTGCAGGTAGTGGTACCACGTTTCGACTCGTACCTCTGCACATTCTCCCCAGATCTTAGAAGCGTTTCTGCCAGAGATATCACTGATGAGCTTCCAGCTCTTGCCATGCTTCTGGTTAACATGCACCTCTTCAATCTTCCCGATCGTTCGGGTCAGCTCTAGTCAAAGTCCCTGTGTGCGCCTGTCAACTGCTCCCGCCACACACACAATAATGATCAAAGTGATAAAACACACACAAACACATATGCACACTCACAACCAGTCTCCTACAGCAAGCTCACCATCTTCATTATTAGATTACCGTAAATGTCACATTTTAAGTCCCATTTACATTGTGTCCAACAACATGTACATTTTACTTAACACACAGAGCTTCACAATTACTATACTCTTTTGGCTATATGCTATGGAGTGGAGAGAGAGAGAGAGAGAGAGAGAGAGAGAGAGAGAGAGAGAGAGAGAGAGAGAGAGAGAGAGAGAGAGAGAGAGAGAGAGAGAGAGAGAGAGAGAGAGAGAGAGAGAGAGAGAGAGAGAGAGGCCAGGTGGGTGTATTCTCACCCTTTTATTAAAAGTGCAGGAAGCAGTCTACAGTAGGTTAGAATTGAACACCCTATATAAGCAGTGGTGTTGGATCTCAAAGGTGAGCTGCTTCAAACGTGTTTGTGTGTATTTGTGTTGACTCGCTATGAGTCGATCAGGACTTCAGCGTGTAGATGTGTGCCATTGATGGGCCTTAATGTGTGACATTTGGATGTCAGTGTGCAGCTCATGTTCATAAATATTCACCTTTGGCTACAGTACATCCTCTGCATCCTGAGTCTGCCTTCCGACCACTTTCATATAAACATAGAAGAAAAAGAGTACACTGCGCGCACAAGCGCACACACACAGCTACAGTAGATGACACACACACACACACACACACACACACACACACACACACACACACACACACACACACACACACACACACACACACAGCTACAGTAGATGCCTGCCAGTCTGGCTCAGCGGCCATGTCTGAGATATTTGTGTGGGCCTGATGAGCTGAGCTGTGATTGATGGTACACAGCCACACCCCATTTGGCTTTAACTACCTGCTCTGACCTTTAGTCACACAGGAAGTATGCAGCGCTGGCCAATGTGTGTGTGTGTGTGTGTGTGTGTGTGTGTGTGTGTGTGTGTGTGTGTGTGTGTGTGTGTGTGTGTGTGTGTGTGTGTGTGTGTGTTCGTTCAAGCGTTGTGATTGGGTTGGCAATGACTCAGGAGGTATAACAGTTGTCTGGGAATTGTAAGGTTCCCGATTCGCTGTTCCTGGCATCATGTCAAAGTCAAGTCAAAGTGTCCTTGACAAGACAGACATGAATTGCTTCCGATGAGCAGGTTCACCTTGCATGACTGCCTGTGCTGTGGGTGAATGGGTGAATAATAATGCAAATTAAGTGCTGTATAAATGTAATCCATTTAACTATGCGTCTCCAACACTTACACAGGATGTGAATTAGAGGTGCAACAGTTAATCAATTAATCAACTGCTAAATAATAAACAACTAATCAATTCAATAAATTATAAAATAAATGATGAAATAAATGATCAAAATTGCAGATCTACAATGTGATGCGTTGTGAGCTTGTAGATCATACATGATGGAAACAACTGTCTGCTATAGTCCCATTGTTGTACATTTTTCTGACGTTTAGTCTGACCAATTCAGTCTCGGTGGTACCCCTAGACTGGACTGGATTGAAAATGCGCTTCAAGATTAGTCGATTAATTCGAAAAAGTAATCCCTAATGCCCTAATGTCAATCTGAGTGTGTTTTTGAGTGTGCGTTTAATGGGTATGCAAATGGAGTTGATGGAGTTATAAGGGTCATATTGATCCATCGTTGCCCCTGTCCGACCCACACCATACAGTAACTTTAATATCAGCCTCTGGACAGACAGAGAAGGAGAGAGAGAACTGAAAGAGAGAGTGTGAAAGAGAGAGACCCACCACCAGTGTATGCATTACTATGCTTGGAAGGATTAGGTTGTCCACTGACCGTGAACATAATAAGAAGATCATTTAAATACTGGATCCATCTGTATTCGGGTCCCTGAGATGTTCCAACATCACAGACATTGCAACTCAACACCTTGAGACTCGCTGCCAGTAAACAACCTCAGACCTACTAACTGACATCAGTCAGTAAGTTAACACCAATACATGTATTGGTACATGTATGTACTCACAGACAAATGCACCTGTACACACAGTGCACTACTGTTGCATTGACTGGCTAACTTCACAGTCTCACTCACTGTAACGCACGTCCGTCTCTCTCTCTCTCTCTCCGTCTCTCTCTCTCTCTCTCTCTCTCTCTCTCTCTCTCTCTCTCTCTCTCTCTCTCTCTCTCTCTCTCTCTCTCTCTCTCTCTCTCTCTCTCTCTCTCTCTCTCTCTCTCTCTCTCTCTCTCTCTCTCTCTCTCTCTCTCTCTCTCTCTCTCTCTCTCTCTCTCTCTCTCTCTCTCTCTCTCTCTCTCTCTCTCTCTCTAACAGGAAGTGACATATAGCATTGCGCTGATTAACGTCATGGAGCTGCTACTGTCAATTTCAAACGTAAAAGTAAAAACAAATTGCAACTAAAATGTCTTCCCGTAAATGTGTCTGTATATTTTCTTTTTATTAAGTATTCTTTTCATCGTTCTCCTTTGAAAGTCGATACTCCCAATGAGGAGGGTTGATTCATGTATTTTGAACCCTTGATGCTGAGTGCCAAGCAGGGAGGCATTGGTTCCAATTTTTATAGTCTTTGGTATGACCCGGCCAGGGATTGAACCCCGACCTCCCAGATCTCGGGGCGGACACAACTCAAAGAGTGTACAAATCGAACCACATGGACTCGTTCCATCCATCCATCCCTCTTATCCAAATTGAGGTTGAAGAGGTAGCAGTTCCAGCAGGGGGCCTCAGACTTCCCCTTTCCCTGCCGGTTCTGAGTGTGACTGGGGGTCCAGGGCAGACAGTCCCAAGCCAGCATGCAGATGGAATCCCTTCACCTGGTCCTTGGTCTGCCCTGTGGCCTCCTCCAGCTGGACGTGCCTGGAAAACCTCCCTGGGGAGGCAACTAGGAGGTATCTAACTAGATACCCAAACCAAACTTAACTCAACTGGCTTCTTTTTATGCAAAGGAGCAGTGCTTCTACTAAGATTCACTTTCAGAGTTAAAGAACACTCAGGATTTCACAGAGTACTGTAGGGCTGCAACTATCGATTATTTTCTTAGCGATCATTCTATTGGTTACTTTTTCAATTAATCTTGAAGTGAGATTATTTCTATTTGTTCTATTTTTTACATATCAATCAACATGAACAAATTTGAATAGATTTAATTTATCAAGCATTTAAGCCCTATTATGCTTCATCATACAACAGTGTAAATAGCAGATATACAAGCTCACAATGTGTCGCATTGTGACACGTTGTGAGATTGCAGATGAGCTATTTTTTTTAAATGTTTGACACCTATGACAAGGGGGAAAAAATTGATTTTATTATTTATGTTTTCTAATTGATTAAATCGATGAGTTTGTTCGATTAACTGTTGCACCCCTAGTGTACTGTACTTTGTATGTAGTCTGGAATTGGAACACAGCAATCTTCTTATGGCAACGGCAGTGTGTGCTCAGAGGCAGGTCTCTACAACTCTATGGACACCATAAACGGTGTGTAAACACAGCAATCAGATGGCTGTTAACATCTCCTGCATACAACCTGATGTGTGTACATGCTCTCACACACACAACACCACACACTTAAAAAACAGACACCAAGCAACCAGTGCAGTCACCTTTATATGCGTAAGCACACACGCACACACAAATAAATAACAATCAATCATACATAACACATGGCCTACACACAAACACAAATTACCAAACGCACAATATAAACAATACACACACCCAGAGGCACAAATGATGACCATATATACTCAACTCAACCAGTATGCTCTGCAAACACACAATGCATTTTTCCCCCACACTAACACACATTCACATTTCACTTTCACACATAATACACACAATCACAAACGTGCACCATGTACAAACACACTGTGCCAGGAGGCCGTCGCCCACGCGCTGAGCAAACCGTACAGTCCATGAATATCAAGCCAGTGTACAAGCCACCTGCTGTACACAATGCAAAGACCATTAGCACAGAAGAAGAAAGGACTGCACACAGCTATCTACATACAGCACCTAATCCTAATCAAACCACACACACGCTGACAATCATTTTAGGACGACTATATTAAATAGCTCTTTTATTTGGCATTCATTTGTAACCCAAACCCTAAAGCCTGAGACTGTTTAGCGCAAAATCACTTTACCTGAGACCATTATCAAGACTCTTTTATAACCCCTACATGCCTATAATCCTAACCTGAATCTTTTCCTAAGTAAACCTAACTCTAGAAATATGTTTTAATCTACACGTCGTACATAAAGAAAAATTCTCGTGAGGATCAGGACAATTACCGTCCTCACAATGTCTATTTCTCAAATTCTATAATACTTGTTGGGACATTGTATAGCAACACACACACACACACACACACACACACACACACACACACACAGTGTCGTACTCACCCTCCATTCCTCTCTCTACACAACCAGATTGACTGTGAGACCACAAACCCAAGCCGGTGCCTTGTGTTTGCGTGTGTTAATACTTGACGCCCGACTCAAATGTTGTATTATGTTTGTAGAGAGCATGTGGGATGTTTTTATATTTGTTTGGTGTCAAGAGGCCCACCACCTGCTATACTAACATGATGTGATGTAAGGTATGGTCTGTATGTTGTGACTGTTCCACCTTCTTAAACAGAGAGCTTTCACTAGTGTTGCAGGGGGGGCTTGGGTCTGGCTTCTAATTGGCTGCTTGTATGTGAATGACAGCAGGACAGGGCAATTGTAAAGCAGCGCTTTTCTCCTTTCTCTCTGGTAACACAGGGCAGTTAAGTGTCTGTGCGTGTGCGTGTGCGTGTGTGTGTGTGTGTGTGTGTGTGTGTGGTCGCCTGCCCCGACCAATCAATATCCTGGATTTTAATTAGGGGGTGGGGCACTCACCCTTCCTTAACCGCCTCCTGAAAGGTAACCATGGCAACCCACAGCTCAATGACCCTACCGTTAAGTGTGTGATGGAGGTTCCTCAACGCAGGTCTGGAGAAGCAGACCATAATGTACCATTATTCTCTCCATCACATTGATCAAGATTTTTACAAGCACATAAGAGGCTAATTATTTGGCCTTTGTTCCTCAACATTGTAGCAACAATAACAAACAGATAATTAAGAACAGCAACATCTCTATGTCCATATTAATCTGTTTTTTTTTTACCTTTTGTTCCTATCCAGTAAATGTTTGTTGAGCATGTTTTCTCCCTGCTTCATATTCAAACCAGTTCCAACAGAAGGCAACTGGGAGCTGCTGAGTACAACCACAGGCTAATGGAGCTCCACGCCAATCACTTTCCAACTGCTGGCTATTTAATAATGCCATTGAAGTAAGTAGCAATTACATGCCTTGCCAAAGGGCAGCTCATTAGCAGTTGTCCTTCATTTGCCCTCAACCACATTCTCCTAGTAGGTCCATGGATGTGAACTAATGACCTGCCGGTCAAAAGCACTCTTCCCTCTTAATCTTTAGGCTACTACCAACCTTCCACCCCCACGCTCCAGCTTAGAGAGCCAGAGGAGGCCTGGCAGAGTAAGCCCCAGTCAAATTAAATGGCTGACAAGGTTAGCTATATCTGTATCTGTTGGCGTTTTAACATGATGATGACGAATGAGGTCATTTTCACAATGAAGTTCTTCCTGCTGAACCAATCGCATTATCAGAGAACTGGGACTCCGTCAACATGAGCTCCCAGCTCTTTCACCTATACAACAATCCACCTCACATTTACATCTCAGGTATTTAGCTGATTTAGTCTCATCCACACCGACTGCAAAGTGCGACTGCGGCAGCAGCTTAAGCTTTGATTGTATTGCTCCTCAGGAGACAGTGGGGAGGATCCTGTTATCTAGGGGTAAGCAATATATTAAATTCATATCGATACTGCAGTATGAAGGAAGGCAGCGCAAATATTGCAAAAACAGCAATATGGCCATTTGTCCATCTTAAATTATATTCAGTTAAATCACTGAGCCAGGCAGTGACTGAACCGTGGAAGACAAGACTGCCTCAAGAGATAGAACACTGACAGGGAAATGACTATTAGCCAGTTGTGAAAGTGATACCACATTTTACTACTGTGGTTTCTGAGTTTGTTTACTCTGTTATTAGTCACTCTAGCAGGTAAGGAAGCATTAGCTGGAGGATAATGGCAGTTTTGGCAAATACTGAAACACTTACAATGGTTCATGAACTGTGGAATAGTCCCATCACTGCGACCATAACTTAGTGCCCTGAACGCCTGTGTAAATCAAGCAGGGAACTGAAATACTGAAGAGAAGTTGGTCAATGTTGGCATTTGCCAGCACCTGCGGCTTACCAGTCAGGGGGTGCGGCTTACCAGTCAGGGGGGAAAAAAATCCTTTCCTGTTGTGGACCAACTGTCAAAGTGTTTTCAAACCACATTAACGGATATGTAGACCAAAACCTATGCTGTCGAAAATTACATCCTAACAAAGTACTGCATCAGCTAGCAGAACTGTAAAGCGGTACAGTATTTAGTCTTATCGTGCAGCCATACTGTTAACTACATTCCGGCTCATTATGCAAGCTACACAAAAAAACCTCTCTCTTCATCATCAGCCTAGCAAAACATAATGATGGGGGCTCGGGACGTGTGCCAGGGACTGATATATTCATTCCACACCTCATCTGCACACAGCAGAGTGCCCAATTTATCTGAATGACTAATAAAGGCTCCTACTCAGCAACTCAAATTGTTGGTTTATAGGGTTAGCTTCTAAGTACTCTTACAACTAATCAATGGAAACGCCAACTGCATTGATGACAATACCATCCTGGCCATCATCAGTGGTCACTGGTCACATTGAACTCATGTTTGTTGATATGCTTTGCGGTTGGTAATATCGCCATACAGTAGGATTCGATGAAAGCAATACAAACCCAGCTTTAAGGCAGCAATACTGTCCCAGCAGCATTCAACAACACTGACTGATGCCAACAGCCTGTTCCCTACAACAACAGACTGTCTACACAAAGCTAGCTTTAACGATTAAGTGGTATGATCAACTGGTATGATTAACCGCAGTCCCTCTATATTTGGGCAAGACTGACATCGTCAACATGACGTCATATTGATGATGTCAGTCTTGCCCAAATATAGAGGGACTGCGTTTTTTTCCGAGATTATACATTTACAAAATGTGGAAGATATTCTAAAAATAATGTTTGCAATATTTAAAAGATATTTGGGGAAAAATCTGGCAACACTGCATGGAATGGGTGTTGTTTACCACAGTCAGTGTGTGAGCTGGTTAAAACTGATGATCACACATGATGGATTCTAGAGGGAAGATTTCACCAGCACAAGTGGTGGTTCTTGCCACCACCTCGGCCCTGACTGCAGCCTTTTATTCACTTTACAAGAGAAGGGCTACAATAGTCTCCAGATTAAAGGGAGCAAAAAAGATATCCATTGATCAGGATTTGAAAAGCATCCTGTCAGCAGCTCCTGGAAGATGTGTTCCATATGCTGTGATAGAAGGTGCTGTGAGATCTGTGAAGGACACTCTGAACAGTCAGTTTGTTGGCAATTGTGAAGGCGTCATTGAAAGGCTGACCTTGAAGGAAAAGAAGATGGTATGGAATCGCACCACTCATCTCTGGAATGACACAGAGATGATAATCCACCAGCGCACCAACACTGTTCCTTTCGTCCTCGCGTCCCACGATGAAGCCATTACAGCGACTGTGCGCATCATGCGGCCACTGGACGCCGCAGAGTTGGACCTGGAGACTACGTACGAGAACTTCCACCCTACTGTTCAGTCCATCACCAGTGTTATTGGCCACTTCATCATTGGTGAGCGGCCCAAGGGTATCCACGAGACTGAGGAGATGCTACGGCTCGGGGAGAGTATCACAGGAGTGGGAGAGCTGGTGCTGGACAACAGCCTGGTCAAGCTCCAACCGCCCAAGCAGGGCTTCCGGTACTTCCTCAGTCGGCTGGACTACGACTCTCTGCTGATGAAGGAAAAGAATGACCTCAAAATATTCCGCATTCTGACTGTAGCCTTTGGTATCGCCGCCTGCTCCACGTTCCTCTTCATTCTGTGGAAGCAGTATGTGCAGCACAGACAGCAGAGGAAAGAGAGGAGGATGCTGGAGGAGTTCAAGGAGCAACAGAGGAAGCGCACGCGTGAACTGAACGTAGAGGAAGCCAGTATTTCTCCCAGTGCCTGTACCGTCTGCCTGAGCCGGGAAAGGACCTCGGTCTTCCTTGAGTGTGGTCACGTGTGCAGCTGTACACCGTGCTACCAGGCCTTGCCAGAGCCAAAGACATGCCCCATCTGCAGAGCATCTATAGCCAGGGTGGTTCCACTTTATAACAGCTAAGCTAGAAATATACTGTAGACATCAGTTGAAGTTGTGTGGTAGGTGACGGTCAGTGGACGGTAAACTTAAAGAATTGTAATGTTGACTTTTTCCTGTTCAAGAATCCATGGAATATTTGAATCAATTATTTTCTCTAAATGTCGAGACCTTCTTGTAAATATACATACAGTATGTCCTTGTGCTAAATAATCAGCACAGTTACTGACATAAGATCAGTATTTTTCATGGGTTTGTTTTTTCCTGACAGTTCCACGCATTTGGTTTAAAGCTTATTAACTGGGGACTGTGGGATATTAAAAGAGAGCCACTTAAAGGTAGGGTAAGTGACATTTTTTGGTTAAAACAATACGTTTTTGGTTAAAAGGTTAAAGCACTATATTTTGATAGTACCGTACTCATTGCTATAGAGTGTTTGTTCAGTAACAGGAGTCTCCATGTCTCTCCAGCTCACTAATAAACAGAAAATACATTTTCAGGTAGGTGACAAAATCTCAGCCAATCAGGAGAAAGTACCCATTATCAGCTTCATTTTTATAGTGTTCCAGTTCCAATTTTGTCTGCTCATTTCTTAGTGTCATCATTTCCAAATTTACTTGTTTAATCTGTATCCTGACTGAGTTCTTTTTGGAAATGAAACTGAAACTGAACTGAAAATGCATTTTCTGTTTAATAAAGAGGTGGAGAGACATGGAGACTCCTGTTACTGATATATACACTCTATGAGTCCTATCAGAATATAGAGCTATTTAACACTTATTTTAACCAAAGAAAATCACTTACCCTACCTTTAACGTTGGGATGATATATTTGTTTAAAATATATATACAAAAAAAAGGGGATTTATTCTTTGGCTTACTGGCAGCCTGTACAGGAAGTTTGGCTGATCAGACAGACACACACACACACACACACACACACACACACACACACACACACACACACACACAACTAGACATGTCTCTTCTAGACATGTTTACTTTGCTACAACATTTACATCTGGGTTTTATTTCAGCGGTTTAGTGTTCTAGTGTTACAGGTTTCAAAATGACCCTGTGCTTGTGCGACCTCATGCTCATTTAGGTGGTACTCGATTTGCTCAGTAGCGCTACAGCATAGTGGCCACTGTTCATGTTTTATTATGTAATGTATCCATGTATGTTGATGGGGGGGGGGGGGGGGGGGTTCTAGTATGTCCTGTTCTGCACCGCAGTAATGCAGGCATGACGCCACAGAATGACTTCAGCTCCTGTGGTATAGGGGGCCAAGTAGCTGCAGTCATCTCAGTTCTATTAATGCTGGCATGGGCTGTGTAGTGCTTGGCATTATGGATAGCAAGCAGCAAAGCGCCTGCCAGCTGCTTCATTTGTTGAATAGCAGACAGGGAAGATGACAACAAGATATTTGCTGGAGTTTGTTTCTGAAATGGCTGAGGTCTCGTCTGCATGTAATATGTCTGGGCTGAACCTTGCAGTACAATAAAGCATTTGTGGCTCTCTAAGGGCTTGGGGGGTTATGGTTTAGTTCTCCGTCAAAGCAGACCAACAGAACAACTGAAGGCTAAAGTAGAGCATCATAGCCCTTTCTTTATATCTTGAGCACAAGGAAAAGACAGAATACATTCAATCTGCAGTTTTTTTCCTGTGATAAATATCCTACTGGCACTCAAACGCAATTTCTTTTAGAGGGAGAAGGCCACTCAAAAAGCAGTAGGTAATCAGATCATGGTCGTTATTCACTTTCCCTAGCTGCGCCAGACAAATTCTTTAGTGCTTGTGACGCTTTATTCAGTTGTAAAAATGTGGTTTTAGTGGAGCAGATGCAGCCTTGAGACTATGACTAGACATCACTCAATTAGTCTCTAGTGCAGAGTCAAACAAGTTCGTTTTTCAACTTTGAGTTGCCATCACATCCTTTTAAAGAATGCAATAAATGAAAAAGATAATGTTATCGTGATTAATGTTTTACATTATATTTTATATATACTATGCATGTGTTTATTCCTATATTTGTATACCGTCTGGTGATGTTATGAAGGAAGTTCTGTGAAATTATATCCAATTTTCCTATCCAGCTGAGAGTCCACATGCTTTAAGGTAAAGCTTATTAAAATATGACATCTGGTGGGTGAGAACAATCAACCGGTAGATCATCATCCATATGGACTGGGTGCGGCAAAGCTTCTAACGAAAAGAAAAGAAAGTCATTTTTGGAAGATTTGTCTTCAGCTCAAATAAGCTCTCCCTGATTCTCTCGCTGCCTTTTCTGGCCACCCATCTGAGCTCTTCATGAGACAAAAATAGCTGTAGTCAGCAGTTACCACAGAAACCCGAAGCCATCCCCCCTCAGTTTTTTTGTCCGCTCCCTTAACACACAACATGGTTTCCATGGCAACAGAGACACAGCGGGTTGCCGACTTGCCGTCCAAAGTAGTTGTTGGCTTTCGTCAAAGCGAACATGTTCAGTGAACACTTCACTAATATAAATGAATAAGCTGGACAGGTATCATCCAGAACATCTGGTATGATGCTTAAGCGACTGATCTTACTACGTCTGTTTAAAACATTACAATAAAAAGACCTGATGGAGTGGCGTAGACAAACTTACAACTCCCCTGGTTAGTGGTGACACCTCATATTCTCTACTGATGTTTTTGCGTGGCAACTTGCCTACTTAAGAATGACATAAAAAAGAGAGCATAACGATCATAATAAAGGCAACCGACAAGGAAGTAAAAAATGTACAGTATAATGCCTGAATCATACAACCCAGCTATAGCCTGCAGCAGTCTTCTGAAAGAATGGGCCTTCACTTGGCGTTTTCATTTCAACAAGCTCATCCCTTTTCCATAGGTGTGCTGCAGGCGATCCGATATTTCATCTCAGACAAAATAGTCGAGTCTACAGTGTGGTGTTCACTTCTCTCTCCAGATTTGCTTACTGAAGCAGGGGACAGATGCACGCAGAGGTTAACCAATCAATACCACACCATCTTGCACCAAAAAAAAGGAAAAAAAAGCTTTAGTCTCTGATGGACAATTTCTGTATAACGCATCCAATAAATACCACTGGGATTTTGGGATCCACAGATGCCACTGGTGAGACATCAGCTAGTGTCTCCAAAAACTCACTGCCACCTGCTGAGAAAGAAAAAAACCCATCAATAGCAGCAAGGGGGGGGGCGTAGTTAGGAGGGGGTTCAAACCAGTCTTGTATTCCTGTGACCTTTATAATACTGTATGTAGGGGTGTGCCGATATATCGTCCCGCGATATATCGCGATACGTTTTCGCGACGATATGTATCGTTTTGGGAAAAAAAATATCGTTTTTGAAAAAAAAAAAATTTTTTTTTTTTTTTTTTTTTCCTTACAATCATAATAATCAGGCATGCAAACGGCCCCGAAGTGAAAAGAGTGACAACATGTTTTTTTTTCGGGTCAGGTGTCATACTATTTGGATTCAAAACGGCTATTGTAGCTGAAAAGCTACAAGTTTGCATGTCTGAATAATGCAAAAAGAGAATTATTTGTTTGCATTTTCTTTTTTTCTCCTCCATATATTTTCATAATAAAAAAAGTGCGTATCGTATCGTATCGAAATCTTATCGAAGTTGTGAGCCAAATATCGTATCGTATCGTTTCGTGAAATTAGTGTATCGGCACACCCCTAACTGTATGTCATATTCCCTCTCTGTCTTCCTGTCACACCCCAGCAAACACTAGAAATAAGATAGAAATGATGCATCGCAGTTGTATGCCTCCACCAACCAGTTGCAGTTTATATCCGTCTGTCCGGACTCATAATATACAGCTCTGGAAAGAATTAAGAGACCAATGCAAACTTATCAGTTTCTCTCATTTACTAAGGCATGTGTTTGAGTAAGATTTCAAATGTTCTTTTCTTCTAGAAACTACTGATGTAATTTCTCCAAAATGAAAATGTTATTTAGCCCATTCAAACTGGGAAAGCATCCATGTCATTTTAGATTTTTATTCACAACTAGCAGCTATACAAGCTCACAGCGTGTCACATCGTGCTGCGAGCTTGTACATCTGCTATTTTTTTCTTGTGTAAGAACTACTGATTTAGAAGGCATTTGTAGAAACGGCCTCAGGTCTCAGGTTTTCAGACCTCAAATAATTCCGAAATTCAGAGTTCAGAAATCCATATTTGGTGGAATAACCCAGATTTCTTTACCTGAGGTTTTTCGAGCTGGTTCTATTGTGTGATGGAAAGAGAGAGAGAGGCAACAACTCTGTTCACTCCCAACGATCAATTTATTTTTTAAAGCAAATTCCGGATAAAGGAGCCTGTCAATAGTAGGTAAGCAGCAATCTCTAGCAGTACAATAGAGTTGCAGCAGAACAGTATTGTTTGTGGTGCACCTTTAGGCCAGGCACAGAAAGATGCTGATTTAGGAACAAGTTAACATTTAGAATGGTCTATTCACCTATTCCAGAGTGAGGATTTGATGAGTCCTACCATCAGTTGTACAAATAAGATAAACTTTATTTCAGACACAATAGGTCCATATAAATATAAATAAGAGGATCTTATGTAAAATTAAAATAACGTATTCCAAACGCATATCTACCAACAGCCTCGGCTGTAAATCAGCTTTCTTCTGCAACTGCCGACTCACAAGCCCTTTCCTCATGGCAACCTCTACGCTGCACAAGCCAATGGAGTAAGCGTGAGAGTGGTACCAGGAGCCAATGATAACCCAAACCCGTGTGTTTATGGATTGGAAAGCTAAAAAGAGAGAAGGGGGGGGGCATGTGGCATCTGTGGCTCAGGTCAAACGTCAGAAAAATTAGCCAGGTGTGTAATGTACGTGTGTACGTTTAAGCGCTTGCCTTGTTCTTCATGAAGCTGCCTTGTTGCTGGTGGCTGGTGCACAGTAAAATCCTCTGTGTTAATTAATCCATTTGTAATTTGGGTACATTCGTACACTCTCAGAGTTCAATTTGTCTGTGATCTCTAAATTTCAGATGATGTCTTAAAAGCACAATAGGGGCTCTGAACGATGGCTTGTTACTTGGCACAGTGGCCAGTAGAGTAGTAGACAATCCACAGAAAAAGCTTTAGTGGCTTTTCCCCTGGTGGTAATTTCCCACTCTAATGAACATGGCTGCTTGTTCTGACTTGGACAACAAGCAACCATGCAGGAACATTTTCTATGAGGTCTACAGATTACATGGTACCTACAGTATATGCAATGTATATTTTATATATGAGCCATTTGTTATCTTCAAGATAGGCGTACAGTTTAAAATACAGTATTTCCTTGGTGGGAGGGAAACTGCCAGCAGCCCCCTGCTAAGTCCTGTCTATGGCTGGTGAGTTTGTCAGCACTACTGAACACTTTGGCTATGATCAGACTGGCAGCCCCGAGTCCAATTGTGTTTACCTGGACAACGCGCACGCACACGCGCACACACACACACACACACACACACACACACACACACACACACACACACACACACACACACACACACACACACACACACACACACACACACACACACACACACACACACCTGATTTCAAGAGATATGTCTCAGTCTGGCAGTTCAAAACTGATTTCAAACTGTCCTTTGATAGTTTAGGACAGCGCCATACCTCTTGCTGCTGGCCTTAACAGTCAGCAGCACAAAACACTAACCACATATTTCTATGCCATGGCAAGAGGGCATCTCCATTCATCCTCTGTGGCTTACCGTTTTGGTTTCCGTATTTGAAACAGGCACCAACAGCATGCATGCATGTTGTTTCCACAGTCAGCAACCAGTGCAGATAGGTTAGCGATGTATGAACACACAAATCCATCCTGACCACTTTAGGTACGTTAAAAGTAATTTTTAGTGTCCAATTAGCTATGCATTATGTCACCAATCCCTTGCATTATGTCACAAGCCAAGCAGGATAAAATAGAATAGACCATTGATTGGATGATCACCTATCACAGTGGGTAGTTGGGTGGACTAACTAACCAGCCAGAATCAAACCATAACAGCTTTTGGCTGCAGGCTAGTTAATTTCACAGACTGGTCACTGATCAAATCCTCATTAGTGTGGTTGCCCGAAAGGGCAACATACTATAGTACTTGGAAGAGTACCCCAAAACTTCAGCATGACATTTAAAAATGTCTTCAAAACACACTTTTTGCTCGTCCTCCTACAGATTTTATCCATATCTCACGCAAATTTGTACACATGCTCTCTGGGCCTATGTGATAAATATACATGAGCGGAATGTTGATAGCCCCTACCGTTCATCTGTGATAGGCGCCCAAAGTTAGTGGGAGGGGACGATTTGACCAAAAATGCCCACAATCATGAACGAAACGTCCAATCAACCCCAAATTTGAATCAGATGTTGAGGGTCGTGTACTCAACGAATCACCAAAAGCATTTCCACTTTGACCCATAGAGGGCACCACAAAAGCACAAAATATAACCCTTTGATGCAAAAACATGATTTTTGGGGGGAATAATCCTTTCAAAATGAATCAAGTGATCTCAATGTAATTGGCTTGCAAAATTTGTGGGAGGAGCCCATTTCTTAAAAACAAAATGCCATATATCACGAACACAGCAAATTTATTTGCACATTTTGCAATTTATTTCCAACGCTATTCCTCCCAGCGTATCCCTTAGGTCCCGGAGGCCGAGACCCGCGACTCACGTCGGTACAACCACACTTACAATTTCCACAAATTGCACCTTTCTAGTTACCCAATTGCTGCTGTACCAATCACTGCATGTCTATTGTCCATGGTGGCTGGTACAATTAGGTCAGGTTATTAGCCTGGTTCAATGTATACATGTAGTAAGGCATGTATAGTCTAAACCCCGAAGCATGACTTGCATGCAACAACCTGTTGTCCTGGTGACATACACGTCAGCTGTGTAGCCCTGTTGTCTTGTCAGTGAACCACATTCCTTTACATTCATCATTATGTTACTTGCTGACTGAAGCGATTTGGCTTCATGAAGATATGAATGTCCATACTGTTATCTACATGGCTAGATGCTCTGCAAAACACATCCTGAAGAACAGGAATCTGTTCAACAGACATATGCCACTGAAAGCAAGGAAAAAAAAACTTGGAAATACATATTTTTCATAAAATGTGGTACCTCAAGATAAAGTTGAAGGCAAGCTATGCAAGTTACAGATGGCCAACCATTCCACAATGAGCAACACGAGGACACAACTGGAAAACATGCATCATAGTGAATTTGTCCACATGTCCAGAGTAACTTCATCCAAACACCCACGTCTCAAATTTTATTTTACAGCTCTGTGTACAAGCTCGCTGTGATCAGAGCAAGAGAATTGCATGAAGAAGCAAAAAACACAACAGTATGGAAAGGGTTTTCAGAACAACAAGGGGCACAGAGTAGCTTTGTGACCGAGCCACAGTCTAATGGAAATCCACTAGCAGTAGAGGGTCTATCTTCCACAAGAGTAAAATCCCATTCACTTAAAATGTGCTTTTTCTAAGCCAAGATCTTATTCAGACTAAGGCTGCATGATCAATTTCATAATCCCTTAAACATACCCTTAACATAATCTGTCAATTCTTTTTTCTATTATTCAATTAATCCATGCCATAGACCAATTATATATGAATTTAAGGCCATGAAATGATTGTCAAATATGGTTTATTAAGTACAAACGTCATCAGAGCGAAAGAGACATCTTGTAATTGCTTATTATGTTTACCCAACAGTCATCAAAAAGCAGTCATCCATAATATGGAACAAAGACAAGCATACACACATTTTAGTTTAGTTGTGTTACAATGATATGACTAAACCAATTACACTTCCAAAGTTGAATTAAAAAAATCTTCAATAAATCGTTTCACTCATACCTGACTAACTACTTATCCAAAGTGAGTGACACCCACAGCCACAATACTAGAGGGAGCGACAATGATCTGGTACCACCCATGTATAGAACAAACATGGGAAAATTCTCATTCTACTACTCTGCCACCAAAATGTGAAATGCCCTGACACCATCCCTTAAAAAATGTGGACCACTGACTTCTTTCAAAACAGGCCTGAAAATCCATCGGGAGACCACAAGTTGAGGTAAACACAATTTTCCCAGAAAGGAGGTGACATTCACTGCGGACATTTTTCCCTTTTCTCTTTTGTACATATATAGTGTTTTGTATTTGTTGATATGATTGTAATATTGTGTTATTTTTATGCTACAGTATGTTGATGAATTTAATACATAAGACCACAATGGAAAAAAGTCCCCAGGACTTTTTTGTGTTATCCCTTTAGCCTAAATGTCTAACTGTACCTTGTGCTGTTTACATTTCTAACTAATAAAGTATTCAAACCTCTAATTTAGCCAGCTTTGTGGAGGAAGGCTCTCACACCATTGCGCTATGGCTACTAACAAGACAGGAACTGTACTGTTTTTTCTGCCAGTGTGGGCGAACACTGTGATCCTCAACTCAAGAAAAGTTACGGGGGTGACTGGTGGCTCAGCCAGTTAGTGCACAGACCATATACCATATACTCCTAGTGAATGCCGAGGACCCAGGTTTGAATCTAACCTCCATCTTGTCTCTGCCCTTGGTTTCTGGTCCCTCTACACTGACCTATCTGAAATAAATCATAAAAATGCACCAAAAACAAGTTACCTTAGGCTCTGACCAGGCAGCCACAACAGCATCAAGGGACTGATCAAACGAAAAGGGTTTGGGTCGGAGAAGTGAGAGAGAGTGTGTGTGTGTGTGTGTGTGTGTGTGTGTGTGTGTGTGTGTGTGTGTGTGTGTGTGTGTGTGTGTGTGTGTGTGTGTGTGTGTGTGTGTGTGTGTGTGTGTGTGTGTGTGTGTGTGCACACGTCATACATGTGTGTTTTTGTTTCTGTATATTTACTATATATTCAATTATGTGTTGTTACATTTCTATATGTACAGTACTGTATGTGAGTGGGTGTGTTTGTATGTTATTGTCTATGGTGGTTTTATGCATATACCTGTATGTTTCAGTTTCTGCAGAGTGTGTGTGTGTGTGTGTGTGTGTGTGTGTGTGTGTGTGTGTGTGTGTGTGTGTGTGTGTGTGTGTGGATGTTATGGAAGGAAAGGGATTTTATTCCTGGAAACTTTGGCCTACCTGCAGATCACCTCAAGCGCGGCATCATCAACATCATGAACAGAAACACACATTTTTACAGCAACATGCGCGCAAACACACCACTGGTGCACTCAGCTAGCACCAGCATGTGAAAGTGCCCGAGTTCCTTGGTCCACCTTCAATGTCAACAAAAGACAGCCAAGAGGGACTGAGGGGAAGGCATGGCTCCAGTGAAGGCGTCCATGTTGACGCGCTCCCACACAGCATGCAGAGAGCTTCAAACCAACCACACATACTGTACTGTCTATTAACAGAGGCATGCAATTAGAGAGAGAGAGAGGGAGAGAGAGAGAGAGAGAGACAGGGAGACCGAGGGAAAGGCAAGCAGTGCCAGAGAGAAAGAGAGAGAGATGAAGGTGGAGGTAGAGGAGAAGTGAGCATGGTGTTTTTGCATCATGAGCGGCTGCCATTGGAGCGTTATATAAAAACAGTAGAGCCTGACTTTCACATCGTGCCGTCTGTCATTGGGGACAAAACACACACACACACACACACACCACACACACTCGCACACACTCGCACAAGCACACACACGTAGGGAAAACTGGAAGGGCAGAGGAAATTGGGATGGAGGATAAAAGGATGGAGGGATGCAGGGACTGGGAGACGGTGAGGAAATGCCCCCCTCCCCTCCCCTCCCCAGAGTAGAGCAGTAACCATCGCCGGAGAGAAACACTCAGACATACATGGACGCACACACACACACACACACACACACACACACACACACACACACACACACACAGAGAGAAGGGCGGAGGGATGACGGCAGTGGTACTACTTACATGAGGACTCTGTGCCGAACATGGCTGGACCAGGAGCTGCGATGGAGATAGAGGGAGAAGGAGGGAGGAGGAGGAGGAGAAGAGAGAGAGAGAGAGAGAGAGAGAGAGAGAGAGAGAAAGAGAGAGAGAGAGAGAGAGAGAGAGGAGGGAGGGTGGATGATGAGCAGGCAGCTACACAGCAGGGGACATCAAAGCTCACAATGCAGCCGGCCAGCCGGCCAAGGCTGGCTCTGTTCTCCCCCCCCCCCCCCCCCCCCCCCCAACTCCTCCTCTCGGTCGCTTCAGCTGAGGAAGAGGAGGGCTGCGAGGCGCAGAAGGAGCACGAAGAGGACAGGAGGAAAGAAAGAAACAAAACAAAAAAATAGCTGAGGAGTAGCGATTCTCCACAGACAAAATCCACAGATGGCTAGGCTAGGCTAAGCTAGCTGTTATTGCCGTCTCTCCTCTTGCGGTGCGCCTAACGTTTACCCCCCCTCTCCCTCTCTCTCCCTCTCTCTCTTTCAGTGTCTTTCTTTCGCTCCGGCGCTCCTGTTCTCTTCTTTGGGCTGCGGGGGCTACAGACTCGGCCGTCCCGCTCTGTTGAGAGAGAGAGCAGAGAAGAAGGGGACAGTCCTGAAAGAGAGGAGGACGAGGCGGGTGGTGGGAGGGGGAGCGGGGTGCAGAAAGGGAAAAAAAAAAGAAAAACTAATCCCGCGAAGGAAGAGCGACCTACTGCTGGCATGGACCTAACCGCCCTTAGACAATAGATATATGAACACACACAGTGACGTCACACTGACTACTGCGAGAGGAGAGAGAGAGAGAGAGAGAGAGCAAGCGATGGAGAATTAAGAGAAGAAATGGGAGGGGGAGGTAGAGAGGAGAAAGAGAGGAGAGGGAGGGGAAGGGGGCGCAGAAGAATGGGAGTGGGAATCTGGCCAATGAAAATGCTTCTTCTATTATGACCCCCACCAGAAAAAAGAAACTAGCCACGCACACGCACACACACGATAATAAAAGGCCTGCAGTCTGGCCGTTTGACAAATTGAAATGAGAATGAAGCAGAGCTCTGTGTGTCTACCTGCCACCATTGCCCCCAGGCCCCCACCCCAGTGTGTGAGTGAGTGAGCCATAAGGGACAAATAGAGTTCACCCACATAGACAAATTATTCTTTGTAATCTTTATGTTAAACAATGAAATCATAAGACAGAAGAAAATAATTCAGAATTTGAAAATGTTATCACCGAACAGAACACACACACTTCTAATAACCCTGATAGTAGACAACATGAACATCGTGTTCAATTATTCAGCAGCATCAACAAATCATTTGCCGTTAATTTGATGTTGTCCCTCGCACGCATGCACACACACACACACACACACACACACACACACACACACACACACACACACACACACACACACACACACACACACACACACACACACACACACACACACACACACACACACACACACACACACACACACACACACACACACACACACACACACACACACACACACACACCCCTTGTGTGCATCAATTACCCCAGCAGTTCACAATATGAGGAGATTCTAGTATTGCATTATGATTCTCACAAAACCTCAGTCCATTACAACTGGCCATTACAATCTGCCTTTGTGATGCATCACTGGAAACCTCTGTTCCAGTGTGCTGGATTAGTTTCCCTTTTTTTTTTATTAGCTTTTGATTACCGGTGGAGTAAAAAACAAAAAGATCTCAGTGAATTCAAGGCTTCATGGGGTGTGTAATTGATAGAAAATAAGTATTTTTTGGGTGAACTAATCCTTTAAGAAGATAATCAATAGTTGCAGCCCTAATGAGCATGTTCTTGTCAGGATAGATAGACACGTCTAATCCACACAATCACGCATTGTGAGATTGCAGATTGGCCATTTTGGATGCGGCACACCGTTGTATACACCAAGTATAAATCAGGCTTAACTCATTAGATTCACTACACTGTAGCGAATACAGTGTTACAATATGTAGACACAACACCTGGAAGTGAGTTAGCAATGAGATTTCCAAATTTATTTTTTTACCTTAAGGCTTCAGCCCAAGATAGTTTCACGTTTTGTCTAATTACCCGCATAAATTACCTGATCTCAACCATGAATTTTGGATCTGCTATACAGTATGCTTTGCTTGCTCCAAAACCAAATGCATACATTCCAGAAACTATGGCAGAGGCAACTTCTGGGTTGGCAGCAGACGGCAAGCATCCAGTTTTTAAAATGAGGCCAATAAGGAAGAGACATTTCCCCTGCAATTCTCCTTAATGGCCCAGCAGATGTCACCATTTGCCCTCCCGCTGGCTGCAGAAAAACTAACACTCCATTCAAGTGAATGAGGTTTTGGTCGGACTTTAGACTTGATTTTATTACCTTAGTAAACATTTTCATAAATAATTTGTTTTGAATCACTAGTTTAAAGTCTTTTTTTTCAGTTTTCATGATATGCGGTTAATACATTATGGTACCATTAATTAAAATGAATGATAAAGTAAGGTATGCTTCTAGGGCTTCTACTGGTTCTACCGAGTGAAGATCCGCCCTCGGCCCTTGCTGCCCTTCCAGGCAATAGCATTTCTTTCTGGTTGCTTTTCGGGACTGGAAGTTCCAAGATGGTGGATTTGAATTAGCCGAAAAAGTGGCTTCAAAACCAAGCCCCCAGAACCGAGAGGGAGCATTGGACATGCTGGCCGTTCGTACAGTAGGTACTGCAGCTTATTACGACTGGGGCCAGACACATGAACCAGCGAAAACGGTTTAGACCAATGGGCTTGACTCACAAGCTTGCGCATCACCTCCGCGAAGCAAAGCGCGTCACCTCCGTGATGCAAAACTCGTCACCCGTCACATTTCCCAACCCAGAAGAACGGGTGAAAAGGGAGCATGCGCTGGGTGAGCAACTCCATACGTGGATGAGCGGGGATTTCCGGTGCCCTCTCAATTATTTTTTTAACTCCATGTTCAAAACAGGGTCTGTAGAAACCAACAGGGCTCCCTTCGTCCATATTCTTTTACGGTCTATGGTTGGCACTGGCACTACAAAAAGATGTCATCCCCGCTAACACCGTTTCAAACTTTGAAAGCCTGAAGCATGCAGCACAGAGCACCTGACGTTGTCAGGACAGTGAACATAACAGTATGTATACCTAATAAGTTTATGCAGCGGTGGTGCTGCTGCTCCGCTCTACACAGAGCACAGCACAGCGAGTGCACGCCTGGGTCAGCCAGACAGCCCAGAGTGGCTGCTGGTGAAGGCAGCGAGGCCAGCTAGCTGCATGTGGATTACCTCAGCCATTGAAAAGCAGAGTGTGTACAACGGAGGGCCTCTTTATTCCTTTTGTCTTTCACTCTCTCTCTCTCACACAAGACACACACACACCCCTCTTCTCCACCCCCCACCCCTCCATCTTAAGATGTCTCCCAGGTCATGTTAATTGCACAAGGGGGGCTCTCTCTCCCTCAAACCCTCCACAGAGAGGAGAGGGGATGGGAGGGGCAGAAGAGGGAGCAGGGGGGGGGGGGGGGGCTGCAGCTCTTGGATCAGCTCATACCAATCCCCATCTGTAATCACGGTTGCTCTAATCTGCTCTCATGTCGGGTTTCTCTACCGTAAGTTTTCAACACTGATAGCCGTAAGCGTGGTGTGATCCGGGGAATCGGTTGAGCAGCTCACAGGGGACAAAGAGGGCTCACAGTCAGCCTTTACAAGCTCTCTCTGGTGCTACCTTCACAATCACATTATTGATACTGATAACTAACTGTATACAATAATTGGAGGACGAAGTAAGTAAGTATACATTTTCTGTTCCCACTTCCCAGTAACACTATGTGATCAATAATCAGGAGGCAGTGATAACTGAAGCTGGGATAATCATTTCCATTATTGTAATCAATAGTAGTGCTGCATTAGCCTATATCACATACTGAAAAAGATCCTACTAGCACAATGAAATTCTAGGAGACACAAAAGACAAAGTTTCAAGAAAACAAAAACTATAAATGAAGGATTTTTTTAAGTATACAAAAAAAATGGAATAAGAGAAGACTATTCTCCTACTCAGCAGCAGGTCTAGTCAAAGCTTAAAAAAATGGAAAAGTTGAGCCCACTTGACTTAACCACTTATAACATTATGAGTTTCCTGCCTCTGTGCTTGGTCCATACTTTCCCCCCTCTACACCAAATCTCTTCGGCAAATATAGCCGATCTACAAGGCAAGCTCATATGTAGATCGGCATGATATTATTGGCAAACCTTTCCCCCAGAATATGGATGCTAAGCCTCAAGTGGTTAATGCAAAGTGTGTGAATCACACATGGCCAAAGGGCACGCTCCCTTCCCATCACCGTGACAATGTTCAATAAGCTAACCTATTGCCATAACGACTGTGAGCGGGGGCCAGGTGAATGGGCTGCTACGAGGCCGGGAGGCCGAAGGCACTGCGAGATGGGACAATACTTCTACTGAATATGAGGACGACGTCAATGAAAACACAGATACTCCATGCAACAAGCTACTTATTTCTGAACAATGCATTATATAGAGCAAATATTCCACAATCACCATGTCTCAAAAGTAGTTTTATGTCTTCATTTATTCAATTCCCACTTGTGAATATTGAACATGTTTCAAAACTAATATGATAAAACATTTACTGTAAATTTGTTTTTGATGATTTATTGCCCAGCCCTAAATACACCCACCCTCCTCTTCCTTACCATCCTCACCCACACGCCCCCGCCCATCACACTGCAAGTACCACCCAGAAAAAAAGCCTCCCCTCTGCGTTGCTAGGCAACTGAAAATAAGCATAAGTGGAGCCTTCTTCAGAGAGGGAGAAGAGTGAGGGAGAGGAGAGATACAGCAGAAGGAGATGGCAGGCCATATCTGAGTTCTGACTGTGTGGGAGGAGGTGGGAATGAGAGAGATGCAGATAGAGGTACACATATTCAGGTACATAATACACACACACTTACGCTGTGCTAATGATGATGGATGAAGCCAGGGCGATCGAGGTACAAGCCTGTATACCTACAATAGCCATCATTGTCTCGGGTCATAACATAACAGTAAATGTGCTCTCTGGTACATGTGTTCCAAGCCACCATTAGCTGTGTGTTACCCGGCCAACACCTCTCAATGTAGAACACCAATTAAAGACGGACACAATGAAAGATGATGGTTCATTTGCATACAGACTAGTGATCCACTGCTACCAAGAATGCATGAGACAGCAGCGTGGCTGTGAATGGATCTTGGCCAGCCTGCCATGTACCGACAACCATGGGGCATAGTGGGGCTTTGATAACCAGACAGTGATTCCCTCTCCCAGACTCCCACCGCCAACAACAAAGGAAGAGCGGTGAGGCTTGGACTCGCTACAGGGGGCTACCATTCAAACACACTGGTACCCCGTTTGCTAACTGGGTCAGGAGCAGCCAAACCCCATCATTGCTGACACCTAATGGTTGAGGGGGAGAACTGCATTGGTTATCGCTCACAGCGGAACAGAGTGCAGAAGCTGCAGAATTGGAAAGTACAAAATGAAAAAGAAAGCAAGATCCAGGCCCTCAGAAAAAAATTGGGGGAATAAATAAAAAAAAGTCTAGGTAAAAAGCCTTTATTCAGCTATGGCTAGTACCTAGTACAAAGTTAAATGCACACTGAAGGTTTTACAGGGCATGCTTAAAATGTAACGTTAACCGTGCAAGACAGCTATCCTTGGCTTTGGGCCATGGATTTAGGTACCAGAATCTCTAGAAAGATCCAGGTTGGTGATCATGCCAACACCGTCACTAAGTAGAACTGACCCCAACACGGCTGTAGTTCTCTCTGGCTTGCAGGGGCTGTGTGGACCTCGCTGAGAGTCCAGCCAACCAACCGTGATCACAGTTGATTATGGTGGACAGGGGAAACAAACCTTTTAATCAATATGCTATAATGCTACAGTTGCTTGCTAATCAGTTCCGAAATGGCAACTTTCACCACATTGCCAATTGATTATAAGAGAAACCTACGAGCTGGCCGCAAAAAAAACTTGCCAGCCCTTGACTGATGGCACCTGCCCACCCTGACTTTGAATTCTCTAGCTTTCATTTGTGAACTGAGAGCCTGCATGTTGGATGCAGTTGTCCAGTCAAACATCCTTGTCTTCATCAGAATGGGAAGACTTTGCTCTCTCCCTTTCCTTTCTTCCATTCACAGACTGCCTGTCTCTATGCACAGACCCCATTCCTTTGGCTAGTCAGAGCTGGCCTAGCCTGCATTTAGCCTGTGGGAATGCCAGGCCTTATGCTTCATTTTATGCTTTAAAACAAAGCCTCAAACAAGTCGCGGTGCAACACATTGTGAGCTCATAGATTTGCTATTTTTGATGTGCGACACCGGCACGCAACTAAGTATAAATCAAGCTTCAGGATAGTGTTCCCTACAGATGGCTTTGAAATCAGACAGAATATCTGCTGGGTGTGATGTGTGTATGTGGAGCGCAGCATGGACACAGATCCATGCAGAGAGAGCAGGGAAGACTGCACAATTACTGTGCATAAAAAGAAAAATGTTTCCAGAATTAACTGCAGTATAACCTATACCAATGAAGGTCTGTATCTATCTATCTGACACAAAAATAAAATATTTTCTTCCCAAATAGAGATGAGTGAGTGATAGTAATTGATCATCCTGATCATAATAGCTAACTAAATAACAGTTTGAGACGCTTTAGGAGAGGCCATGAAGATGCTACAAAACTGAAAATATGCAATATATATGCAAATTGAATAAGGCAAAAGTTCTCATTTAAGCCTTTAGGCAAAAGAGGTGACTGACAGTTCAACCAGCCAGCCCAGTATACATTTAATGACACTGTGATGACAAGTGAGGAAAAGTATTTATTTGAACTTTATTTAACCAGTTATTATTATTATTAATATTAAGAACACATTCTTATTTACAATGATGGCCTGGCAGTTCTTCAGCAACTCCTTAAAGGCAGGCTTCCTCCGTTACATGCTGTTGCATAGTGTTATACAATTTGCATGGATTCAAATATTCACAAGCATTCAAATTGCGAGGGACTATTAAGTGCCTTTAAATACACACTAGTGGCCATGTCATTCATCAAACTGTCGCTGTATGGAAAGCAGGGCGATCTAGAAAGGAACGCAGCAGCACACGCAAAGGACCCTCTAGACAAGATTGACATCGAGAAGATGTTTAATTAAATGCTCTCCGGGAATCAAAGCATGCTCAATCTAGGAACACCTGGCTGGATAAACAAGCTAGGGCACATACAATATAATTACAGCATCCTGATTGAAGTTGAAATAAAGGGTTTCTTCAGGTCTGTGTCGTTTTGTCCACCCATCTCTACACTCTCTCTTACTACTGTACAATCTAGGTGGGAAGTCCCTACATACAACATAGCATTGTTCAGTGCCCTCTCTGTCCTAATATGGTCAGGATTGATTGTGCATACAACACATATAATACTTTTCTTTTCTCTCTGGAATGGCATGTTGGGCATTGAGACAGCCAGCTGTTATGGGGTTTTGAGCTGCATCCCCTGGATTACATGCTAGGGGTGAACCAAGGGTGATCCCATGAGCAAGGATCTGCCGGAAGATCTAGGACTGATGATACCGACGTTCTTCTCAGGAAGAACAGCTGAGTGAAAGCAGACATTTTTTCGAGGCAAGAGCTGCGGCTAGGGCAGGCTGCCCCGTCAAAAGGTACAGCAAACATTTTTCAGCCAGAGATCATGTTACAGAAGCAGCAACACACAGTCTAAATAAAGACCAGTCAGATCTAGCTATGTGGTGTGTGTCATAGTGAGGCAGACGTTACAGCTGTGAGTTAAGCTTATCGTACCATTTGACATTGTCAAACGGCATCATTCGTATCTTTGCATTAAGAAAACTAACTCCGATCTTCAGAGATTTAATTTTTAGTGTATTCTCCTTATAATATATGAAGTCCTGCTGAGTCTGTCTGAACGTGGACAATACATGACTTATCAGCTTCAGGTCAGAATCGCAGCCGTTCTCCAAAAGCTATTAGACAACTCATATGCCGGGTTCCACAATATCAGCACTCCACCGTCGGTCACTGGGGGCATCTGGCAGCTCTGACAGTGCCACAAAACGCATCATAAATCCCCCTTTATGCTTTGGCCTTTTGAGACTTATGGTCGCGCCACAAAATACGAGGCGGATTCCAGCAGCTGTGATTCATCATTTTTGGGTGCCGTGCCACAGTGGACCTCCATTTCACTATAAGCTCTCTGAGCAGAGTCAGCTGGGAATGGAGAAAGAGGTTCACCAAAGTGGCTATTCATTGACGAGTGCCTTGTCATGTGAAACTTTGAAATACAAAAGATGTCTCTGCAACCAGGGTGGTAGGGCTGGGCGATATGGACAAAATCTAATATCATATTTTCATAGTGATCCGAAGTGGAAGTGATGACACTAAGAAATGAGCATGCAAAATTGGAACTGGAACACTATACAAATTAAGCTTAAAAATGGGTACTTTCTCCTGATTGGCTGAGATTTTGACACCTACCGAAAAATTCATTTTCTGTTTATTAAAGAGCTGGAGAGACGGGGAGACTCCTGTTACTGAACAAACACTCTATAGCAATGATTACTATCAGAATATAGTATTTTAACCTTTTAACAAAATACTTTTTGTTTTAACCAAAAAATATCACTTACCCTACCTTTAAGTGATTAAAACCAGGAAAAGACAACTTATGATATTAAGATACAAAAATGGCAGTCTATGGCAATCTAGTATCTTATCAAAATAACATATCAATATATTGCCCAGCCCTACAGGGTGGCAAGTTGCTCACAGCCAAAATGCTAATATCTTTACATCAATTGAGTGAAATCTGAGATCAACTAGCCAACATAGCTTCTTGACTAAAATGTTTCCATGTGTGTATGTGAGTCAGAGTTGCCTCAGACCAGGCCTGGGTCTGAGTTCTCTACAATGGCTATCATTTAGTCACAGTGAGGAGGGAAGTACGGAAAGAGAAAGTGTTCATTAACTGGCTGCTGGTGATGTTGCAAACACTTTGTCAGAATTCAAGTATCTCTTGTCAAGCTGTCATGTCAAAACAGTGAAGCTGGATGTCCCCGTTCCTAGCTTGTCTCTTGGCATCCATCTAACCTCTGCTTGAAGATGTGAGGGGAACCCCGCGGTGCATAGATTCGTTTTGGCGTGTCAGAATAGGGAATGGGGAACTCATCGTCAAACTAAAGAATGGCTGACTTGGGTGCTGATGGGAAAGAGGAACTTGGGATATATTTTTTCTGTAAGGTTATGAAAAACAGATGGCTAATCGTTAATTTAATTTAAAAACACATATGGGGTAATTTACACATCTACAGGCATTTGTGTTCACCCCTGGCAGTTTTAAGTTGCTTTTGTCAATATTTGTGATATTAATTTGATCAGGCACACAGACCCCCTCCTATACAGCATAAGCTCATTCAACTACACATACTGTTTAGACTAATTGAAAACACACTTCCCTGCTACTGGTGGTGATTGCTATTGTCCTTCTAATGAGACCATCATCTTTTGATGTCTTGTTTCATTACAATATGTTGTAATATTTACAGTAATGTAATGTTACATCAAGGAGTCCTCAAAGTCCATAGATGAAATACATGAAGTCCATGGGGTCTGGGGTCCCCACAAAAGTCAGTATACCGGTATGTGAAAATGACCCCAGAAATGTTTACGTGAAATTCCCCTTTTCATTGCAGGTTAGTGCATGGCCACAGTGTACAGCCATTTCAGAATTTCCTTCAAAATCAAACAATTATGTTGGTGCCAAATTAGGTTTCAGAGACGAACAACACCCTGCATGTTTGTCAAATCTGATAAGAGGACTTATGTGACCATTGCTTGCTTCCATGACGTGGAGGCATAGAAATGAAAATAGAGGCCAAAGATGCTTATCTCAAAAGGGCCAAAAAGTCCCAGAGCCTCAAATTTGCAATAACTGACAGATTATACAACACACTTAAACCCCTCTCTCTGCAGGAGGTGATGGATGGATGAGGATGTGCATTCATGCCACTAAACACCTAAATGCCAGAGCAGTTGGATGACACTGTGACGCACGCACGCTCTCTCACACACACACACACACACACACACACACACACACACACACACACACACACACACACACACACACACACACACACACACACACACACACACACACACACACACTTAAGACTAAATGCCCCCTCAACTAGTCTCTGTGTATCTGGATCCTTGGCTCTCTCCTTCACCAGCCAGCTGGCTTCTCAAAGCACACAGTCTTCCATCTGCTAGACAGAGTCCACTATCACAGGAACCCTCTTCATCTACTGCTGTGATAGAGCCAGGAACCAGACTTTTTTTTGTCATCACATAATGGAGGGGGGGATATAATCATATCGATTACCCAATAGAGATAACTCTTTGATAAAATAAAATAAAATCATAACAGTCTTTGAATTAGTCCAGTTTCATTATGCAACAAAAAAAATGTGGATACTCATGACAACATTTAAACCATAAAGGGACAGAAAAAGGGTTATTAAAGTGAATATGTCTGGACCTTAATAAAAAAAGCAAAGAGGTCACAGACAGATGTGATCTGGCTGCAATTACTTCACTGTCTTATAAAACAGTGGCTCCCAAACTTTTTAGCACAAGATCCAAAAGAGAAATCAGACGTTTGCCCGGGATCCAAACAAGTGAAAATAGCAGATCTGCAAGCCCTACAGAGCTACTATTTTCGCTATTTCTTAAACATTTGTTTTCTAATTTAGGGAATGTCTTTGATTATTTTTATTTTATTCATGAAATTATTTTTGAATATTTTTTCAAAATGTGTCTTCAACTCATGAACATTTTTTTTTTTTTTGGTGGAAATCTTTCAAAATAATAATTGACAAAATTTAGGAAACAAAAAATATTCACTTGCGACCCACGAAAATGGATCCCGACCCACTGTTTTGGAAACAGTGTTATAAAAGATAAAACTGGATAAATGTCAGTCAGCCTATGGGTTTTGGATCCGTGGTGTATGCATGTAACCTAAGCCACGCACGCGCCCACGCATGATTTCCATTTAAATTGGGCTAATGCTTGGTTAGCTGCTGAGGACTCGCTAGGAATACCAATACACTCGCCCCAAAACACAGTCCCCCTCCCCGGGGCAAATCCGGCGGTATTCACCAGGTATTCCTAAACGTAACCTCAGTAAACTATGCCTTAACGACCTAACCTTATTATTCCCAAACGTACCCTCAGTAAAACGGTGCCTAAACCTAACCTTATTCCTAAGCTTAACCCCAGTAAAACTATGCCAAACCCTAAACTTAATGCATAACTTCTAACCTTATTCCTCGCTAAAACAAATACAAGAATACAAGAAGCGCTGGTCCGCGAAAAGAAATGGGGGCGAGCGTGTTTTGGGGCGAGTCTTCCGGTTACCTTCGCTAGCTAAACCGCTAGCTGTGAGGAGCTATAACAAGCTTACAGCGCAAAATGTCAAAACTTTTAAAAGTGTGCCCACGGCTGACTGCCAACGTCCAACGGGCCGCTGACACGCCGCTGTTTTCGTTGACTTACCTTTTAGTTTGTGTGTTTATGGGAGCCAGTTAATTCCTCGTTGGTTTGTAGCTAGCATTTCTTCCAGCAGCCTGTCCAACATGAGACTGTAGACGTGTCTGTCTGTCTGCTGCAGACTGAGGCTGGCTAGTTAGCACGGTGGCTAAAAGCTAGCACTGACCTGTCAGCCTGTACATGATGATGATGAGCAGCCATGGGAACATGATGCTGTCCTGTCTCTGATGTCATGTCCACTCAGCCTCTGGTCTCTCTAGTGCAGTGGTTCTCAAACTTTCTCATGTCAAGGACCCCTAAATGAATGTATTTGGCCGCGGACCCCCATCTGAAAAGATTTTGTGCCAAGGACCCCAGGCCATACAAGATTTGTGGTGTTAAGAATGTCAAAAGATTTTCAAAGAATGTCATGATTTATTTTTTAAACAGATGATGTATATACTATATAGGGCCCTGGGGGTACCCGGACCCCACTTTAAGCACACCTGCTTTAGACAATCAAACCAATAACTCTAGAGTGTACGAATGGAACCAAATGGACCTGTAAGGGTTCACTTGGTTCCATTTGTACACTCTCAGAGTCACATCATGGTTCCTAACTATCCATCATTTATCTGGGGACCCCCAGGAACCCCCTCAAGGACCCCTGGGGGTCCCCGGACCCCACTTCGAGAAACAACGCTCTAGTGAAGTTAAGTATTCAAGGAACTCACAAAGTGCTAATTTACATATAGAGGCTATACACACACACATTTTGTTTCATTGATGAAAATAGAATTCATCAAATGTTATGCCCAATTTGAAAATAGCCGATCAACAAGCTCATATGCTGCATTGCAAGCTTGTACAACATATACATCTTTATTTTATACAATTAGGTATTATATAAAATATATAGTTATTAGAGTTAGTCAAGGTCACATCATACCTAGTTTTAAATGTACTTTTCTTCATAGAAAAGTGGACAGACAATGGTAAAAAATAATAATAATTATGAGCGAGTCAGCAAATAGAAAATTTGTCATTTAATGCAACAATTGTGACTGAGTTACAATTATCTCATGGAAATAAACCACCAAAGTGACAGACAGGATGTTTAATACAGGTATATATTACAATGTGCCTTGTTATATAATACAGTCAGGTTTTTTTTTTCTTTAATAAAAATAAGCACTGGGAAAGAGTGATACTTTTACATTTTATTGTAAATTGGATATTATGCACATTACTTAGCAATTAATGACTTGTTAATTAAGCTTGTTAAGTTGTCACAGAAGATGTCAAGTCAACAGGCAATTTTTAGCCAGGAGAGTTGCAAGCTTAAATTTGCGTTTCAGGGTGAATTGTGTGGGAAAGTACCAATATGAGAGGAACAAGGTGGTGACTGCTTGTGCAAAAGAGAACAGCCAATGAACACAAATAACTTTAATTATTTGAACTGTATGAGACAGTAACCGTGTTGTAAGGGAGACATTTTAACCAAAATGCTTCAAGTCCATTGTAGTTGCAAATAGTCCCCTAATAGTATTCATTTCACCATTGGTGCGAATTTGATGTTTTTTTTTGTTTGTTTTTTCAGCAGGTCAAACAAAAGGTGTGGTCTCACAGACACAATAAATATTGCACATGTGATACAGTATAAGGGTGTTTTGCATACGAGTGTCCGCCCCCTCTCCTATGTTGTGTTATATTACCTCTCATTTTTCTAATACAATTATCGTAATTTTTCTATTCAATGTACAGACAATTTAACAGTGTATGTATAAAAACATAACTAAAAGTAGACATTTGAAGTGTAACATGACATCCTGTTGTGAGACCAAACCTTTTTTTTGCCCCGTTTTACTAATTTGTACAAAGACGATACAACTATCCAGTCATGCAATGTGGTTGGGACGGGGGGAGGGGGGTCGTAGAGGTCTCCTCTCCGTTTTTAAGCGTTCTGCATCTCCTTGCCGATCTTGTAGCTCAGGATCTTGTTCCAGTCGATCTTGGTGCGCGTCACAGGAAGCTGGCGGCGTAAGGCTTTGAAGGTAGTGTCCGACATGGTCTGGTAATTCTCATTGATGGCAGTCTGAAGGAAGGAGGAAGATGAGGGGAGACAAGACAGGTGAGAATAAGTAGGGTTGAAGGACAGATGAATGGAAAGTGGGTAAGGGATGTCAGAAACGTAGACAGAGAAAAGGGCAGATTGAGAAGTCGGGGAAAAAAGGAGGAATCAGATAAGCACCAACCATTGCAGACTTTTCTAAAGCATGATTACTGAACTCCTGTTAGACATTAGTTCCATACCCAAGTGGAATTTAGAACAAACAAACAAAACCGAACTATGCGGTCAGAAGTTGAAAGGCATGGTCTGGTATCCCGAGAGACAGTTGGCTTTTACAATGTACGACATAGCCTATTTTCACCTCAAGGTAATCATAAAAAGGCCTTAATCAAAATGTTTTCCCTCGTTATTCTGACTTTATGTCACAATTCTTCTCACAATTGTGACTTTATATTTATATCCTACAATTCTTGCAATTGACTATTTTACACTTGTGAGGATTTATTTTCTCTCCCTAAACTACTGTATATAGTTGAAATGGCAAGAAAAAGAAAATACACATTCAGGCCTTTTTATTCTTATTCAGTGGCAGAAATGGGCTTCCATAGTGTAATATTAGAACCATCCGTCAGAGTGGTTAATTTCCCACACCTGCATATAAACATGGGAAGGTGGCTAGCTACATATTTCTAACTCTGTTCATCCAGAGCAGGTTTGCTGACATTGCAGTTACGTTTTCAGCAGTGATCTGCTTCAGATTAACGTTCAGTTGTACAGTACACTTTGGGATGTGCTTGCTTGGTGCAACCACAGTTTTCTACTGTCAGCCTATGAGCAGCCTGACTGAAGCACTTTGGGGTTATGTGCCTTGAGCAAAGAACGTTAGATTGACATTCCAGTTGTCTTGCAATCTTGCATAGGAATGTTGACTCACATTTTGTGAGTCAACATATTTCGTATATTAGACCCTCCAGAAAAATGCGATTATGCGATCGCAGAATTTACCGCATAATCAGCAAAATGGCGCATAATTATGCGGGGGTAAAGTTTAAAAAAAAAATCTGCATCGCATAATATGCGCTTCGCATTGCATATTTCGCAACTTTTCGCATATTGCCGCATATTTCACAACTTTTCGCATATTTCGCAATTTCACTGCATAAAATTGCAAAAAAAACTGCATATTTCATCGCTAAATCAAAGATTTTAGCCTGCATAATCAAGAGTTTTAGCCCGCATAATCAAGGTTATTTGCCCGTGTTTTTCTGGAGGGTCTAGTATATATATTAATAACCCCTACTTCCCATGAGCTACAGCTATGCTGCTTTTCAGTAAGTAATACTGACACTACAGTACTTCTTAATTACGCAACAGAGAGATTAAACAACCCCCTCCTCCTTGGGTCATCAGACTGATCTTTTGGAACCAGACTTATAACTGACTAACTGCATGAGTCAGCTTACTTTTATTTTAGGCCTTAGTTGAAGCTCTTATCCATCGAGACTCATGAGTGTGACAGCAGAATAAGCTGAGAGGCCATATTGACCACACAGTATAGAGCTCAACAGTGACCGCCCTCTTTTAGAATTGCTCTAGTACCAGAATATTATTTCCCATTCCTTTACTCCATAGACATTTAAGAAAAGTCTTATAAAAAGTTTTAAGCCTGGGAATCAAGCCAACCTGCTACCATATGTGATGAATCATAACCATAACACATTTGAATCGGGTCAAATAAACCTACGTGAATACCGTTCCAATGCTTCCAACCAAACGATAATTTAGCTTGCTCCTTCTTAACTTTAACGGTTGCAAATAGTGTGTAAATATTTTAGTTGTCTGGTAGTAATTTTCGACCACAATGTACTTAATATTATGTCTCTGGGCTATGGGATCTAGGGACGCGTGCTCTACCAATTAGAGATGTCACTGCTACACTGGGTAGTGTAGTATTTCTCCAAGACATCACGAATGAAAGATGTTTTTCAGATAGATTGATTGCATACAGACGTGTAGCTTCTACAGTGGCATATAGCATCGCGTGTTACAACCACGTCGCTTGTGGTAAGTCTACATTGGATTGTTGCATTATAGCTGATGGGATTTTTACTTCAGGAATGTCACTGTTGAGATCTATTCCTGTGGTTCTTTCTAGAATAATCACATGACAAAAGAAACAGAAAGCCATGAGGAGAGATGGAAGGGTATGGGCCCATTGGCCATATTCACTCTATAGTAATTTTGCTCTTATAAAACGTAAGAGCAAAATGACTACAGAGTCAAAACCTCAGGGGGTGGGAAACGCCAACCCAACAGGGGAACTGACCCCACCGTATGACACGTAAGAGCAAAATGGCCCCTGTATATGGTCAATTAGTGAGTAGAGGGAGACACATCTAGTAAAGTTGACAATCCAACCTGGTAGTCATTTTCGGCAGCCTCCATTATCTTGACAAACTCCTTTGCAGTTGCAGCTTCGTTCTGAAAGAAGAGAAGGGGGAGAGAGGGGAAGATGAGTCAGCATAGAAATTCAGCTTTAAGTCTTTATTTTTAGATTTAACCTTTATCGATTCAATGATTGTCTCTAGGAGATAAAAGATCTCTTTTACAAAGGGAGACCCAGCCAAGACTACCATAGCAAAAAAAAAAAAACAGTATACACACACACCACAGCTAAATCAATATAGCTTCAGCAAACTAGTTTCTGAGGGAAGAACATGTGTCCTATTGAGGTGAAAAATGCACTTGGGGCTTGAGCTTTACCATACACTGTATACTTTAATGTATGGATGGAATACTGCAGCAGTGGTAAAGTACATGTATGATCTTGACAGTATGAGATATGTTGGGTTCTTGCGTTTACAGAACATGGTGATGTGTCTTTGTGCATGTGTGGACATGATGAAGTGGCACAAGTTCATTCATATCCATTCCGTGTACTTACAGAGATAGACATGGACTCCTGGACTTCTTTGTGGCTCACCAGCTGAACATTGCCGTCCTCATAGTAATGAACCTGAAACGAGAAACACGTAACGCTTGTAAAATGTTGAGTGTTACATCAAGAATGTCAAACAGTTTGAATAAGCATGTTTAGAAGGCCAGAGCTCTGAGAAGGACAGATAGCCAACAGCTGGATCTATGCACTGAAATAAATCCACATGTATGCACGCGCACACACACACATGGTCTTAACGAGTTTCAGAACTATTCTTCAAAGCTCCAAAAAGAATAGATATTTCATACAACACCACCATGTACATATACATACAACAACAACACCATGTACCATGAGTACAGACAAGAATTTGTGCATGCACACACACCTGGATTTTCATGATGCCTGCCACCTGAGTGGTGGAGGGGGAGGTGGTAAATTTCCATTCTGACCTCCAGCGTCCATTCCTATATAATGAAGAAGAGGAACAGCGTGTCATTTAAAACAGGTTCTATTCCTAACACTACTCCTCAACCTACAGAATATAGAGGATGCAGTCTGTTTCAGTGGGCTGACATCGTCAAAATAACTTTAGTTCCTCTTCTGCACTTCAAGGTAGTCTTACTTCTATGCTATTAATCGGTGGAAGGATATCTCCTTTGGCATATAACTCTTCAACAGCAGGGCAAAAACAATTTATGAGGTCCAATATTCAGAAGATGACAGGATTTCCTTCAGTCAGACTGTGATTACCAGTCACAACCGCGCTGTGCAAGAGAAGCCCACATCTGCTTCAGTAAATGAGGTCGCAAAGTACAGGGATATCCCAACACAATGTCAACTGAGTTTCTTGAAGGAAGAGGAAGATAATAATAAGCTATAATGTGCAACAGCTATGGGATCATTACTCTCAACAAGCTTGGTAAAGCTCACCCGCAAAGAGGATTGGCGCGGTCTGTATCCAATTAGATTAACCTGATCAGGGAGAGATCAACAAGGGCTAATGGGGGCCAACCATCTAAGGAGATCTTGGGAGATAAGCAGCAATTACAGCGATGACCTTTCAAGGCGCTGGTACAAATCAGACCCTATTCAGAGGTTTTCTTCAGTTATGCTAGGCTGTGTCACAGTCTCTTCAATTGATACAAATTTTGATTTCTGAATAATAGTAGGTTTGGGTTGTGCAACTCCAAATATTGGCAAGATCTCTTCTCTTGTTTACATTAAAAATGGATGATCCAAAATATACTCGCACTGACTTGCATTGCACGACAAAATAGGTCTCAAAGTCCCAAAAAACGAACACACAAAGCTGATGCTGGCAATGTATAAAATTACAAAACCTGGTTCAGCGTTCTTTCGCCAGTTTACAATGATTAATAAAAAGGTAATTTGTCAATAACAAACCCTGTGAATCAGTTGTGAATGCATACCTACCAGATCTTCTTTTTAATTCAAACAGTAATATTTATATTACTATTTCTCCAAAACTTTTGATACCTGTTGTTACGACTATGGTCGTATGGGTTATATTTTTGTTTTGGTTTACTATACAGTTTGGAAGGGTGTGTATGTGCGTGTGTGCGTGTCTGCAGATCAGCTGTGCCATTTCACACAGGTGATTGGAGGGAAAACTTCCAAGGCCAGCTTCTGGTTGGCTAACAACTACAGTAGGAGGTTTCCTATAAAAGGAGACCCAAACCACCCAAACCATATGCAGGGGGGCATATCCCGTATCCCTCCTCTCCCAACCGGCCACCACCCAAACTTTGTTTGTTCAGTTAGTTATTGGTTATTTGATCCTGTGATTTTGATTTAAGATACTCTGTTACTTTAGAGCTGTGTGATCCTTTTGCCTATTGTTAGGGAGGTAAGTTTTTGTACATTTCAACTTAGTTCTCTTTTGGTTTGTTTATTCGTTTCAACTTAGTTCTCTTTTGGTTTGTTTATTCGTTCTCCTCAGTTATCATTCAGCTCTTTGAAATCAATTTTATGTTAACTACCTTCTTCATTGTTACATCCTTTGTAAATAAATACTTCATTATTTTTGCAAATCAAACCTTTGTTTGAGCGGCTACTCTTTATTCATGTTGTGTCTTAGGCACCCCTAAGCATAACACCCGTTTCCCTGTGCAAGTCAATGGAGAGAATACTGTAACTGTACTGTACTACTACTGTACTACTAGAATACTGTTTTGGATGATCAATTTTTAATCTACGGAACAACACTACCGCAACGTGTGGTGAGCTTCAGGATATTTTCGCTGCGCAACCAAATATAAGTCAGGAATGACAGAGAGAATCAACAATCACAAAGGATGCTGGCCTCTGTATGAACCTACCAGAAGTTTTTTGGTTGAAACTGATGGCACTCGATACACACAATGATCGTTTGATGTCCGTCAATGGTCTTCCCATAAATCTGAGGAGAGAAAGTGATCACTCTTTGAGTCAGTGACACAGGAAGAAAAGTGAGTGAAACACATAGGTCTTCTAACTAAAGCACCACAGTGGCTAGGAGATTATACTTGATTTATACTTAGTTGCCTGCAGTGTCTCACACCGAATATGTAATTCAATCTACAAGCTTGTAGATCAGCTATTTTCAGTGAGAGACACCAGCGCAGAACTAAGTATAAATCAGCCATTACACTGCAACAAAAAAACTTTTATGTGCATCGTCTTTTTACATTTTGGTGTCACCGACGTAGTCCATCAGTCTCAACACAGACAAAAATAATACCAGTAATACTTTAGAACAGCTAAAATACAAATAATACATCACATTACAATAAAGATACTCAACGTGTTGTCAGAATAGTATCACTCTGCGTATTCACTACGGTAAAATTTGCCATAACATGAAATTACAGGCGTTCAATAGTATGTGGAATGATGCTTTGTATGTCTACTTCATTGCAGTGCAATATTTGCATTCGAGGCCAATTATTTCTACAATGATGGATTAGGTGTATGGAACAAAATATGTGGGGGGCGGGGACATATTGAAGTTAAAAAAGCCCAATGGATGTTATCAGCAGTTATAGCAGTACTGTAAGTTATATGTTTTTGTTATAATATGTGTTAAATAGCTCTATATTCCCATAGCAATCATTGCTATAGAATGTTTAATAACTCTCCATCTCTTTATTAAATAGAAAATACATTTTCAGGTCAGGATACCAATTTCATCCAATTAGGAGAGAGAAAGCTCCAAGTAAAATTGGCAGTAATGAAACAAATACATGAGCAGACAAGATGAACTTGAACACAAGCTGTGATAGATTAACTCCTGATTAGATTACATTTGTAATCCACCTGATTTTTTTTTTCTGTTGTGGCCTCTCAGCAGACCTTATCTCTCAGCAGACCTTATACAATATCTCCTCTACAGTATGTGTAGTAGGACTGTGCTGTGCACTTCACAACAACAACCAAGCACCACAACAGGTCCTTCAATAGTAGAGCACAATTATTTCCAAACATCATCTGACTGACATTTCCTTCACTGTGGCTAGTGAGTTCAAGTCATTACTCAATTCATTGATGTGTTCCTTCCTACTTGGTTTGTCAAATCCCCTTAAATGGAACTGTACTGACAAATACAACACAGTACAGTATAGCTCAGTTCAGTTGAGTTAGATGGTGTGAAACGCCCCCAAGTGGCCCATCTGTGGCAGTGGAGCGGCAACACATGATAGCTTAAATCAGTCCATAATGTGATTTTGTATTCTGTGTCATCTTTCTATTGTGCAAAGAACAAACATTTTAACAGTTAGTGTTGATAAATGTGTTTGTTTATGACTAGTTAACAGCTCACGAGTGCTTTAAAAATATTTGTTTGTTTATGACTAGTTAACAGTTTTCAAGTGGTTTAGCTCTTAGGCTGATTCATTGTGCTGGTCCTTATTGACATTTGTCAACAATTACATCAGGTAGGATGCATCATTTTCAGTTACTTGTACCATTCCACACCATCAGATTTGATATATCCAATGTCAGGTGTTATTTTTCTGAAGTGGTAACCTTTACCATGTAACCACTGGTAACTACACTCATTTGTCCATGACAGGCACATATTACGGATAATGTTATTTGTAGTGACCAGTGATAGATCACCTCCTCTGGACCCACATGTAACCCTACTAATCATGGATCGAATCCCATCAGAGCATTCCTTCCTTTACACTAATCTATTTCTCTGTTTAGGGTTATTACACACAAGGAGCGACGCAAATAAATGATACGTAAAAGCGCCCTTTTTTGGTATACAGGTTGATGATTTTACTTGTACTGAAAAATCTACCTTGTTTGGAAAAAATGAATACCTCGCTTAATCACTTCATCATAATCATGTTCAATGTGCATGTACTCATCCTCCTATAATTCTACAAACCTCTGTGGTGGTGGTGAGGCCAAAACTGTCTGCCCAGTTCTCCTCAGTGACTGGAGCAATTGATCTGAATTTGCACACAGCCATTGAACATTACCATTCCCACAGAACTGTGCGACGGGACACGCAATAACCCCACGTTTGCAACTACTTTCGTGTGCACACTTCACCGGATATGGACTAGTAACATAAACAGCAGTTTAAATTAATGCTAAATAATCACACTAAATAATAACTCCCAGTGTGTAAAGACCTTTACACCAAACAATTAAATACAAACTGGAAAAGCCTCTAAGAAAATAGTTTTTTTAAAACAATTTATAGCTTTTGTACTTTTAACACATTCAACAAAAGGCAGCTGTTACAGAAGTCAATATTGTATTTAAACTTTTTAAATGTTTGTGATTTCTTTCAGGGCAAAGTTGTTTTCTGAAAAGACCCTACACATAGGCCAATCACAGCCCTACAGAGGTAAATTTAGGGATTTGGCTGAGGCGGGATTATAGTGAAACAGTGGTGAACGCTTACGGTGCAGACTCCGTTGGGGTAGTGCTCCTTCACATAGGCCCTGACAGCAGAGTCCACGGCGCTCCTCCATCCCTCCAAGGAGGAGTCTCCATCGTGGGGCCGAGGGTCGCTGGCCTCCTTCCGGAGGTGGTCGAACTTGAAGGAGATCTTGTTCTTGGGGTCCAGGACCCGGCCGTTACCGAGGTCACCATGCTCTGTGATTAAGACCTAAGAAGAAAGAGGAGGAGAGTAAGAGAAGAGGGTAGGTAGACAAGAACAAGAAGGGAGGATAAATGAAGCGTGGGAGAGGGAGGAGGGAAGGAGAGAAAAGGAACCACTTTTCAAGTGGAAAACGGTAGCAGAGAGGGAGATTAAGCTATGTAGACAGGGGAATTACAACACAGGGACATGATGACATTTTTACATCAGCCAGTGCAACAACCACTTAACGACCTCGCCTCGATGCATCAGCATGACGTGTTCACTGTGCACATACTGTTCACAGCACAGACGACATACCATACACGGGACAAACAAGCACTTGTACTGAAGACAAGCCTGATGAACTGTTAGAGATGTAATCTACTTTTCTCCTTCCCTGAGGTGGATTGACAAAAACACTGGTGCTGATTCAGTGAGTGTCTTCCTCACCCTGTGACTCCTATCTTACACTACCTAAACCCCACCCTCTTCTGATCCTCACCCCAACACACTAAAAAAAATGACTTGGGACAGGACATAGACATCTCCTGGCCTGAAAACGGGGAGGGAGTGATTACGTGATTTACAAACTAAACAGCCAACTACCAATGCACCTGAGATATTACTACAAGTTTTTTGTTGTCGCAGACCTAGTGGTGAATGAAAAGAGACATTATCTGAATGCAATTCCCTGTTTGACTGTGACGTTTCACTTCTGTAAGTCAACTCATGTTCCTGTTTAAAGCATACACAAATGACGCATCTATTATAGCTTAGTGGTTTATCTTCATAATAATAAATTACTTCCTCTCTTGTAAAAACAGCACTAGTAATCCTGGACCTCTAATGTTATATTTGTATTAGATGGGGAGATGAGGTAATATGAAGGCTAATTTATGCTTTTTGGCGGTGTGCGTGGTGTTCACTGGATGGGGAGTCGGTGCTAAAATTGTGGAGCTGAGTGGACTCGAGTAGGGTCTGTGGGGCTATGACACAGACCCTACTTGTGCTCCCTTCAGAAAACAAAAATATGCAGAGGCCTCCAAAAAGGTTTCAGTCACTTCAGAAGTTACAATTGGTCAATAGTGTCACGAGCCAGTTGGGTTGTCATTAGCAGTGTCATTATCCAGAGGAGATTACACACTCGCTGCGGTCCCTGTGCTGCTAATACATACATACATACATACCATGAAGTGCTGGCCTCAGGAGAGATAATGATTTAGCCATGAACATCGGAAAGAGCATAAATTGGCCTTAACACATTGACTGCCAGAGTTTTTTCAGAACAGTCTGTAGCCTCTGCCAGGGTTTTGCCATGATTTTGGTACCTGTTCGCGTAGCCACAGATTTTTTTCCTCCAGTATGATTGATCCCCAGATGGTTTCTAATCACAGATGAGATTCAGGTGTGGTTTCACAAATGTCAACGAGTTTTAAACCAAAAAACAAAGTGAATTGTTTGTCCGTTTGAATTTTAACATTGAAGTGAATGGAGCAGCAAATCTTCGAACATTTTTAGCTCCTAATCTGTTCGTAATTCGACAAGGGTTGAAATTATAAAAAAAAAATCAATTTTTTTTCCCTTTTTTTCAAAGACGTATATATACGTCTTTGGCGGACAACAGCTGATTATTAAAAGACGTATATATACGTCTTTGGCAGCTAAATAGTTAAGGGAAGGCCAGTGTGTTTCAATTATGCTTAGAGTTTTCAATGCTAGCTCAGTGAAAATGGTTTTGTGAAGTGTGTGCTGATCAACCACAAACTCACCTGTTCTTCGTATCCCTCAACCTTCACTGGGGTAAACTGGTCCACATTGTACTGTGCAAATGCACTGGGAAAAAGCACATGGAAACAAGTCTCTGTTAACACATGATGCACCGGTTCTGAATGAAACCATTTTGTATGGTTCTTTTATAAAGAACCGACATGGTTCCTGTTTATAGAATCAAGTATGTAACAGTATAGAACCATTTTAGTCCAAATACTGTATACATTCATAAATATGACAAATACCCTCAAATTACGAATCTTAATGTCCACGCACATTCAACTCAGTTTGAGCAGTCTTTTTTTTTTAAATGTATGTGTTACTAGACACCTTTACAAACACATTGGTGAAGAAATGTCTTGGTAAGGAATTGATCGACTCATATGAAAGTGTATGACAGATGGAGGGAGGAAGACAGTAGAGATGGTGCACAAGTGGTAATCACATGCCGTGCTTTCTGTTCAATTCTTTCATGGCTTTATGAATTTAACAGCATACGTAATATTATTATATTATGCCTCTTGGTGGAGATTTGCACCCTACTAAGCACACCTTTCTTCTTATGAAATACTGCACGCATTCATTATGAGTCTAGAGTTCAATGAGCACAAATGATGCATTTTAATTGTATTCCCACACTGGAGACTTACTGCGCTGCACCTTCCCTGAGGAGATTGTCATTGTTGAGCAGCAATCGCACGTCTGTAGGGAGGAAACACAGTCACACATCAAACAACAGATGGAGGGTGGCACAACACAAAGGGAAAATCTGAAATATAGGACAACACAACACATTTCTCACACACCTCTGAAGTAGTACACACACACACACACACACACACACACACACACACACACACACACACACACACACACACACACACACACACACACACACACACACACACACACACACACACACACACACACACACACACACACACACACGTAACTAAGCATCAAAGCTGCCCCCAGTTAATCATGACAGCAGCCCTGTTGGGGGACTTAAAGAGACATGGTGAATTACCACAGTGGTAAACGATATGCAGATGAAAAAAGAGGGAATGCCTCCATGGAACAGTTTTCCCATACACATCCACATACACACAGTCCCACTGAGAACTCTCTAATACACATCCATAGTACACAGACACAACCCCAGAGACTCTCTCATACACATCCCACTAGCCAAATTCCGATACCTAAATTTCTACTCACTCACGCAGTCCCCCAGCGTGACCCGGATATCATTTGTGTTCCAAATTTGACTTTGCTTTTTGGAGGAGCTGAGAGTGACTTGAGAGGAGGCTCCCCAAGCCACTAGGAGCAAAGGTCAGTGAGTGTACATGAAGTGTTCACTTCAGCGACTTTTGCAGAAATGTTGACTGATTATCTGTTTTGTTACTGGATAGTGCAGTGGACTGTCTCTCCACAGAGTATGGGGTATGGGATGGAAACTGCAACGAGGAACGGCTATTAGACCCCATCTCCCTGCGTAGATTTCAAAAGGATGATTTAGAGCCGATGAAACATATGACCTGCTCATATCCTAATAATGTAAACATAACGCAGTGTGTGTATCAACGGTCTGATAGTGAAAGTGTCCCACTTGATTCTGATTCTGATTCTATATATCTGAATAACTGTGATCAAAGCTACTGAAGCAACAAGTTAAATAATGGTTTGATCTTTGTTTACACAATCATGCTGTTTGTTGTGCATGGGTGTGAGAGAATACATGCCAAAAAGCAGTATTCATACGCATATAAGAGAACAATACAGCTTCAAATATACAACATGACGTCTGCATGTCAGTGCAGGATGGAGGAGTAGGCAAAAATCTTAGAATTGGAATGGAATGTGGCCATCACTCCAACCTTTTCGATTGTGGCGGACAAGAGTGTGGAAGTTAGAGTATTAGGATCTGGCTACTGAGAGTCTTCAGTTCCTCACATACAGTACACATCCATATAATACACACAGATGTTTTTGTGTTTAGACCAGCTGAGGCTATGTAGAAATGATAATATGACTGTCCAAAGTACCCACTGAAAAATCATATGAGCACATCAAAGACAAACGTAGCCTGCTAATGAAAAGGTCATTGATTTGCGGTTCTGTAGCACAGTTCTTCAGGACTTTTACCAAAGTCAATGGAAAAGTTTTCATCTATCACTTCACGCACACTTGTACCGGTAGTTATATGAGACACAGAGCTGATATTAGGCCATGGGGGGGATGTTAGTGCTTACAATTTGAGCATTTAGCAGTCTCATACAGAGTGACAGAGTGCTAGATTGGAATGAAATCTAGTCAACAGGATAAGCGATAAAGTATATAGTGTCAGAAAACTAAGTGCAACAAAGTAACTAGGATAGTGTGGTTTTAAAAGTCATTAGATTTGGGTGTGCCTATAGAGAGTATGCACATGCGTCACTTTTCCACTGGCACACGCCCCCCTCATCTAGAATGAGTGGCAAAACATTGAGCAGCATGGAGCATTGGAGTTTGAAAGCGCTCGTTGGAAATCACTCAACGGTCCTGCGTGAACATATGACCAGGCACACACACGCACAGTTTCTCACCATTGAAAACTTCGTTGAACTCTCCCGGTGGGGCATGGATGACAAAGTTGGCTGCTATGCGTACCTGTAAAAACAAAGAACACACACTATTAGACACACAGCAAAGAGGATGCAGTTAATGGGACTAGTCGATTTAATCGATTATAAAAATAAAGACAAATCATCAATTTGACTTTTTTCAAATTTATTAGATACACTATAAAAAAGGTTGTTTTTAAAGCAACTGAATAATCACTAAGAAAAAGATCGATAGTTGCAGCTCTAGTTATAACAAAGTAATTACCACACCAGTTTATCAACTATGTACTACTGTTTCCTCCTTACATGGTCATTAGCATCGTGTTGTTCTACGATTCAGTCAGACAGGGGAATTCCATCTGTTCTTATGGGTTTAATCATATTCAGCAGAGAGTGAGCAAATGAGGACATGTGGGACCTGGGAAACCACCAAGGATCACATTTAGACAGTGGAAAGTTTGCAGAGCTTTGACAGGATCATGCAAAACATTATGGTTTTACACACGTACAAATGCCATTGTAGCCATAATACATGCTCCATCCATTGAGCTGGTCATTCTGTATGGCGGACAATAACAGTGAGTAGGGCTAAACACAGCCTAATTACCTATTCATGATACTGATCACTCATTTAATAAACTGGGGGTGGGAATTATTTGTTACGAGCTGAAAATGTGGCGCAAAGCTTGCATGGTCATGCTTTGGTACCCAGCGTTGGCCGGGTTATTGCGTGGGTGAAATTGTCTCTCCCTCCCTGTCACTCACACACTGATCTACTAGCAGCTCTGGGTTGCTCCGTATATGGGCGTGTGACATCAGACACAACAGAAACACAAAAATGTTTTGTGATGATTGTTTAGGCATAATTCTCCTGTCTGCCACAAACAGACACACAACTTTATGTAGTAGATCAAATTAGGAAAATTGTGTCAACCAGACCAATTAAAGTGTCTTCTCTCCACAATGAAAGTGAGTGATAAGTTCATTTCCACAGCAGACTTTTGACAGGTAAACACAGCATTAATTGCAATAACTTATTTGATAATTGTGTGTCAGCATGGACAGCTGCTGTACAGTTAACTTCATGCTGGCACACAAGACACCTAAATGAAAAACCTTCAAAGTTATTACTTTTGACTGCATCTATCTGTGCAAATGGCTGCTGTAAAAATGGCCCATTTGGCTGACAATTCATCCGTGGGCAGAATGGGGAGAGCTCCGAGTGCTCCTCAGCACTTTAATCAGCAGTTTCAGGGCAGGAAAATAACTTCTTTGTGTTTTTCTTGTCACCTGGTAAACAGCGACAAAAGGGCATGGCTGCAGCATACTCCTTGCAGAAATTAAGTTTGGTGAAGTAATAAGAACAAAATTGTGTCATTTCGGAGGAACGGACAAAAGCACTGCAGTTCTACACCTCCGAGACTTTTAACATCACTGCAGAGATCAATGTGAACATCATGTGTGACAGGTGTTAAAAGTATTGGCCCACCATCATGGATATTGGGGTTTGATTCCTCCACAGTGCCTCCAGCTTGACCGTGCACTCAAAGGAAGTGAAGGTTTAATCAGATTTACCTCATTTTGCAAATGCATTTTTCAAACAACTGTTCAGTACCATTTTTCCTGAATTTGTTTATTTTCATTCATAATGGCACATTTATGTCAACATTAATCAAATGTTAAGAAACTGCATCAGATTGCTTCGCATCAATACGTATTAAAATGCATCATCCCTGAATCATATTGTATGTAGATAGGTGTTGAATAATCTTTAATAAAAGGGAGAGATGCACACCCCTACTCACCACCATACCATATCTACCGGTATGTCTTTATTCATCTCTTATATCCCAGTGTCTCTCTCCCCATGTCTGTCACTGTCTCTCTGTGCTGTATAATAATGTGAACGTTCATCCATTCCATTTCCCCACTTCTGTGCTGCACACCACAACACTTCCTGTTCCCAGGTCACATGTCAAACTGACAGTGAGACGGAGACAGCCCCTCCCTCCCCCGCATGGCTCGAAACCATATAAGGGCATGAAAATGAGCAGAGAAGTCTAGTAGTGCATCTCTCCCGGTCTCTATCGCTCTCCTCCTCGCTCTCTCTCACTCCCTATATCTGTCTCTCTCTAGATGTCTCCTGTCCTGCGATATGCTGTTCATGTGTGTATAGTTCTGTTTGTTTGCTTGTTTGTTTGTGCATTTGTATAACGTGTACAAATGAGTGTCAGTAGTACCTGTATGGTTCTGTGTGTTTGTCTCTATATTTGTGTACACATGGTGGTGTGCATGCGTGTGTGCGTGTGTGGGGGGGGGGGGGGGGGGGGGGGGTGATGTGTCCCCCAGGCCCTTATTAGCAGTGTGTGTACAAGAGTCTTAGCACTCAACACCAAGCTGCAGATTGATTCTCACTAATGAGCAATGTTGAGAGGTGCTCGGGGACAAACAGCATATGAGTATGTGTGTGTGTGAGTCTGTGGTGCAAATGGAAGTCAAAATGAGAGATTGTGCATTTCAGTGACCCAATTGTGACTGTCAATGCAGAACAGAATGTGTGTGTGCATGCATAACATACATCTTACTTATGTGAGTGTGTGTGTGCCATGCATACTTGCGCACGCCACACATGTACATTTGTGATTCCCGACAGAGTGTGTGTGTGTGGGTAGTGTAGATATCCCAGTGGGAGCAGTCATTTGTATCAGGACCTCCACATCATAAATGGCTTTGGCATAAACAAACATCTTCAAGCATAGAACTGAGGAACAGATCACACACACACACACACACACACACACACACACACACACACACACACACACACCAAAAACAGGAGAAGCAGAGTAGCAGACAAGCTCAGAGTGATAAGTGTGTCACACCCAAGAAATTATGAGGAGGAGGAACAAAACGGGAAGAAAGCAATCTACCACTGAAGATGAACAGAACATCAGGACACTCGAGTTAGGCCTTGGCTACACGTACATGGATCTTTTACTAAACGGATATTTTAGTCCTCCGTTTTTAAAAAGAATCCCTGGCCACATGACAAAGATAAACAAAAATCCCTGTCCACACGTAGACGCAGAAACGCATCGATCAGCTGCGTGTTTCAATTTTATATCAGATTTTATATTTACATTTATTTTATAATTATATATATGAGGGGCCAAATACAAATACATTTGTAATCACATGTTAAGGCCCAATACTGCAATAGCTGCATTATTTTAATAGCATACGTGAACAGCATACGTGAACATAAACGAAAACAACATTATTAGGCCGCAGCTGCAGCTCAAACAGTAGCCATGGTTCACATGACGCTGTCGAGTCTCTGGTTTATAGTGGTGTTCGTTTTTTTTTTTACATTGCCAACTCTCACATGTACATAAACGTTCAGATTTCAAATATAAAGTGCTTACCCCTGAGCCACGGATGTTACAAGGCAATCCGGACCGTGATAAGTACCCGTATCTCCCGTATTGTTCAATAAAAAGCATTTTAATCCCATCGCCGGACATTTTCTTTTTCTGTTATTTTATTTTGGTAATGTATCAGAGTGCAATACACCTTCCAACCATTGGTGTCGCATGGTTGAAAGCATCGGAGAAAATGGCCGACGATCGGATTAAAATGCTTTTTATTGAACAATACGGGAGATACGGGTACTTATCGCGGTCCGGATCGCCTTGTAACGTCCGTGGCTCAGGGGTAAGCACTTTATATTTGAAATCTGAACGTTTATGTACATGTGAGAGTTGGCAATGTAAAAACATCGAACACCACTATAAAGCAGGGACTCTCGGCACCGGGGCGATTGTGTTTTAGGACGACAGACCCCACATTCAATCTGTGTGCGCGCCGTGTGTTCTACTTGGCGCAGAGAAAGAGGGTTTTCGTCACACAGTGAATGAGCTACTTTTCCCACCACTGTCTTATTATTAAGTATGACATTATTTAGCCATAAATGAGCGTGCCTTGTTTCATAGACTGTAAGTGTTGCTCTCTCTCTCTTCATTTATTATTATAATGACCATGAGCGGTCCGGTGTTTATGTATTACTAGAGGTCCGGCCGCCCGAAACCCCTAGCCGCGCACGGGGCCCAGCGTGGGCGCGTGTATATATGGGATGAACATTTGGAAAAAAAAAAAAAAAAAGTTGTAATGTAAAAGTAAAAAAATTGAGAAAAAAATTGGGGAGAAATAATATTTTTTATGTTTCAGGGGGTCCGCGGACCCCCTGGTGGTCCGCGCCAAAGTCGTCGGATGAAAATCTCCAAACGGTAAAAAAAAAATCGTTTCTCAAAATCTCCGGATTACATGTCCACACAGATCCACTGAAACGCATGTTTTGGAAAACCTTCACTTATTTATCCGTTTACAAAAATATCCGTTTTAGCGGCCAAAAACACCGTTTGCGTGTGGCTGAAAGGCCCAAACGCACACAAAAATGTGCGTTTAGAAAAAGATCCATGTACGTGTAGCCAAGGCCTTAGTTTTATGCCTGATTTATACTTTGTCGTATGCCAGAGTCAAGCACCGGAGTCGCATGCCAAAAATAGCTCATCTACAAGCTCAAAGTGTTGTGACGCATGTTGAGCTTGTAGATGCTATTTTTGGCACCGACTCTGTTGTACGATGGAGTATGAATTAAGCAATAGAAGTCCCCCACTTTGGTGTTTAGGACGGTTGACTGAGAACTGAATGGATTGATGGATGCAAGCACAGGAAATACTGAAACTGCAAGGAAATAAACAACTGACAGAATTGTCATTGTGAGTTCGCTACCGAACCCGAATTATAAATTGGTCTTAGTTCACGGTGGCCCACGTGCATGCTTTTTCAATTCTCTGAGCATGAGATGTAGAACAAAAGCTCTGTTCTGCTTGATCACCATTAATAGCATATCACTATTGCAAGATTCAGCAAAAAGGATTACATTGCAACGCTGTCAATAGCACAGTCTTTTTTATGTTGTAGAATTCTTGCCTTCAATAAGGGTCAGAGGAAAGACTGTGTAGACTGTGACTAATCTCAAGTTCCCATTAAAATGTGGTTTAGGATAATTGAAATGGCAATGCTGTAGATCATAGGCTTTCTCCTACATCACAATCAAGTCAGAGAGACCATGGGAACTGTGACATTCCAAAAACTATATAAAAGTTAAACTATATGAAAGGCAAACTCAATTTGTCTAAAAAAAATATGAACTAGTGATTTATTAGAGTCAGGAGGACTCAGGTTTCATTTTCGCTTTATTAAATTTGTAGTAGTTGGCAATGGGCATTTGTCATCATGACTTGATTCAGGTTAAAAGTTTAGCTCTACAATTTCATTTGGCACACAAACCAAATACACAGGGGTGCAGGGTTGCTCAATATGTGACACAGTAAATAAACTAATATATCTCTGCACTGCACAGTGTACACACCAACACCTAATAAACTATTTTAAAAGAGGTCTAGTGATGTGCTTGACGTCTGACCTTTATTAGGCTACAATACTCAAGGAAAACACAGGTGCTGTTGAAGAAATAAAGGGTTCAAGATAATCACATTGAAGGAGACAAACTTTAGGCTACTGGCACTGGAAATTTGGTGCCAATTGGTATAGCAGTTTGCAAGATTAGACGGGACCCAGACAAACAAACACAGACAGACCTTAAGACATCTTACCTCTTACAGAACCACACCGTTAAAATACTTTAAGGCCCTGTTGCGTTTACACGACAACATTTTCAATCACTTTTCTATCTCTGTCTGCATGCAATTTCTTAATCACAAAACACAAGGCACTGCAAGGAGCATTGCAGTGTAAACACACTATTCGAAGTTCTAACATGGCTAGTTATGTGAGAATAAAGGTTTTTGAACAAAAATCCAAGTATTTGTGTGCCTGAAGTTTGTCTCCTTCCTTTCATGTGATAATAATTTGTTGTTGAAGGTGAACTGTCTGTTAAAGTCATGTGATAGAGACAACAGTACTAATACATCCACCTCAGCTGCTGAAACAGCACCTTTATCTTAATCAGACCTGTACAGGGCAGCAGCTGAATACATGATGAATACTGACTTAATTTGTGTTATGTCAACCGGCAAGGCCAATGAGTCCTCTGTAATCCTACAGCAAATACTCACACTGCCAGGATTAAGGGTGCTTTATTAAAATATGAACCAGTACAGCGAGGGGCGATGTCTTAACCAAGGACAGAGGTAGGACTAGAAACCAAACCAAACACCTACAAAGCAAAGTAGAAAAGGTACTACTATCTGTCTGTCTTGTTCAAATATTTGATGACTTCATAACTGTAGCTCCATTGGGCCCTGCATAATAAGGTCTATTTCTATTACATTCTGACTTCAGCAGCAACACTGTAATTATCACTGAGCGCTTGGCTGGAAACATGAGCAGTTTAATTAAGACTGAGCTGGGCATCCTCTGTGTGTAGGAAGGTGCGCCGTTTGTCAGACAAGAGAGACCATGCATAATGTTCGATAAGTAAATAATCATATGGAATAATTAAGGATGCACGATATTGACATTTTGGGCGATATCTGATTAATAGCATGGTCAAATCGACCAATACAACAATAAAAGTTTCCAGTAGGGTTTACTTTACACCCGTTATACAGTAGTGATTCTGGGTGCAACAGTGCATTCTTATTAGCTGATTTATTAGGCCTACTGATGCACATATTAAAACAGCTTACGGTAACTTTCATCTTCAGCTGGCCACGTTCCATTTCAGCCTCTGGGAACAGTCTCTCTTTGTGAGCTAGAGAGGATGGCATAATGCTGGATTGGTACTGAGAGGGATTTATTCCTTTAGTAATGGGATAGAGGTGTAGAGGGCGCTAGTTGGACCTTTCTGATTATTATGTATGGTCTGTGGAGAGCAGAGGATAAATGTGTATTCGAACTTCAGACAATCTTACACTGTACACTCACGTACACACACTAACGCACCTGCGTACCATCAGGTGTGTGCATTGCGTGCAGACTGTCACACAAAGGCACTGTTGCCAAAGACAAGTCCTCTGAGTTTTATCTGTAAAGCAGACTGACATGAGGTACTGATCAACAACCACCAGACATTAGTTACCAGAATAGCAAAAGTAGCTACACTTCCTCTCTTAGGCACCTTGTACCACTTCCTAGAGTGCGGCTACAGTAGGCACCCACATACACAGAGACTGTGACAATATAGTAGTGAGGCAGTTGAAGAGGCAGTCAAGACAGCAGTGGAAGTGAAACCCAGGGGGACAACTTCAAAGAGCTCTCACAATTTCCTCTTGGATTGCACAGCCAAGTAGTACAATTGCATAGCAATTTTAGCTGACACATAATTATCATATACCGTTAGCATATCAGCAATACCAGGTTCACATTTAGTTTAATATGTGGGACACCACATGCTGCTGAACATGGTCCAGAATAATACAAGATCTTAAGAATGCTATGATATTATTTGGTTATAAGTCACTGGGACCGATAGGTGACAAATGATATAACAACAAAAATATCTACATATATAATCCTATTATCGTATATTAAAATTGGCTTAAGAGAGGACTGGCCTATAATATAAGACAATAGGTCTAACATAGCAGCTGTAAGACTTCAAAAGTAAACTGATTACACAGCTCCATTTTTTTAATAATCAAATAATATTAACCACTTAAGCCCTGGCCAATGTTATACTTTGTCATACATCAGCATCATGTAAAAATACCAAAAACAGCTGATCTACAAGCTCACAGTTCTCATAGATGTTGATGTTTTCTGTATATGTATATATAATTAATTAATTAAATTAACTTGTTTTGTTAAAAAAAACTGTTCGCTTCTTCTTTGAATGTCCTCCAGTCAAAACAAAACATATCTGTGGTGAAAACAACCAAACAACAACTAGAGGTGATGCTTTCTAAATTCCAGAGACCTCCACAGCACCCCCAACTGATTCCCGTTTCTACTGCTGCTTCCTTGTGTCTGCAGCCTGTCTTTAGAGTTCAGACATGCAGATTAAATGGTGATGAGAGGACTTGGTAATGCTGCTGAGTCACCTCGTTTGAGGTGCGATGCTGGGCCGCAGGGTGGGTCTACAGAGCCTGCCAGGCAACCCCATTCAGGGCCTAGAGCCCAGGGCACACATACTCCGCTGGGAATTAAATTTCCTTCTTCACCGTGATCTGGGACTTGGGCCCATCTAATAAAATGTAAACATTAACAACATGGGCATAGCCTGGAGTGCTGTAGCTGCTATCTACAAACATGCAGGATTTATGCTCCCCAGGCCTGAATAAACATTGTTAAAGTATTGTTTGTGTTATTCCCTTTATTGCACATCATCAATGTAAAACAACCTCTGATAATCATCCTTTCACAAAGCAAGGCACTGAAGGTAAACCTGCTTAATTGGAAGTCATGATAGCTGTCATTCAAATTAAGAGGACTGCATTATGTACAGTACAGTGTGAAGAACATCACTCTACATTCACTCTTTCAAATTGGAAGCTTCAAATCAGTCATGAGTTGTTTACTTTTCAGTATTTATATTATGCATTCAATCATCCATCATAAGATTAGTTTAGATCCAATTCCTCAATGACTTGCAGTATAAACATTTTCTAAAGAGAAGGAGAAGAGTTGCTTTTTCCCCAACCATATTACACGGGCTACTGTATCTCCCTTTGGAAAGAGAACACATAATGTAATTAGCTCCACTCTGTGAAAGGCACCTTGGACCATGGCTGAGTTCCAGTCTGGCATGAAGCTATGTTGTGGAGGTGAGGTGAGGTGGTGAGGTGGTGCCAGGAAGCATCCGACAACGAGCCTCACTCTCAGTATAGCATTTAGGAAATGCTGGGTTTGGATCGCACCCCAACATACACACACATGCACATAGGCCACCCCCCAGGAACAGGGATAGTGCAATTTTTGCTTTTATAAGTAGTGACAATATACCTACAGCAGATATGCAGCTGCATATGTATCTTGGAGACACCTTTGGTGTCATTACAGCTTTTTGTTCATAGCTTGTTTTTGCTAGCAATACATTTTCTGAAATAATTTGAATAAAAATAGTTCTAATACACTTCCTGTGAGTGTCTGTGTCGTTTTGGCAGGAGTGTAGGGTTAGAGCCCTGCATAGGGATTGGGATCCTGCAGGACCCAACGCAAATGTTGCGGGAGTTGGTGGTGTTTAAATACCTGCGGCAGTCAAAAGAAAACCCTGCAAGGTCCTGCAATAAACCTCCTGATGTAGTGCACCTGTCCTGAAGCATGTGTGGTAATTATGTTATGGCTAAATGCAGAGGAGAACGTCATTTAAATTCAAACTGTTGTTGCCAACAGGTATAAAGCATCCATTTCATGACCTACCGTCATAAGCAGTAAGCCCACTATGTCACTGTCCGTGGTGCTGTAATGGCCTTATCTCAGACTCTTTCTCATATTATGTTTGTGTCCCAATGGAAATATTGAGCGATTATGCGGGACCCAATGGTAATATTGCAGGATTATGCAGGACTAAACAGCCCTTAAATGTTGCATGCGGGGTGGGAGCAGCGGTCAGAAATTAACTTCGGGCGGTGAGATATGAAAACGGTTACAGGCACAGGCGGAAAATGAAATGGTCAGAGGAGCGGGCCGAAGAGGGACTAAGAGAACAGCCCCGCGCAGGGCTCTAGTAGCGGCAGACCCTCGAGTCGTGAGTAAAAATTGTTTTAGAGAAGTGGTCACACAACACAATTATGTGAAATGGTTGTGAAAAATATGCCATGAGAAAATTATATCAAAAATAACTTCTTTTTTATTGAATAAATGTACACAGTGTGATACATTAATGGATAATAATCATAGTTGTGCAGTCAGTGTGGGGTGCTAAAACCACAGAAGAAACATGACTGACTGTAAGTCTCAATTCTAGACTAAAATAAACAGTGTGGAAATACTGTACTTACTTACTAATGGTGAGATTACTATGGCAGTTTAAAAGGTGATCTTGTATTTCAAGTAATCATTATAATCACAGTGCATTATATTCAAATGACTGAAGGTGGACTTAACTTTTAGTGATGGACAATTAATCGGTCATCATGTCGGTTGATGTTGGCCTTAAAATGCAATATCGGTATCTAACTGATATTTAAAAAAAACTATATATAGGTTTTAGACAATATTTTATTTAATAATAATTATGTTGAATTTTTTTTTTAAGCCTGAAAAAGCCTTTTGTGATGATTAAGGTTGCAGATTCTATCAGTGTTTTCTGGGGAAGCTTTCAAAAGGGTCAACATTTTTAAATAAAAATACTACATTCAAGCCGTTTATGTTGGGATATGGGCCAACATTTCAATAACGGTGCCTCCGTAGTTTTGGAATAAAGAGCCATTGCTTTTTCAAATTCAGTGTTTATATGCCTTTTTCAGAATGGACAAAATTATTATTATTTTTTGTACAGAATGAGATCATATCAACATCGGTTTGTATCAGTTATTGGCCATAACAGCAATTATTATATCAGATATCAGCCTTAAAATTCCTATATTGTTTTTATTACAGAATAAGATCATATCGACAGCAATTATTATATCGGATATCGGCCAGAAATTTCATATCGCCCATCCCTAATAACTTTGGTGTTGTTGAACATAGACGTGGTTGAACTTATTTTCTGAGCTATGCCATGTTAAATAATCAGGATAGAAGGAAAATAATTTTCTGCAAGATTAATACTTGGTAGCCATGAATTAGTAGCCTAATCTCATGTAGGCATTAGGCAATGGCATTGACTAACACACACATGCACGAACTGAACACACACACACACTCGATGTTGAAACCAAACTAATCTAGCCATCTTATCACCACACTGCAGATCCCCAACCCCCAAGTGAAGAAGAATTGGAATGGTAGCACTGAAAAGATGAGAAGCTAAGCTAATAATCTGCCCCCCAACCCCAGGGCATTTTAGGAGAAGATCCCCTCTCCTGGCATCTCTCCATCTCAATATACCAAACAGATAACAGGGGAGGTGTGTGCATGTGTGTGGGGGGGGATTCGAGTCTGGAGCTGCTAGGGGTATAGAAGATGGTGCCATGTGTAAAACAGAAACGGAGTAATGTCATTGAATACTGGGGAGTGTGCTAAATGTGAAGAGAAGATGTGAAGACAGAGCGAAAGAGAGCCAGATGTTGACACTAGGGCTGTCAAAGGAATATTCGATATTCGAATATTATTCTAATATTGGGAAAATATGTATATTCAAATATGAAAATTAATATTCGATTTTTATTTTAAAAGAATTTAAAAAATGTTTAAATTTGTTTTAGACAGGGACAATACAAAAAACAATGTATGAAGTCATAAAAACAAACAAAAGATATGTTTTATTGGATCCGAGCACTCAATACATTGTTTTTTGTACCGTTTCTGTCAACAAAAAATAAATATATATATATATATATATATTATTTTTTATAATAATAATAATATTCGAAAATATTCGAATATCTGCACATTTTTAAGACCAACATTCAAATATCCTTTCTGAGGAAAGTTGACAGCCCTAGTTGACACTAACGGTTAACTTGATGGAAGAAGAAAAACTAAAGAATTCTTTCCTCCAAAATGAAATCAATTTGTTCAATTAACAGTTGCACCGGCCCTTAAATAGATTATCATGACATGTGCAAAGTATGTGCATGAAATGTAATTTCAAACATATTTCGTTTTTTATCAATAAAGAAATCAAAATGTTGGAGGAACTACATGTTTTATATTTCCCAAGCCTACACTGGGACAAAGTGGGTTGCACAAGGCATCACATATCAGTGCATGTGATGCCTTTAAGTTTGTTTCCTTGCAACAAGTACCAGTATAAATTGTAACCCACTGTGATGTGTCCATATGTCTGCATCACTGTCACCAACACAGTACGTGTTGAGTAGATAGTCATGCCTGGCCTCCAGCTATGCAATGTATGGAGCATTTGCTTCTTTATGTATATCATCACCTCCAGATCAGTATACCCAACTACAATCAAGTGACAAGCCACTGGTCTTAACAACTATACACTTGTTCTGGGCGATCCACTGAGTTGTCAGTTGCACGTGTATGTTAGGTTAACCAGGTGGGCCCCACTCATACTAAAACATGTACAGGGCACAGTAGCTTGGATCTCACATGACAAGATGCAGGGTTTTGAGGGAAAACAATAACATATAGCATGATGTAGTGTAGTTATGTGTTGAGCTATTTGTAGACTTAGTAACACCACTGAGGTGTTCATTCCTTCCATCTCCATCTGTGACATAACAGTGGACACGTACAGACAAGACTTTTCATTCCTCTGGACTAACATTCTTCACTAAAGAAACAACAATGTGGCTGAATGTCACCGTTATTAGTCTCTCTGACTTGTTTCTAGCCCTTCACAATCCCTGACCGTCTCCAACTGCAAGAAACAAGACAAAAAAGTGTGTGCGACAATTTCTCTGATAGCAGAATCTTAACATGGAGACTTCCGTCAACATCTTTCATGTCCCCCACACACACTGTCTACACAAAAGCAATAAAGAAGTGATCTTTAACTTCCAGCTGGAATCATTACAAGGAAGCTTCCATGTGCAGGTGTCTATAAATAATGCATGTATGCATGCATGCATGATTTCTAAATATCAAGGACTAACTAACTAAGCATAAAGCCTTTAATCCTGGCTTACCATTAAATGTCATCCCAATAAGTTACAGCCCTGCTTCATCTTAACGTTAATTAAAACAGCATTAGTACAAAGCTTTAAAACAATAACTGCAGTTCAAGTGTCAAGTCAGAAATGTCTGGGCTTTACCATGACTGACTTCATCATTAACTCACTGCCTCTAACAGCTACAGACTAGGACAGAATAGAGGCCTCAGCACTAGCTCACACCCCAGCACAGCAGTCATGGTGAAACACGTTGTAAGCTTGTAGATCAGCCATTTCTGCAATGTTTCGAAAATAATATTGTGAAAATGTATGAATTTGCTTTCAACATGGAAACGATTCTGACGATTATATGCAAGATAATTGCTTTTACCTTAAATAATTGCAAATAGGCAATGTAATAATTGTGAGAGGCCTTAACACACACATTTGTATATTATGGGAAACAGTGAGTGAACCTCCCCCTTCAACATCACCATCTAACAAAACAAAAGAGGAACCATAGGACAAGACTCCCAGGCTGCTTTAAGACTGTTTCTGTGAACATAGTAGTACAGTAGAGTAGTACACTGACTTAAACAGGCCTAGGTCTCAAAGTTTGGTACAATGGTTTGTTATACCACATTTGTTCTAACAGTTAATGTTCTTAGAATTCAGCGAAATAACCATGATCCTAAAAAACGTTGCGAGTAAAACATAATCAAAAAATGATATCATATGCCCGGACCGTGGATTAGCGGTCCGGGCACCTAGGCTGTAAAAGTAGCCTGACAGTGCATCGTGGGTTTGAGTCCCGTTCCCGGATCTCTAATGCATGTCTCTCCTCATTTCCTGTCCATCTCCACTATAAATAAAAGGCAGAATAGCCCCAAAAATATCTTAAATAAAAATGATATCATACAATACAAACAGTACGATAGAATACACTTCTCAATTGTGAGAATAATAGCCATTTAATAAAAAGTATTATTAATGCTTGTGCTAACATAAATCATGCAGCCTAGTTGCTTGCTGGAGAGGAGGTGGAAGGCCCTGCTAAACCACAGACAGCCAACGGTACATAGCAGATGATCCATACTGAATGACAGCAAACAGACCAGCTAATGCTGCTCTCTCTCGTGTAACCCCCAACTGTGTTCACTTCACCGTAACCAGGAAGGAAGCAGTCAGGCCAAAGGGCAGTGGAAGGAAGGGAAACAGACACGGCTTGGTTATCCGAGGCAGAGGAGAGAGACTCTTCCTCCTCTGTTAAATCATTAACAGATTAAAAAGGATTCTCCCCCAGTGAGATGTCATCTTGTTTTGGAGATGTACGAGTAGCAATGATGCTCACTTAAGTTGAAAGGCAGGCATGTGTTTATGCCCCTCAGACCGAGATGGGCTCTCCTTGACATACATACAGTATAGGTAGGCCGATAAGCGCAAGTGGCTCGTCTGTAAACAACATGGAAGGAGCCGACAGAGCATCAACTGTATGAAACAGCTGTTTCCTAAAGGCTATGTTCAAAGCACATGCTGATAAGATAATAGCTAGTTATGATTCCCAAGCAAGAGTGGCTGGGGATGTCATCTTCAATGTTGCTGCTGTAAACGCAAGCTGACGATTGACCAAAACAAATGCCTGCCTGCACTCAGCTACCGCATCGCAGACATGGAGCTGAAAATACAAATTGCAACTACAGGATTTTACATTTGAAGCTTTTAGCCACCTCTCAGACTAGATTGACTTACAGTGAGTGAGGAGGTAGGTGGTTTCAGTGTCTTACTCAAGAACACGTGGTTTAGTGATGGACTGTCCTCTCACTAACCTCTTGTGGGGATCAAACCTTATTACAGACTGGTCAAGTCACTCCAAGCTCAAGCGACAAGCTCTAGGGCCTAAGCTATTATGTTGAGTCTTGTAGACACATTTACAAATGTAGAAACTGTCAGTTTCTGCATAATTAGACCCATTTGATCCTGCAGAGGGAAGTTTCGTTTTCAGCTTCACCCAGCTGATTGCTGCCCAAGCGTAAGACTTGAGTGGAGGGAGAGAGCAGTTAGGGGTCAAGTGTCTTGCTCAGGGACACCTCAACACATTGCCAGGGCAGGCGGTCTCTCTATCCATTCAGCTAAAGCAAAGCAAAGCAAAGTTTGTTGTTTACCCAGGGTGTCGGACTAAGCACGAAGCTTGTTTCCAGCCGGACCCTGCATGGAAGCCTTGCTCAAGGGCTATTCAGCGGTGATTCATGATCGATGTGATGAATTGGGGAATCGAACTAGGGACCTTCCGGTATCAAGGCCGCCCCTCTAACCACTAGGCCACCGCTGCCACCAAGCTATGGCCTGAATGGACAGAGACTATGGCCTGAAAGGCAGAAACTGAACGTGACACTGTTATTGAAGGCAAAGACAGAAAACACATTTTTAGCCATGGCACCATGGAGCTACAAACAATGTCTTGGGTTTGATGCTCATCTCGTGAGTCATGACCTGTGTTGCAAGCTATCCCTCCTCCCTGCCCTCACATTCCTGCAACTCTTCTGTCCTACTCAAAAAGGCAGCAAGCCACTAAAAATAATCGTATCAACCAATTTAAAGGGATATTTCACTTTAAAAAGACTTTGGGTGATTTTATTGTCTACTCAGGCTTTTGTGAGCCCCCTAGACAGTTTTTAAGTTGCTTGATTCAGTATTTAGATATCTGATATCTTTATCAGACACACCCCCTTCCTATACAAACCCATTGTAACTTGTATAGGAAGGGGGCGTGTCCGATAAAACGAATATCAGATATCTAAATACTGACTCAAAGCAACTTAAAAACTGTCCGGGGTGCTCCCAAAAGCCTGATTAGACGATAAAATTAAAGTGAAATATCCCTTTAACTTTCTTAAAACGTTTTCCTAAAGGAACATGCACAACAGAAAACACTCACATACGATTTAGCAAATCACAACATCCCAGGGTTGGGCACAGACAGCAGGCCCAGTCCTTTAATTAAAGCTGAGGTAATAACTTGTGTATGAGTGAAAGGAGACCACACCCATTGGCCACTGACCTGACAAAAGTCTAATAAACTTGAGCTCATATCAGTTCAGTTCCTTTGTGATTGTTATGCAGCTTTAAACCTGCTCCAACCACAATCACCCCCCAAAGCTGTGATTGGTAAGTGCAGAAACCCACCCAAAAGCCACTAAACCAGGGGTCTTCAACAGGGGGTCCAGGAAGGGGTCCTCAGAGTTACTACAGGGGGCGGCGGCCGCCAAATATTTGTGTGATTGGATATTGTTTTAACATTAAGCACTTGAACCCCAGCATGCCTGAGGAGAACTTTAGACAAAAATAGCAGATCTTCAAGCTTACAGCGCAAGGCGTTGTGAGCTTGAAGATCTGCGGTTTGGTGTAGAGGGAAAAATAGCAGACTAAGTACAGAGTGAAAGGTCAAGTTTACTAAGTATTGACGGTTTAAGTGGTTAAATCTAAAATACACATTAACATCAATCCAACTCTGGTGACAGTGCAGTCAAACGAGTCTATGAAATGTATGAAAAAGTTTAATCTGCCACACAATGTTAAACCATATGTAGTGGGGGTCCCTGCTTCATCTATCTCTCGGCTCAGGGGTCCTTGGCCTGAAAAACGTTGAAGACCCCTGCACTAAACACAATTCACAAGCAGTAAACAGGGCATGTGAAGCAGCAGCTATAGTATTGGGTGGTGGCAGGCGGGGGAGGCATGCGTTAATCCGACAGACCTTTTCTCCGACTATGTGGCATCCGCGTGCGGTTAGGGTTAGGGTGAGGGTTTGGTTCGGGTTTAGTATTGGAAACGTCGGAGCGCTGCGCTGTCGGAGGAATGCGCTGTCGGACTAACATACTGCACCCGCCTACAGCTAGCCATCTTAGCTATCAGCTCTGTCTGTCTGTGTGTGAGAACTTCACAACAACCAGGAAACACAAGGGCAGCTCCCCTGCTGACAGCTCCCCTCCGCGGGATTCATAGGGTCTCCCTCGGTTTTTTTTTTAAAAAAAGGGTCAGGGAGGTTAGCTCAGGTTAATTTGTACTAGGTGCACGGTTCCTATTTTGAGTCCGGACCGTACAAGGAGCCTCCGTTCCGACGGTTCGCAAACGAGCGGAAGTTGAGCTAAAAATAATAGAATACCAAAACGCTCGCCCCAAAACACAGTCGCACCGGAGCAAATCCGGCGGTATTCACCTGGTATTCCTAAAACGTACACGGTTTTAGACATAGCAAACTACGCCTAAAAACCTACCCTTATTCCTAAACTTAGGTTACGGAACCTCAGTAAACTATGCCTATGCCTAAAACCTAACCCCATTCCTCAACGTAACCTCAGTAAAACGGTGCCAAAACCTAACATTATTCCTAGCCATGGTTCACATGACAATCGTCTATCGCGAGCGTCAAGACAGCCAGTCATGTTTCAGGATGAACCTTATTCCTAAACTTGACCTGAGTGAAAATATGCCTAACCCTAAAGTTATTTCTAACCTCGTCATCAGTAAAACAATTACAGTAATACAAGAACTGCTGGTCCGCGAAAAAGAAAAGGGGGGGGGGGGGGGTGAGCGTGTTTTGGGGCGAGTCTTCCGGTTACCGAAATAATAGAGCTAGAGCAGCGACGGGCACTGCGGCCTGTTTATCAGTTTATGTCCACTTTACGTACACTTTCGACCGGACGAAAAGACTGCACGAAGGCCCCGGTCTCGTCCGCAACCTCAAATTCACGTCTTCAAACACCCACTGGCAGCTACGTGGAGATAAAAATGGGCTTCTTACCTTTTCCTCGTCGGATAACTGCTCCTCATGATCCGCCATCTTTTCTTCCGGCACCACCAGCTTGTCAAAGCCCAGCGTGATGTCATAATATGGGCGGGGGGAGTCTGGGTTCCTCCCGTGTTACATCAAAAGTGGTGACTTGACATATTCGGCGACTCGGTTTTTCCTCTAAACGATTTGTCTAGTGGTTTAAAGTAACTTAAAGTAGATTTCTACAATTTTGAGTTACTTTTACTTTACTGGAGTATTTCCAATTTTCAGTACTTTTACTTCTACTACGCTACGTCTCAAAGGCACATGTTGTACTTTTACTCCATACAATTATTTGAAAACTTCAGAATTACTTTGTAGGCTTTCAGCGCGAGACTGTCAAATCAACATGCTTGCTTGCTTTTAGCAGTGGTAAAATGTACTCACATTTTATTTAAGTCAAAGTATCAATACTGCAATATAGAAATACTCTGTTACAAGTAAAAGTCCAAAAAAAGTAAAAATGTACTTGAGTAAAAGTACAAAAGTAAAAAGTACTCATTATGCAGAATGTCCGAATCCTATATGGGCTGAAGTGGTTAATGTATGTTTTGTAATTATAATCAAAATCTACAAAGTAACTAGTTAATAAAGTTTTCATATAATTGTAGTAGTGGTGTAAAAGTATAACATTTTCCTCTGAGATGTAGTGGAGTAAAAAGTACAGAAAATTGGAAATACTCCAGTAAAGTAAAAAAAAAATACCTCAAAATTGTACAGTAGCCTATGTAAATGTAGGCTACTAGCTACTTTACAACACTAGTTTTAAGTAGACAGTTGAGGGGGGCACACACCGAAGGACTCTGACTTTAACAGCAAGTATCTTGTGTATTATTATATTCTAGTCTAGTTTGCATTAGCCTACCGTATGAAAATGAATTACATGATTTGGCTCTGACCATTACTTTGACGCGAGCGCCACCTCCTGAAATGTAAAGGTAATAGAGAAGTTAACTAACAATTACAAATGTTTTTGAAACCATTTAGAAAAGCTATTGAAATGGATATTGTGGATTTGATTTGAAAACCACCGGTCAGATTCACATGCAACTTCACATCACGGGTTTACAGCTGGTTTACAGGTGTAAAAACAAAAGTGAGGTAAATTCTTTGTCGTGTAGGCTAAGCTCCAATCATTTGCAGTTTCAAGAAGGGGTATAGAAACAATTAATAGACAAAGATTCCTCACATAAATAGGCCTACACAAGTGGACAGTGGTGTGTCTAGTATTATTAATAAATGTAATAATAATAATAATTATTATTATTATTATTATTATTATTATTAACTTACTATCTTACTATCTTACTATGTTACTACTATATAATTGACAAAAGCTCTGAAAGTTCGTCCGGGATTCGCAAGCACAGGATCACTCCACATGCCTCCAAGACCCGCCACAGACTGTTGATCAGAGCTCTGGCTACGTTTTAGGCATCTCACCTCACCTCGATCAGTGATCAGACTCTTGGCTTGAATGATTCTCTGATTTGCCTATCAGACCCTCAGCCTGATCTGGCAGGTTGCCATAGCAACCAGATACAGGAAGTCTGACCTCTTTATCACATGACCGAGGTTGGGAGGATGGGACTAGAGGTTAGGGCCGCAAAGCAAAGCGGGGAGGGAGGAGAGGAGAGGAGAGGCCAGAGGGGCCGGACTTCGCATGACATGTGTGCAGAGTGACTAGGCCAGTGCTGGCTGGACCAACCTCGGATCGGGCCTAGATGTGAGGGCCGCGAGGGCCACCCGACTAGAGGACCCTATTTAATAGTTTATACTTGACATCACACTGTGACATCAAATGACGTCATCATAACATATAAATTGACCTTATAAACCAACCGAGGATGATGCTGTAGGTACATTACATTATTGTTAGTGTAATGCAGGCAGACTGTTATACCTAGCTGGTATTGTCTTAGGTAGGTAGCCAGCTAACTAAACTATCCAGTGCTGTATACAGGTGTAGCCAGCTATCTTGCTAGCAAGCTCGGGAAAACCTACCTCCGAACTTGAATTGACCCAGGGGGGTGGTTTCTGAAGGGACAATGGCTTGTGAGTCGAATAGTGTACGGCTGCTATGCATGCTCACAATGACTTTTGGGTTCTTCGTCGTGGAAGTGGTGGTCAGTCAGATGACCGGGTCTCTAACGCTGCTGGCAGACTCTTTCCACATGCTATCTGACGTTATCGCGCAGCTCGTGGCTCTGGTTGCCATGCGGATTGCCAAGAAGACGCAGGCAACGGACAGAAACACGTTTGGCTGGATCCGGGCGGAGGTGATGGGAGCGTTGGTCAACGCTGTGTTCCTTACTGCGCTGTGTGCCACCATTGTTATGGAAGCCACTGAGCGCATCATCGAACCCAGTGAGATCAAGAATCCTCGGTTACTAATCTGGGTGGGTGTTGCAGGGCTCCTTGTCAACCTCCTAGGGATCTGCCTATTCAGCGGCCACAGCGGACACAATCACTCCCACGGCGGTCATTCACATGGAAATAAGAACAAGAGTAAAAAGTCCAACAGCCTGGCAGGGAAAGGGTCGTCGGGGCAAGAGACTATCAACCTGGTTGTAAAAACTGAGAGACGCCGCCATGAGATCACCCACAATGAGGACACAGAGGCGCAGATGAATGGCATCTCACCGTACGAGGACAAGGATAGCGTTAGCCAAGGCTCTACCTCTCAGCTCAACATACGCGGGGTCTTCCTGCACGTGCTGGGTGACTTCCTGGTTTCCGTCATCGTGGTGATCAACGCCCTGATCTTCACCTATGTGTGGCAGCCCTGCGTCGAAGGCGAAGACTGCATCAACGTTTGCTTCAATGGCCACAGCCCGGACAACAACAACAACACCCTGGTGGACCTGCTGGAAGGCTCCACCATGTTCAGCAGGATGATGCCAAAGATGTCTGGCCCCTGCTGGGTGCTTTACTTGGAACCCGTTCTCTGCTACATTACTGTTGGCATCATGTTATATTTCACCTACCCTCTGCTGAAGGAGTCAACCCTCATCCTTCTACAGACAGTGCCCAAGCAGATCGACGTGAACGGACTCAACGAGCGACTGCTCGGTCTGGAAGGAGTCCTCGCCATCCATGAACTGCACATCTGGCAGCTGGCTGGCAGCCGCATCATCGCCACGGCGCACGTCAAGTGCCACGACCCCACCTCCTACATGGATGTGGCGAAGCGCATAAAGGACTTCTTCCACCACGAGGGCATCCACGCCACGACCATCCAGCCAGAGTTTGTCACGTTCAATTCTGAATCACGGGATTGTGAACTCCCCTGTCAGACTCAGTGTGGTCCCAACCTGTGCTGCAGCAATGGGGAGAATGGAGCCGGCTCTGAGTACGGGGTGGGGGCGCCGGTTCTCATGGAGGTGATCAGCGAGGCCTCTGCACGGGCTGCAGCAGTGGAGGTGGTCCCCCGACAAGAACCGTAGGGTATGACCACTAGAGAGGTGAAATCGTGTCTGAGATGGACAGGTCCAGAAACCACATGCTGGGTCTTTATCAGGGCGTTGTTTTTTTTCCCTCTTTTTTTTTGCCATAGATGGGGAATGGTGACCTTTTTGTTGGCCATGACAAAAGTAGTTTTTCTTTATTCTATTTCTTTACAAGGTCTTCTGTTTTCTATCTCAGTCGTCTCCCCCTCCCCACTAGACCATTAGAGCGTGGTCCTTCACCGAAAACAACTTTGGGCAAGGTTTCTACCCGATCCAACCACCATTGACATCCATTATTATGAAATGAATTAAGGTAAATATTTCCAAAAACATAAAACATTTGTGTCAAAAAAAATATCGAGTTACTTTGGACTACATGCTCATTACCCTCCCCCTTCCAAAAAAATTGTTCGGATATTTGAATATAACCGATCTACAAGCTCATAACACGTGGCACTGTATTGGCCAGTGTGCTCAATGCCTTATTTCCGAACGCGCCCTAAGGAAGGAAGCCCATACTGATGACATCAGGGATCTCCATATATGGGCATTAAAGGGACAAGGACTAACAGATACAGAGATCTCCATATGAGCATAAAGGGGACAAGGACCGTCAGAGACAGAGATCTCCATTTATGGGCATATCAGTCGGATTGGGGGTGTGAAGTAGGTGTGAGGGCCGTGTAGCAGCCAGAACTTCTAGTAGGATAAATTAGGATAAAGACAGACCGTTTGACTTTGCTTTTAGGCCTACCCAGGTTTGTTTGTGGGTATTTTGTTATGTATTTTTATTATTATTACTGTGTTATTGATTGCTTCTCTCCTTTCTTTTTATATTTTTTTCTCTGAAGCACAACAGCGTTTGAGTTGCTCTTGTTATACATTATGCTGTATAACTGTGTTACGCTTTGTAACTGTGTTACAAAGTGTGTAACTGTGTTACAAAGTGCTATACAAATAAATTCATCATCATTATCATCAATAAAATTTGATTTGATTTAATAACTATAAAAATGTGCTAATCTGAGCACAGGTTTCCGCCAGGGCAGGTAGGTTATTGTGGGCCAGCAATGTTTCACGGCAACTGGAAGCTGCGTTCATGATTTGAGGAATTTTGGGTTACTCCTGCAAACTAAGAAGCCAATCTTAGCCAATCAGGATATATGATAAATCTGATAAATTATGCGTGTCGATGTTTGCACACACACACACACACACACACACACACACACACACACACACACACACACACACACACACACACACACACACACACACACACACACACACACACACACACACACACACACACACACACACGCGCAATGACACAGAGATGGACAGGACGCCTTCGGCCTGGCAGAGACAATAATAGCCTACAAAGCTCATACACTTTCACTTGCTTTTTAAAATGTTTGACCTGTGGGCAAACTGGCAATCACCACTCAATTCAACCTATACATTACTCCTCATAGGCGTTAGTCTCAAACGTTTGGTTGGTTAAAATGCATCAAACATCCAAATGTGTTATACATGTCATGTGCAGGTGTAAAATAGGGCAGTCATAACTACAGTATGTAATAAGTGTGTGTGCTTGCACCACTAGATGGTGTTCTCGTACCGTACTGCAAAGTTTAGCTTCCTCAGAGCACTGAGATGAGATTCACAATATGCAATGCATGAGTCATTCTCTTTCATGCTGCTAGCAAAACAGATATCATGTAACCTAAGTAACACTGACATAAACCTCATGTTCATTATTCTTCATTCTTAAAATAGGAGGACAAAGGGGGCAGAGACAAAGAAGAAGACAGAGGGAGAGAAAGGGAGGGGGAAAAAAGTTTGACAAAACATTATCACAGGTGGTGCACCTTAAAAACATTTATGTAATGTAAATCTGCGAGTTATGTAAATGAACACTCAGGATTTAACTGTCTGGAGCATTTGTGGAGGTTCAGGAACACTGAACACAAGAGAGTGAAGAGTCACAATCTTGCTTCACAGAATTCTGCTCTACTAACTGATAGGCTATACAGTATTATCTTGACAATGTGTGTGTGGTGGATGGATGCCTGTATATCTGTACATGCACAACACACACACGCACACGCACACACACACACACACACACACACACACACACACACACACACACACACACACACACACACACACACACACACACACACACACACACACACTCGCGCACACACACACACACACACACACACACACACACCCCACACACACACACACACACACACACACACACACACACCTGTGCATACTTTCAAATACGATGCAGAGCGAGAGAGGCTGAGAATAAAGAATGTCCTCTTTCAGAAAGATCTACTTTGTGAATAGCGACAACAGCAGATCTACAAGCTCACAAGTCGAAAACTTTGAAATGTTTTTGAAACATTTGGGATAGCCTATGTTTCGCCTATAATGACATACCCAAAATAGGCACAACAGGTTTAAAGTGGTTAGATTCTCCCCAACACGTCTGTGATTGCCTGTAAACGGTGCTTTGACGAGAGCTGCAGGGAGCTGTGCTAAGCCGTTATACAGTAGGCTTAACCTTTCCATCCCTCTCACACTGTAATTTATCCCTCCTTTGAAAAGGCTCTGAGCTGCAGCTCACATACTGCCTTGTCAACAGTCAGGGGCCCTGTATTTGTTTCATTGGGGTCACCTGAGTGCTCATGTTGCTACTGTATTATGCTCATATTACAAGGCCGCAGCACTGTGAGAAGCAATGACAGTAATCCACGTCATCTCATGATAGGACTGTACTCTGTCTGCCTCTCCCCATTCTATTCCACCCACTGTCAGAGAGAGTGGCAAAGAGAAACGCTAAACTCACAGTGCTATTATCGACCTCTATCATTATCCATTACTGTGTCCGGTCACTCAACGTCGCTGCATCTGTTTTTTCCTTTTTCTTCTTCTCAAACCAAAGTATCAACTAGTTTGATTCGTCCAACCACAGAGGAGACTTTCTCTGTATATTTTTACTGCTTTCTTAGAAGCAGAATCACTTCAGGAATAACCAACAGGGCTTTTACAGAATATATTGTGTATGGTGAAAGAAGTACAGGATCCTACATCAAGTACCTTGCTGCTCTTTTTCCCCCCACGTTCTCTCTTAAAAAACTATCATTCTTATCAAACCAGGCCTATGGTTTATGACATGAGAAGGTGTATCAATATATATAAAATGTTTAGACATGCTTTACTGTACTGTGCACAATATTCTGAGGATTATTATATAATATACATGTAACACAATTATTTCATAAAGGTATCCCATTTATAATCTGCACTATTGTGAGAATGGCCCAATTGCTAGCTGGAATTAGTACGCAGGCCTTGGTACGGTGCAACCAAAAGTGCTTATTCACCGTGAAACAAAAAATACAGAAGATGGCAACAAAAGACAGGAGCTCCAAAACAGGTGACATGGTGGTGTCCAGCTCCTTCACCAGCTACCACCAGCTCAGTCTAATTGTTACTGACAGCATTGTAGTCTGTACTCCACCATGTCAGGGGGTATATTAAAGAACATACAACTATATAAATACTTATACCTTTAACCCGTAAAACATTATATTAAAAACGTCCATGAACTACAAAAGTAATGATTCCTTCACAATGATTCCATGTTCACACTGCAACATATCCTAGCAATTACAAAAGCATATCCCAACCCAACACTGGAAGACAGAACAGCAAGTCGAACAGGTAAATGTTAAGCATTCTATCATCAAACTTAACATCACATATTGCACTTCTCTATATTGCACTCAGTATTGCTCTTGCTCTTAAATATTGCACTTCCCATCATGATTCAAAATCAACATTTGTTTGCATTTATCCACAGGTGGAACTCATCAGGCTGAGTGACAATTTAGAAAGACAGGAACTAACTCCAAATGTTCAGCAAAATTCCAATAAATCATGACTCTGTGCATTTATTAACTGCAAAATATTAACTGTGCAAATTACGCTGTGCCAGCTTACTAAAGTGCCAATGTGCTGTGCAAATAATGAATACTACAATCACTCAGGTTACAATATGCGATGTGCAAAAATAAGTAGAGGACCTCTCTGTTACAGCTACTTCATTCAGAAAAAGAAGGAGTATTTTCTTGTCCCCGTGGAAGGGGAAATTGATTTTATTGCTTCTCCCACCAGATAGCTGCTCAGATGGCTCTCATGAGGGGAAGCCATTAGGATTTAATCATCTTGTTAGGACACTTCGACACGTAGACTGGGCGAGCAGAGGGTTGAACCGGAAACTTCCAACTTTCCGATTCCCAAACGGCCTCTGTACCCACTCATCCACTGCTGCCCACTTCGTTTGTAGAACTACACTGAGACAGACCCTCATTCCCTCTTTGCTGTACCAGACATGACACTCAAACTCACTTCACTGCTTCAACCACCTAAGCCCTCCCCTATATACCTTGTGGTACGTCAAATAGCGAAAATAGCTGATGTACAAGCTTGTAGATCGGCAATTTTTGAAAATGTTTTTAAAAAAATGAACAATTTAGAAAATGTGCCCAAATGAGGGACACAGGGGTTAATGTAGCTAAGCTGATTCAGGTACATGTTCTGGCAGCTGTACTCTATGTATCACACGGCTGGTGCTCATCAATAACATAAATACAGCACTGTACTCAGCAGTTCACCTCTGCCTCAGTGAGGTACCCACGGCATGAGTGGTTGAATAATCATAACGTTTCAGAGCCAGGACAAAGCACGCTGATGGACCAAACACAGGGATTTGAAAACCCTGTAATCTGCCTACTGTAGAAGCTGTATGACCTGCAACGCTGCCTTTGTGTTGACATGGGAGCTACTCATTACCTCTGGGGGCCCAGAGAAGCCATTCAGTCAGAGTCAGTTTCACTTGATGTGAATAGGGCCCTCTGTGACTCACCCTGCTGCCGCTGGTTAGTCACTGTAGTGTGGATACTCATTACATTGTCCACGTTTAAGATAATTATCATCCAGAAGATTCAATGGGCACCTAATCGGCCAGATATTGAAGATCATGATGAAGTGGAGTTTGGCTTTTGTGTGTAAGCGCCATTTTTGTCATGCCTTTCCGAGCAACTGAGTCCCCCTCCTGTTCTAAGTATCATTGTGAACAATGTCTTCCTGGCAGCACATCAAAGTCTACAGTGGCAGTGCCATGAGGACCATACCTCATGACAGTATCTGGTGCTGTCTGCTGCCTCAGTGTTGAAATGCAGGCAGCTGGAGCACAGACTTTTTTTGTGGTGTAGACAGACAGGACAGTGTAATGTAGATAGACTGGACAGTGTAGACAGACAGGACAGTGTGGATAGACAGGATAGTGTAGATAGACAGGACAAACAGGACATACTGTATGAATGCACTATGTTGGGGCCCTGCCAGATTGAATCTGGGGCCATTCAGATTTACAGTATAAATCAGGCTTATGTGTTTTTGGACTAGCTTGGACTTTTATGTAACCTATAACCAGTGCTGTAGTGTTGGTTGATATTTCTCAATGTTCAGTTGTGTTTGGAGGTAGACGTGTTACATTTAACTTGATCTGCATTTCATTTTTAAGCCATATAGAGAAGTGGGTTTGTGACAAGGAGAAACTGGTTTAAATCCCCAAACTTTCTGTCCAAATCTTGGTAATGCTCTCGCCTCACTCAAGTGCTCCAGTGGAGTTGCTTAAGCAGCATAGTAAGCCTAAATGCTGTGGTTTTACTGGGCAGCTCCCAGTAATAAATGTATACGAGTAAAAATGTTAAGAATAGTCCACACTCGACAAACCTCCCCTGAATAACCCCCACCCCTTAAACAACGTTTCAAACAGAATATAGAATAGACCCCTGTCCTCCCAGACTGTCATTTGCACTATAATCAGATTTTTCCTGCCTGCCAAACTGAAGCTGAAGGATTATTCCCTCAGTGTGTGCCAAGGCTGTTGCATCCAGATGTGTGCGTGTGTGCCAGCCCGAGCCATTACCAGATGTATGGCCGACAGTGGTCTCTGTACCCATCTTTACTGTGTGTGCCAGGGGGTACAAGGAGTGGGAGGAAGCAGACTAGGGTGAGAAGAAGGGGGAGGGGGTATGGCTGCCAGAACCCTGCTGTTACAACAGATGGAAAAACAAATCTTATTCAACTCATGTCCAGGGTTATACGATTGGTCGACCTCAGAGAAGATTGCGCGCTGGAATGAACGTCGCCGGCCAAAAGCCTGTAGGTATGAATGTGAGATGTGTTCATCTAAAAGAAACCCTGGCTGCCAAGTGTTGAATTATGGATTCTGTGCCGTGGTGTTACATCTCACCTCTCACAGCCTTAATGTGGAAAATTGAAAACGTCTTGAGCCGCAACGGCATGTGTTTTGGACAGTTCAATCCCTGACAAGCACTTGTATGACGAGGTATTTGCATGTAAGAATCTGTGTACCTTGCATCAATTGTGGCCAGTGGGATGTCAAAACAAGGCCTTTTTCTAAACCTAGTGCGTCATATTTCCTTCTGGAATATATGGTGCAGCGTGCTGTGAAACAACATACTATCATACCCCCTTGTCCAGAGAATATTGCTGTAATGCCACCCTATATTTAGCTGCAGAATCCAACCAGCATCAATAGGGGGCATCCACAACCAACAAACCACATCTCCCGAGTCAAACCCTCAGTCTCCAGCCATGCTGACCAGTCAAGTGACAACAAGGCAACAACTGATATTGTTCCAAATGGCAAGAGCCAAGATATTCCAACTATGAGGGGAGAGCTGATCATTAATAGGCACACAGGGCTTCTCTTCTATCCACCTCCCCAATGTATCTCCTGCCAAACTCATTAAGGGCCATTCATTTGTTGAAGTCTCTGAGTCACTATGTCAGAATGCTACTTGAGTCCAAGAGAGGGCTGAGTTTGCCTTCTTTATCAGTTGCTATCAGTTGTGAGTTTGTTTGTGTGTGTGCGCGTGTGTCTCTGTGTGTGTGTGTGTGTGTGTGTGTGTGTGTGTGTGTGTGTGTGTGTGTGTGTGTGTGTGTGTGTGTGTGTGTGTGTGTGTGTGTGTGTGTGTGTGTGTGTGTGTGTGTGTGTGTGCGTGTGTGTGTGTGCGTGTGTGTGTGTGTGTAATATAACCAGTGCTGGGCTGTAGTGTTTGTTGATATTTATCAAATATTTGTGTACACAGATGGTTAGTATGTAAAGTATTTGTGTGTCCCCGTTTGTCTGCATGGGTGTGTCTGCGTGTGTGTTTGTATTTGTGTGTCTGGGTGTGTGCGTATCTGTGTATTTGCACAACCATACCATATGTGTACAGTGTATGTGTGCATGCATGTGTGTGCAACTGTGCATGTATGAGTATCCCAACACTTTGTGTCTACCAAGTCCTTTGGTCATGCATACTGAAGTTGCTGAATCACCTGGTGAGTCAGGCAGTACGACCCACACCTACTGCAAACTCAAAGCCCACTACAGTCACACACACACACCTGTCTTTTCTTTGAACGTGCGTGCGGTCAACTTGTCCAATGTGTAGCAGAAACAGAGAAGGGTGATGCTTTCACCATGAGAGTGAAAGAGATGAAAGACAAAACAATCTGGGCCGGAGTGATGTCAAAGCAGAGCGAAAAGAGAAAGGGTGAGAGAGAAAGTTAGAGAGACACACACATGCATGCACGCACACACACACGCGCACACGCACACACACACACACGCACGCGCACACGCACGCGCACGCACACGCACACGCACACGCACACACACACACACACACACACACACACACACACACACACACACACACACACACACACACACACACACACAGAGAGAGAGAGATACAGACTGAGAGAGACACAGAGAGAGAGAGAGACAGACAGAGAGAGAAATAAAGACGGACATGCCTTATTCTCAATGAGGCTTAAAAAGGTTTTCTCCAATTTTACTGGAAAGCTTTCTATAGTTAATGTATTTAAATAGCAGAAGTGTGCCCTGCAGATGGTGTTCTGGCCTAGGATCAAGTCACGCCAGACCTTCTTTTCCTGCCAATCTCCTTCAAGACACTTCAACAAGTACTCTATGTCAGTGGTTCTCAAACATTTTAATTAAGGATTCAACCAATCTACTCCAAATGAGTGGCCATAGCTGAATGGTTAGAGAGGCAGCCTGGGAAGCAGAAAGCCCCAGGTTCGATTTCTTGCACCGGCTATGTGAGGTGTCCATGAGCAAGACACTTAACTCTCACACTCTGTGTGTGTGTGTGTGTGTGTGTGTGTGTGTGTGTGTGTGTGTGTGTGTGTGTGTGTGTGTGTGTGTGTGTGTGTGTGTGTGTGTGTGTGTGTGTGTGTGTGTGTGTGTGTGTGTATATCTACTTTTTGATGTTTCATCTTGGTTGGTTTCACTCTTACTACCGTTGCTTCTAATCTATGACACCTGAATTTCCCTTCAGGGATCAATAAAGGTTTATCTTATCTCATACAGAGAGAGAGAGAGAGAGAGAGGTTCCAACCAGGCATTCCAGAAAAAGCAGATTATACATCGTTTTAAGGCTCAGTTCTCATCCATCCATTTATCCTTTTAGCTTATGTAAGTGAGGCCCCATATAACTTGGACCCCTAAGCAACTCCACAGGGGACCGCGTGTAATGAAAGCCACGGTCATGACTGGGCTAGACGCAGCAGGGTAAACGTCTAGACAACAATACCTAGAGGTCGAAAGAGGAGAGGCTATAGGGAGGTGAAGGGGTCAGAGTTCGATGTTAACCAATGAGAACAAAGGTGCAGTGAAGGAGTGTGAACAAACGACGGAGACACAAAAGGCAATGTCTGTGTGTACTTTAAAAGTTGTGCAAACAGGGTGCGTTCACACGGAGTGAGTGATTATCCGAATAATGAGCTGTCTTTATCCGAATAATGTCCCCTCCAGTCTCACATTGGGACCATTCAAACTAGTGGCATTCATTGTTTGTAAAAAGAGTTTTGTAAAATGCGATATCTGTCATTTGAAAGAAAGTGGCCTACTCTCACACAACTGTTGAAAGCACAGAATTGAAAACACAGTACCTTTTACAGGATACCAGATAACACATCCAATTACACCTCAGGGATCTATTCAGTTCCTTGTGTTATGTCATCTTACCTTATCTCGAGTACTTAGCTGGCACAATGAAACTTTTTCTTGGACAAAATTCAAGTGTACTTCATAATCCTGAACAGCTGTGTGGAGCTGAAGTGTTCAGTGTGTGTGTGTGTGTGTGTGTTGTGTGTGAGTGCATGTACCTGCTCGTACCGCTCTGCTCGTGAAGCCGGGACACTTGACTCACATCCGTTACGCACCAAACAAATGGAAACTAGAAAACAAGGAATAAAGGGCCTTTATGCTAGCAGGTAGTGCTGTCATTTCAACAATGGAGGTAGGGGTACTAGTGGGGCGGCAGTGGCACAGGAGGTATAGCTACAGCGGCCACTTGGTAAACGGAAGGTTTCCGGCTCCATCCTGGGCTCCCCCTGGGTTATTGTCCTTGAGCAAGACCCCTTAACGGCTCCGGATAAGCAGGTTGATGCCTTGCATGGTTATACGCGTGTGTGTGTATGAATGGACTGTCACTTTCCCTACTGGGAAAGTGACAGTCCCAGAAGGCAGAGTGGGGAGGCCGTCACGGTACTAGATAAATGCACATTTACCATTTAGTCACAATAATAAATAATATACAACCCTGCTTTATTTTTTTTACAACAAATTATGAAGCAGGCTTTATGGCTGTTCGCCTTTTAAAACGAAAGGATGTGCAAGAAGAGAGCTTAGAGAGGTGATGTGATAAGATAGCTTTATTACACTGAGACATCACATAGGGACAGGTACCTTCAAAATCTTTACAGACGACAGCAAAATCATAGAGATACACACTGACACTCACACACAAACGCGCGCACACACAGGACATACAGTGAGAAGCATAGACCAAGTGGTGGTAGTATAGATATGTTGTAAAATGATGGGTGGGTCATATTTACTGCAGTTTTCTCAACTATGTGATATTAAGACAAAACGGAAGGACCAGAGCAAACACGATGTTAAAGTTCCAATTAGGGAGCAACCAGGTGAGGCCCGGTTTCGATTTTCGGCAGCATTGCCTCCGGCTTGGCTGGGCGCTCCAACAAACACAATGGAAGTGTTCGCGAGTGGGTAGCCGGCAGGGGTTTGTGTCATTTTTGCTGCACTAGCGACTTCTACTGGAAGACATGACAGAAATTGGAATCAACCCCAGGAACAACCCCTGTGGCCAGTAACTGGCTGCAATACTGTTCACTATTTTAGACTTACTTTGTTGTTGATCTTTTGTATTAGTAGTGCTTTCTTCCCCAATGTCTTCTCCTCTCTCTTCATTCATGATACTGTAGGTCATTTTATGTTGGCACTGTCGTCCCAACAGTGATGATAAGGTATATATGCACGCACACGCACACGCACACGCACACACACACACACACACACACACACACACACACACACACACACACACACACACACACACACACACACACACACACATTTATCAGTAAAACATACTGTACTGTACACAGCGGACAAAACCCCAGTGACACAATCCCTCATTGTTTACAAATTGGCAGTTGTCGACAGTCGTCGAGTGAAATCAAAAGGATTGATTTGAGTGGTTTTGTTTTATTTTATCCCCCCCCCAAACGTGTCAATCCAAACTACAGGCTCATCAACAATCAATACAAAAATATAGTACAGCAATTTTCTTGTCATAGCAAACATTCATACCTGTCAATGGCTCTGAAGCCATCAGCAGCCATTCGAAAGAGAATAACACAAAATGCTACACAAAGCCAGGGGATGGGGGAGGGTCATTGCTTAACATTGAAGTGTTTCTTCATAATAGCTACACAGCGGTCAAAAATATACAAAGATGTACAGCCATCACTGACAGTGATTACAGTCACATTTGAGGACTTGGTGCCAGCAGTGTGTGAGATAAGTTGCTTTTTGGACAAATATAAGAGTTTTATTATAAGTATATCACGTTAAGCTTTGAGTTGTACAAAATTTGTAATATAATGTATCTTAACCACTTAAACCCTATATATACTTTGTTGACCAGGGTCCCCCTGGGCTCTATACTTGACCTTTCTCCCTCTATACCAAATCTCTTTGCCGAAAAAAGATGATCTACAGTACAAGCTCAAACGCGTCACAACAGTGAGATCTGCTATTTTTGCCGAATGTTCAGCCTAGAATAGGGACACTAGGGTTCAAGTGGTTATGTTTGTATACCAACCAAAACGGATAGAACCAATACAATTATGGAAAACATACTGTAGATGTGAATAAGAGGAGAATATATGTTATTACCTGCTTACACTCATCTGGCTTCAAGCCCTCGTTATTATTACCAATTTACTTTATGAAATTGGTGTCAAGGAAATGGACAAAGAATTGACATAAGCAACTCAAGACAATTCATCAAAACATTTAAAAGCCCAACATCCGCAATGGTTCACTATACTTCACTTCTCATTCCCTTCCTTTTTCAGTGTTTCTTTTTTACTTCTTCCAAAATCCTCAGGCCTTCAAGTGCGCGCACGTAGTCAGACCTTGTACTGTTTTGACATGTACTCTGTCGACATTATGATGGGACGATTCAACTTAAAGTGTTCCATGAAAAAAGAAAAAAAGGGGGGAGACGGATGCATAAAACCTTTTCACCCGGGAAACATCTGCAGATTCCACTCAGGTGAGTCATAGGAACGTTTCTCCAAGCGCACATCAAAAGCTAATCGTCAAAGATAATTATACACATAAAGGTATCCAGTGAACTGCACGCGGGAGGCAGACGGTGGGCTCCCCTCCCCTCCTCTTCCCTTCCCTACCCTCCTACCTGCCTGCATCAGACTACACCCCAGCCCTCACTCGCCCCACAAAACACCCCACCCCAACTAGCCCCCCCCTCCCCCCCACCTTGCCTCGCTTTACACACCTGGGGCAACGACATGTAGCTCAATAACACAGCAAGGCGTCTTCATTCACTGTGTGAGTGCAGGCGAGGGGCATGCGCGGGAGGCATACAGTGGTAAATACTGTAGTGCGGAGGTGGGACATTGTTTTTTTCTATACTCTTCAGTACAATACATGGCCATTTGTCGAGCATTCACATTAACGTCGCACGGCAGGAAAAGATCCGGGGCCACACACATCCTGCGTATCAAAAGCACATGCGGAAGCCTACCCACTCCCCCACGGAGCGCTATATCTCTCTGGGGGGGGGGGGGGCGGCAGTCTGTGAGATGTTTGGGTGAGATCTTTTCATTTAGCGCCATTGTGCTATCGGTGACAGTGGCTTTGTCCATTGAAAATCTTTGCGGAGGCGTTCCCCTGCGTCTTGTAATTGTCTTGTAGGGAACACAGGGGGGCTGACCTCCGTGATCCCTGGTGGAGGTGAGGGGGGGGGGGTCAATGAGAGGTCATGGGGTCAATGGGAGCTTCTTTTAGAGTGGTGGGTGAAGTCACTGAGGTCAGACTCATTCAGCCACCATGCTTGAGAAGGTCAAAGGTCTATGTACACAGAGTCAGCGTTCTCAAAAGAACACTTTCTTTTGATTTCTCAGCATTCAAGGTCCAGTGTTTGGTAGATACATACATACAGTAGTTCCCTCGCCTTCCCCTAGTCTTCATCAACTATCCGCTCTCTCCCTCTGTCTGCCTCTCTCTATGAGGCCTCTTCCTCGCCCTCCTCCCTCCTTTGGTCCTCTCAGGTGCAACAGTCTCGCTCCAGGTGGTGCCTGAAGCCGTGAGAGGGGGAGGGCAGGGAGGCAGAGGTGGAGGGGAAGGCGGAGGAGGAGGAGAAGGAAGACGAGGAAGATGAGGACTGCAGGAGGGAGGGGTAGGGGCTCATCTTTTCGATGTTGACATAGGTGGTGTTGAGCAGCACGTAGTGCTCCCCGCTGAAGCTGGAGAAGATGGACGAGATGCGAGACACCAGCTCCGAGAAGGATGGCCTCCTCTCCGGCTTGGGGTGCCAGCACTCGACCATCACCGTGTACCTGGTGGGTAGACGGACGGGGACACCGTTAAGACAGAAAAGCATCATAAATGAAGCATCAGAACAATGCAGAGACAAATCTAAGAGGTCTGAATTGCTGTAAGCTGCAAGCCTGCCTATTCACCAGCAGCGTCACATCATATGTGCGTAAGACCAACGCAAGACCAAAACAACCGCCGCTGTTTCACAACCGTTGGGTCAGTACCCAATAGAGGCACGCAAAGGGGCCTAACAGGTCCTCGGACAAAGACGTCATGTAATAGAGAAGTGTTATTCAGTCTGTTGGATGCTGAGTTCATGGTCGACAACGCATATTATGTTTGCACCCCTGTGCCAAATCTGTATGGAAGCACAGGTCTATAGTGTTGACCCACATTACAATGTCTGCTCCATCATCTGAGCCCTGATTTCTCCTGCACCAATGTCACCTATTCCTGCACAGCGACTGCACACGGTGAATAAAAGTGAAACACTTCACAGCACATGATGACAGATTTTATTACTGTGCGCACAGACTGTTAAGTGGGAGTGTTGAACCGACTAGACAGTGGAGGGAGTGAAACCTTTCCTTATGGACTTATAAGGTCCTTTGTTTGTGTGATGAATAGCTGAACTGTTATCTTGTCTGAGCCATTTCACACAGAGGGACAGTTGAGTGGAGAGCCAAACAGGCAGAGGGCTTGAACTTTATCAAAAAGGGATTCATTTCCAAAACATCATTAAATGGTGTATCACCATTCATAGATAAAGTTATTAGTTTAAATTTAACACATAGTAGTAAAAACAAAAGATGATTCCAGCTTCATAAAATACTTGTTTGGTTGACAAAGTTCTTTAAATTACATTAGCAGACAATAGTTTTATGAGAGCAATGCTTTTACTGTTTTTTACTTTGACAAGTCTTAAGTGAATAGGCCGTAAAACTGTTTAATTCAGGACAACAAACCACGTTGCACCACATGAGCGAGGACATTTACACTACGTGCAATTGTCAAAAAGAAAACCACGCATGGTCATGAGTGTGGAATTGCGAGAATGTTTACAGAGGTGAATCACCTCCATTCAGTCAGTGTCTTGGTTTTAATTTACAGCTTGGGAAACATGGGCCTCAGCCTCTATCACCTGAACTCCCCCCCCCCTCACCCCTCTGACTCCCATAGATGCAATGCAAATAGTCAACCTCATGGTCGTAGCCATATTTCAGACAGGGGTGTAACCGCATTCGTATAGTGCCACAGTGGCTCCAACGGTTAGGGAGGGCGTCTCAAACGTTTCCATGATAAGAGCCCCCCAAATAGCCATAGCCCTTTTTTAACCTAGCGCAGATTAGTGGCCTTTGGAATACCTCAGTTAAGTTGTCAATCATTGACATGTTTACCAAATTCATTTTATTGTACTTCCAATGTAGTGACTTGATTGCTCAGTGATTGCTTAAACTTCTTGGCACTCATTGCACTGTTACTATCTGGCTAGCCCCACCCATCTGGAACTTTAGTGGATAAAACAAACTCACTCACCCACTGAGCCATGGGGTCTGTAATGAGACATAAGGCTGGAGCTTATGGGCAGATGATGGCTTTTCCAAACTAGTGTGATTTTCTTTTTTCTTTTTTGCAAACCGTTTTTTTCTCCTCTTTCTTCAGTATTTGAGTCATTCTCTCCTTTCTTTTGTGTTTATTGTAGCAGGTCTTTGAGTTCAATGGACCACAATGGAAACAAGCCCCTGGGGCTTTTTGTGTTATCCTTTTACCATAACC
>NC_139943.1:21982684-22072684 GCF_963454915.1 Gymnoscopelus microlampas
CTGTGCACAAACTTCTTGCTGGCAAGGTATTCCATCCCTCTGGCCACCTGCAGTCCAAATCCCATCAAGTCCTTCACTGTGGGGTTCTGCAACAAACAACAACACACCATCAGCGCCAGCGGAGCACAGAAAACGGCCATCTGGACTGGCAACGGAGGTGAACACGAGGCTTAAATGCTTTTGTGGAAACTTTAGTGTTGGATAAACAGCGGAATGGCTGAATACATGTTTATATGTCTGTGTCTCTGCGTGTGTTCTTACGCCGTGGCTCTGCAGGAGGTTAGCCGTCTATAAGAGGGTCAGTCTTTATGTGTGTCTGTGTGTGTGACATATTCTCGCAAACGTCAAATCCCGAGATCCATATGATTAGATTTTTTTTTAGATGCAAGTGCATGAGCTGACATGTGCGCCTCTGTATGTGCATGCACAGCTAAATCCTCCGAGTTAATTTAACTTATTAAAACTCATTTAAAATGCACTCAAATAAACCCACGAGAGAAGTGTGTTCTGGTTGGTTTTCATTTTATTTGATCGTGCCAAGACACACAATGCTTACACATCGAATCAATAAAACCAAACCATGTAATCATTGAGGATGTCTGTAGCTGTATATGTGTCTGTTTCAGGGCTGACGTAGTTGACCTTGACACATACAAACATTTTACAATCAGCCTCCATGTCTGTTTATGTGTTCATGTTTATAACAACTTTTATTGATCACAGCTTGAACAATATGAGAACCAGTTAACATAAAGAGACATTTACAAGGAACTGACCAGTGTGTGTGTGTGTGGTCATTTACAACCTGTGCACGTTTCAGTACTCTATGCAGGTGTTACTTACGTCTGTATACAGGTGTGCATGTAGCACACACATTATACACATGCACGCGTAAACGCACAGACATTTATTTACATGGTGTGTGTATTCACATGCGCATCTACACTGTAAAAACGACATGACATGTGTGCACATATGTGTGTGCATGTACTGCATGCAGTTGCATTTTTGTGTGTTTGTGCTCATGTACGCTATCGCCTTACGCCTGATTTAATCAGCCTGTACAGTGTCACACACCGAAAGTAGCAGCTCATGACGTGTTGCACTGCGGCGTGTTGTGAGCTTGTAGATCAGCTATTTTTGTTACGTGACATCCGTGCATAACTAAAGGTGCTGTAAGTGATATTGTTTGTTTAGAACAAAAGTATTTTTGTTAAAGCTCTATATGATACTGATACTGTAGTAATCATTGCAATAGAGAGTTTGTTTAGTAACAGGAGTCTCCACATCTCTCCAGATCTTTAGTAAACAGAAAATACATATGAAAGTGTTTAACAATTCATCCAGTCAGGAGAGAGAACCCCACAAGACCATTTATCAGCTTGTGTTCCAGTTCTAAATGTGTCTGTTCATTTATTTGTTTCATCACTTACAATTCGACTTGTTTATCCTGTATCCTCTGTGAGTTCTCCCTTCTGATTATATGAAATTGTTACAAAAACATATTTTGCATTATTTATTTATTTTTTAGCTACACTGGTTTTACCTCTTGTTTCTGTTTCTTAGATGTTTTATAGTGGTGTGATGATTCTTTTTGTTTTTGTTTTATGCAAATGTTTATTGCAGCACTTGTGATTTTCACAAATGTTAAGTGCATTGATTAAAAAATAAAATCCATTATGATTATAAGTTAGGCTGTACGTACGTGGCCCTCGTCGCGGATGAAGTTGCGCAGGTCTCCGTGCTTCATGTAGGGCAAGACCACCAGGGGAGAGCCCTCCTGGGGCAGACAGATCCCCAGCAGGGACAGAACGTTGGGGTGGCTGAAGTCCTTCATGATGATCCCCTCCTTTAAGAACTGAGACACCTCCTCCAAGTCTGTGATGCCTGGAGATGATGATGGTAGAGAGAAGAGAAGAGAGTGAACATCGAGTACGAATCTACTGTACAAGGTCTCGGATTTTGTAACATATAGATATAGATGTAATTTCCTTCTTTACAAAACCTTGTTGGAGTGAGGATAGAGGAGCTATGACAGAGATGCAGCCATGAACACAGAGAGAAAGAAGATGAAAGGCTCCTATTGGTTCCTATTACATCTCAAATTTATACCAGAGCCTCCATCAAGTTGGAACGCTCAACCACTATACTGTACTTCCTTGTATGAAGTATATAGATCTACAAGGTCACACCACATTGCATTGCAAGCTTGTAGATCTGCTATATTTGCTATCTTTGAAATAGAATAGGAAATGAACATTTAAAAAATATATATGCATGCAGGGTTCCACATGTCCAAACACTACAAGCAGCCTACTGTGCACAGTACACTGAAACAAGAATCTTTGCCAACGACAAAGCCCTGTGTGTGGGCTCTTCTATTGGATCAGACATATCAAAAAACAATAATACTACACAGCAGGGAACACACCACAACCATCCTCTAAAGTAGAGACCATCACACACACACGCACACGCACTCGCACACACACACACACACACACACACACACACACACACACACACACACACACACACACACACACACACAGACACACACACACACACACACACACACACACACACACACACACACACACACACACACACACACACACACACACACGCACACACACACACAGAGAGAGACCAGCTCCCTCCTATTTGTCAGTCTCCAGACAGACAGTCTGAAGAAGTTCAACCTTGCTGGCCCTCCATACCCCTCACCCCGTCACCCCCCCACCCCTCCAGGTGGAACCAACTGCACATTCCCATTATCCAATCCCATCAGTGGCTCTGGTGTCAGTGCTCTTTAGCCCCGCTGGCTCTGCTGTAATCCAGTTAGACATTAAGACATGAAGGCTCTTTAGACCCACAGAAAATAAGTGGCTGATTAGTCTTTGACTGAGGTTAGAGGAGACCCAGCCTGAAGAAAATAACATTTCCCTTTTCAAAGTCTCCGACTCGGCTGCAGCTTCGCTTTTGAACCCGGCCTCCACAGTGGAAGCAGGCGCTTGGTCTCCTCTTGCAGCCAAATAGTTTTTAGCATAGAGGAGGACCTCCAGATGATTTCTGGGTTCCCACAAGAGTGTCTGGTAATGTAGACCGGGGGCCACAGTCAAAAGGTTCACAGAAATTTGTCTCCTGGCTGGTAATAATTTTACTCCCGGTTTAAAGAGTTGGGAGAACTACTGCTGAATGGAGAATAGATGCTCCTTTGTAGCGAAGCACAATATAATGCTGTATGAGCATTCTTTAACCACTTAAACCCTAGACTTCGTTTACCGGGGACCAACCAGGGGCCCATACTTGGCCCCCTCCTTTCTTTCTTCTACAACAATGCTATGATGTAAACGGAGGACAAAACAAACACAAGGCAATGAGGAAGGCATCTTGGGAAATCACTAAATTAAATAATAAGTCCCAAATCCCTGGAGACCAACCCCCCAACGGGGCAATTTCCATCCCTGCCTGGAGGATGAGTCCTCTGGGCCGACACTCTGCACTCCTGCATCTCTCTCCTTGGTATCAATCTCCATGGGGCTTGAAGTGACAGGTTATGCGATTAGGGAGGGCCCTAACGTCATCTGCACCATCGGCAGCTCATTCATCACCATCGTCTAAGCTCAGAGCTTCGATGAGATGCCCTCCCATAACGTGACTGACGCAACGTGACGGCAAAGAGAACCGACGTGATTTAAACAGATGAGGGGGGACAGACAGCGTTAGGAATGACAGCACTTGGATGTGAATGTGTTTTGAGGCTGGGTCCAGGGCTGAAACAACAGCTAACAACAAACTAATCGATTTAATTGATTGTAAAAAAAAAACAACTAAAAAAACATTAGAAACAAAGATTGTTGTTTGCTTGTAGAGTGTACATTTTTCCCAGAGGCTATCAGAGCTCTGAATGACGACTAAAAAAGCCCAAAATCCCATGTGGATCTCTGGATCTACATGGGTCTATGACGCCAGTCATCTATGACATATATAGATGACGCATGCCTCCATATTTGGGCAAGGTTTCAGCCTAGTCTGACCCCCACTGTTTTCCAATACAAAATTGAAGTTAAATATTTAAAATATATATAAAACATTTGTGGAAAGAAATGCATGGAGGTACTTCCTTGGCATACTGGTAGAATCCACAAGAAATGTGGCAGTGAAAACTACAGTAATCACAACTTAGTCGTAGACGTAGTCTACAGAGAATATATTGTACTAGAGTTTCGGGGGGCTACGCCCCCCTCAACCCCAGCCGCGCACGGGGCCCAGCGTGGCCGTGTGTATATTGGGGGACCCAAATCGCCGGAGTGAAACTGTGGAAGTTTTTTTTTGAAAAAGGAAAAAATTTGAAGAAATAATATTTGTTATGTTTCAGGGGGTCCACAGGGGGTCCGCGGACCCCCTGATGGTCCACTGACCCCCTGTGGAGTGTTGGGACGCGCGGGGACACCCCTGGAACATTGCGGACCATTTCGGTGTTTTTTTTTTTTTCATGAAGGTGGTTGCTTGTTTCTGGCGCAGGCTGTGCAAACCTGGCAACCCAGCGCATGCTGCCGCACGTTTAAGTGGCGTAGCGTCATGAGGGTCAGTGGGGCCGTGGCTCGGTCAGTGAAGACCCTGTAGTGCGGATGATATGTGGCATAGAGGGGCAGATTGTAAATCCACAGAGGAAACATCCGTGGGCTACCATTGGTTCAGCGATGTGTGCGGTCGCCCTGCGGCCCCTCCTCCTCCACCAATGTGCAGTATTGAGAGCCCTGACGTCACAACAATTGGAGCGATGGGCACTGCACTGTGGTTGGTTAGGGTACACCTAGGGCCCAGGTAGAAGCCAGTTAAAGCCTGCATGGGCAAACCCAGTTAGGACCCGCCTTGGTCCCACATAAACATGGCTAGTTGGGGCCCACCTAAGGGCCAGGTAGAAGCTACTTATAGCCTGCATGGGCATCGCAGTTGGGACTGAAGTGGATGGCGCTGACATTGCTGACATGGGGTCCATATGGTTTAGCCCACCTTGAAACCATATGGGAACTACGCTGGCATGCTGGCTGTAATGCAAACGCTGCATCATACCTGCAGTGTGTAGTTTGATGTTGTGTGTGTAGCAGATATACCTGCAGTGTGTAGATCAATGTCCATAGGAAAGTCAATGCCCAGCAGTGTTTTTTTTCCCCAGCAGAGTTTCTAGTGTCTCTGTGTCTCTCTGGAAGAGGTTGCACATGAACTCTGCAGCCGCACTGAGGCGCTCCAACACAAACACTCTGACATTAAGCTGCTTCACACAACAAACATCAGCACCACGCTGCTGTTTGTCCAAAAGACACAATATCTCCTCTCCCACCCACGTCATGTGTTCATTTATCGACAGGCGTACAGACTCCTTTTGACACATTTTACGTCGTTTATCCAGCTCTCACTGACTCTCCACATCGGGCTGTTATTTTGCTGCGATCAAGTCAACGATGTGAGAGATTAGCTATCACAGACGGATGGACAGGGGGTGAAACATAGTCTTGCGCCATGCCTTTCGGCCTGGCGGAGACAATAAAAAACCGAAAGTAAGGGAAATGGCCATTTCTGCAACAGAAGTAGTCAATAAACTATGCTATGAAAACATGGGCCACATTGGCAAAGAATGTAAGAAAGAGGCAATCATGTAGAAAATAGCCGATCTCCAAGCGTAGAAAGCCTCTCAACGTGAGGCGTTTCGAGCTTGTAGATCGGCTATTTTCACAATATTTACTTGTGGAACGGAGTCAAACAGAATGGGGGGGTCCCAGATCAAGTACGTGTATTTGGGGGGGGGGGGGGGGCGGCGTGAAAGGGTTGTTAAACACTGCTGTAATCGGAGCGAAATTATCTGAAATTACTACATGAGCATAATGCAGCGTAACATGCGTTGCACGGGGCGGTCCTGCCATTACGTTAGTTACTGTAGTTGCTGTGGAGCTACATAGTTCTCCAGAAGACACACACAAACATACACCATCTACAATGGACGAACTGAGCAGCAATATAGACATTCACCACACGAACGTGCATTTTTGACAAAGTGATTGCACAGCCGCTGCAGGCATGACAACCAGGTTAGCGTTAGCGACATGGCAGCTATCACAGCGCCCTGTCCGTCGTGCTGCAACTGCCTGTGATGGCTACAGCAGTAACAGCAAGCTGTCTGCGATGCCATTGTCTGGAGACTGCTCTTAGCGTGACACGACCAATGAGAGTGAGCGCTGTAGTTGTTGCTAAGATACGGTGGCGTCTCTGCCCCATAGCTTGTAGATCTCTCACACATGATTGGCGTAGGCTGCGTTGCCAGGTCTGACTTTGTGTGTAAGCAATGGTCGGCTTATTTTTGCGCGCCTTTGGGCTCGTTTGCATTGTGCGCACGGCAGCGCTTGTTTAGCGTACGTCAGCGCGACGTGGCAACGGACGTGGCAACGTGAAAGGTGATTGGCTGGTGAAAAGAAACACCCGACGTTACACCAGAAATGGTGCCTGGAGAAAATGGTGACCAAAAAAAAAGTTTGGAAAAAAAGGAAAAAACCCCCGCAGCGGCTGGCTGGTGTTGTGGTGATGAGGTCGTGCGCACGGTAAACGGTACGAAGCTGGCTCCCCTTCCGTTTTGTCCGACATTTGGTGAGTAGAATTAATTATGTTGCGCGGTGGAAAAGGTGTAGTGAACAGTGAGATGTCCCCTACGCGAGGCGTAAATTCAGCGCGGCCGCCGTGGCGAGTCAGTAGGCGACATGTGGTCTGGCGGTGCGTTGTTTATTCGATAACAGAGCTGTGGGGTGTCGCCACCGAGGGTGCGGAAGTTGCTCGCCATTTATATAGTTAGATAGCTACTGTATAAGTACTGCAAAATAGTGCTTGTGTTCATAAAAATACAGTAAGCCTAAAGAACAAAGACAACTCTAAATGAAAAGCACATTGCACTACTCTCAATGTTGTGCAACTGTAAAATCAAAGTCAAAGAGAGATTCCTTGTCTCTCAGCATCACGTCTTTGTGCTGCGTCCGGCCAGAGGACTTCGTCCACATCACATGCAACGCTGTCCCTTGCCAGAAAACTAAAAACAAAAAAACCTCTGGTGTGCCGGATTCAGTCTTGAACACTCCGCAGGCCAATTCCATGTAAGAGATTTCCTCTGATATATGGGTTTCGGTCATAAGACCTTCAACCGCCATGCAGAGAAAAAACTCTTCTATATGGTTGAGTAAAAGGACTGTATGGTGGGAAGAGAAACATTTATGAATCGCTGGTTGATGTTGAACCACTGGTGTATCTGGACATCATGGTGAAAGCTGACATTGTCTCAAATCACCACATCACAACCTACCGTCACAGTGCAAAATCGGTTTTAGTGAGTGCAAATGTGTTTAACCAGATTTAAGCTCTATATACTTTGTTGTACGACAAATAGCGACTTATTCCTACGAGAAGCCCACAATGCGTTGCATTGCGAAGCGTCGTGAGCCAATAGCGATGATATCAAGGATTAAAGGATTTATGCCTGGTCTTGCTTTGTCATTGTTACTGTAGACGTGGCTACATTAATAGTCTCTTGACAGGTCCCCCTTAAAAAAAATTATCAGACAGCTGCAGTTGATTCAGAACACTGCTGCTCGCGTCCTTATTAATGCCAATAAAGTGGATCATATCACTCCAGTTCTCAGATCTTTACACTGACTCCCTGTCTGTCAAATAATTGATTTCAAATACTACCGTTTGTTTATCAGTATTTAATGGTTTAGGATCAAAATATGTTTCTGAACTTGTGATACATCATGAACCATCCGGACCTCTCGTCTGGGACAGGTCTGCTTTCTGAACCCAGAGTCAGAACTAAATGTGTTTAGTTTGTGTTCAGTTTTTATGCACCATATCTAACTCCCAGAAAACTGCAGGTCTGCAACAATTCTCCTTGCTGGCCCCGGCCTTTTCCTTTGCTTTGCTTTTTTCTAGATTTCCTGTGCACTGTGATTTTATTCTCATATCCTTGTTTTATTTTAACATCTTATTTTTCATTGTATTCAAATGTCTCAATGCTCTGTTTCTTCAGGTCTTAATGCTTAATGTTTTGTGTATATAGCACTTTGAATTGCCTTGATGTTCGAATGAGTACAAATAAACATTCCTTACGCTGAAATCATCACAGAACCAGCAACTCTACATTGAGCGCTTTGAATTGCATTGAATAACACTCCCTCAAAACAATAAGGCACTTCACCCCCATACGACTGTTGCTTGATGAGTGTGTGCAACTCTATGAATGTGAACCATGATGGTGCAGAAAGAGAGCATGCACGCAAAGCAGAGCTGAAGAATGGAATGGTCAGTCTATTCCAGACGTACTGGGTTTGTACTTACGGTTCAGAGACTTTATTGCACAGTGCTGCTTCTGACCATCTGGCTCCAACAGAGTGCCATGAAACACGCAGCCAAAGTGACCTGGAGAGAAGGAACATCAGCAATATTCACAAGTTATGATCAGTGAGTTCAATTATATTATTCAATATATCGTTGCTGGCGGGTGGAAAACTTCAATGTCCAAAACCGTTCCTTTTTTTTTGTGTTATTTTAAAAACACTTTAAAATAGTGTAAATAATCGATCTACAAGCTCACAATGCCTGGCACTGCTAGGCGTTGTGGGCTTGTAGATCTGCTATTATCGCTATTTTTGTGCGACACGCTTGAATGATGAAGTAGGGCATTAATTTACGAAAAAAAACATAACAAGATTAAATATGGAGATACAAGGTTTCTGCCCGACAGCAACAAGATTTAATTATTTACAGTATTCAAATGTGCAAACTTTAAAAAACTCTCCAAGAACATGACATATGAGATTATGTCCACCAGTCTCAGTATGAAATAAATTAATGTGAGAATATCTCCAGCAGTCCCAGTCTCGAAGAAAAGATGTGAGATTATTTTAACTAGTCCCAGTGTCAAATTAAATTAAAATAAATGATGTGAGATTATGTTAACCAGTCCAAATGTGTAGCAGAGGAATCATGGTGTAGAGGTACAGCTGAACAAGGGTCAGTTATTACTTCAGCTTTGCCTCACTATAAATCACTTTTAAGCCTTGTTCAGCCATTTTCACATAGCTTTAGAGGGCCTTGTATCAAGCCTTGAAAGCAACAGCTTACTTAAACTAATTCACTTAAGATAGCATCACGCTCACAAAATACTATAAGTCTCCCACCGCAAGAAACCAAGCACCAAGGATTATTAATTAATACCACAAAGCAGGCTAATATGCCCACGCCGCCTTGAGTTATAGTGCCTTTTATTGAATTATATCTCCTCTTTAAGACTCGGGGGCCAGCCCCCAGATTCAAAGTAGTGTCAGAGTGAACGAGCGTGGAAAACCCTCTTTGGTGCCCTCTTATCACGTCCTCGCAGATGGGCGACGGTGTTGGGTTACACCTTCCAACAATGGACCCTGGGAATAGGAGCCGGGGACAAATCATCCAACGCCATTCTATGAACCCTGTCTCGCTATCCAGCTTTTTTTTTCCTCCAGGGGGGTTGATCCAATAAGCACAGGGGAAAGGGATATTTGTGACACTGCCCCATCATTGAAGGGGGGGGGGGTGTGGGCTTTTTCCCCCCCTTCCTCACAGGGTTCTGCGTTGAATTTGATCTAGGTTTGTGAGCGGCCTACTTAAACCACACAATATGAGGTGATTTTACGTCTGGATGTCAAACTTGCGGTTTGATAATGCGGGCAATTAAGCTCTTTGTGGGTGAGTTTTTTTTTCTTCTTTTGTATGGCTTCAGGCCCTGTGGCGGTGGAGTCTCTGGTATGACCTGAGGTTCTGGTACATGGAGGTATGAGGACTGAGCTATATGGAGAGGTTGGAAGGCAGCTTTGCATAGTTTATGCATGGTTGCATACAAGATATGCATGAACACCAGCACGGATGGTATCCATGTCATAGTGTATAATATGGCTGCATTGTCTTTCATCAAGGCTACATTTCATTCATGTGTCTGCCTGTAAGATTAAAATTGTACGTCAACAACAGTAAGATTCAGGTAATTCTAGTAGCTAGGTGGGAAAACAAACAACGTGTGCTTTGTGGAAACATTGAGGTTTCCTTTTCAACTCTGATCATCTCTCCTCATGTCAACTGCAGTGGTGGAAAAAGTACTAAAATGTTTTACTTAAGTAAAAGTACCAATACTGCAATGTAGAAATGCTCTGTTACTAGTAAAAGTCCATAATTCAAAATCAAAATCTACAAATTAATTAGTAACTAAAGTTCTCAAATAATTGTAGTGGAGTAAAAGTTCAATATTTGCCTATGAGATGTAGTGGAGTAGAAGTAAAAGTATTGCAAATTGGAAATACCCAAGTAAAGTAAAAGTACCTAAAAATTGTAAGTACAATACTTGAGTACATGTACTTAGTTACTTTCCACCACTGGTCAACTGTTTCAGGTGGAATAAAGCAGAAGTGTGTGACAAAAAAGGTGTGTTAAAAAAGAAAGGAAAAGAAGCAAGGACTGGCCAAAAAAGAAACACTAAGAATAAAACTCCCCACACTGACCTCTTCCAATGACCTGGTTGAGGTGGAGCAGCAGCTGCTCCCTGGCGATCACCACGTGCTGCACCTCCTTCAGGAGGTCTGGGTGGAGGCACGACGGGTCTATGTGCACCGGAGCCATCAGCAGAGGGGACACCAGCTCCCCGTCTGGCCCATGCAGGCCCAGACCCATGCCTGCTCCCAGGACCCCCAGCCTCGGGGAGAGCAGCTCCCCGTTGCCCCCATAGATGGGCGGGGCTCCGCGACACGTCTCGGGTCTCTCAGAGCCCTGGTCTGGAAGGAGGGGCAGGGGTCAAAAAGGTCACTGAGTGTAAGATGATACTGTAATCAATGCAGTGGTTCTCAAAGTGGGGTCCGGGGACCCCCCAGCGGTCCTTGGCGGAGTTCCAGCGGGTCCGCAGCTAAATTAATTGATATACCATAAAAATCTGTTTAACCAGTTTAACCCTATTTAATACTTTGGCTGTTTGAAAATAGGCAATTTACAAGCTGACAACACGATGAAACACGCTGTGAGCTTGTAGATCTGCTATTTTTGAACATTTGTGAAAAACATAATTTTCCCTTATCCCTGTCCCTGGCACAAAACAATTTGGGGGGGGGGTCCCTGAGATGAAAGGTTTGAGAACCACTGCTGTAATGAATGCTTGTAGAGGTTAAAGAATAAAGGCAATGTTTTGCTGTTGGTGTTGTTAGAGCAAAGGAAAGGGGGAAGAATAGGACATTGTGGGTGAAAGTCATTTTTCTTTCCTGAGACAAACAGAAGTTAAGCTAAGAGGGAGACAGGGGGAGAACGATTCAGTCCTCAAGAACAATAGACAAAGAGTTTCATCACTGAGTACATTAGGATTAGGACGAAGTGATGTTAACATCTACGATCAGAAATGAAAGTTATGGCCCGGACGGTTAGCTTAACCGTCTGGGCACCTAGGCTGGTAATGTGCGTGTCGAGGGGTTCGACTCCCGAGCCCGACAGCCTTTGCTGCATGTCACTCCCCATCTCTCTACTCATTTCCTGTCAGCCTACTGTCCTATCATAAAAGCCAAAAAAAGAATCTTTAAAAAAAAAGGAAAGTTACAGTTACAGTTAGATATGAGCAGGTAACTAAGATACTTATGCTCTTGCACAAATCAGCTACAATTCCTCAAAATCCCTGTACTCGTCCCTGGAGCTCCCCGCTACATTAGTTAATTAGCGAACACTTTCTCTTTGGTTTAGCACTGCATGCTGGCACCTTACTATATCCAAAACCCAAATTGCTCATGCACCCTTGGGGACACAAGCCTGAAGAAACCATGCTGCACACCGATGGCATCAAGGTAACTAGCCGTGTTAGTCGAGAACAAAATGCGTGAGGCATCGAGAAGACATGCAGTGGTCAGAGGAAAGCACGCAGCCCCGTAAAGCAATTCTTGAGGGAGGGAGGGGGGGGGGGGGTGGACGGAGAGGAGAAGAGAAGAGAAGAGGGAGAGAGAAAGGGAGATGGATGGAGGTGGGAGGTGTTGTTGTTCCGTCGACGTACCCTCCAGCAGGGTTGTTCTATAGTCCACTGACTCGTGCGACACCATTTCGTTGGAGGGGCTGACGCTCCGCGCGTTCGCCAGCCTGTCCAGGTGCTGGATGTGAGCCCGGCCGTCATACCACACCTCAGATAGATCTACAACATGGAGGGAAGGAAGACAGAGAGGGAGACAGAGAGAGAGAGGGGTTGAGGGGGAGTTAAGGAGGATGACAGAAAGATGAGGAGAAAAAAAACAGAAAGAGGGAGGGAGGGAGAGAATGAGAGAAAGCGAGAAAAAGTGAGAAGGATGGGGAGATGAAGATGAGAGGATTGAGGGAGAGAATGAGAAGTTGAGAGGATGAAACAAGATGTAAGGAGGGAGAAAAATAGAGAGAGGAGAGGTGTAGAAGATGATGGTGGTGGAGAGAGATAAAGGGTGCAGATGGGATTGAGAGAGAGAGGGGGAGGGAGGGAGAGAGAGAGAGAGAGAGAGAAACAGACAGGGGGGGGGGAAGACAAATGCTTAGAGAGGGGACAGAGCGCTTCACCAGTGCACCCATCATCCAACCGCCATGACACACCCTCCATCACCAACCCTCACATCACTCACTCTCACACACACACACACACACACACACACACGTACAAATATACTTAACACACACATGTACACGTGCACGCACACACGTATCACACTTACCGTCGATGTGTTTGTTTCTCCTCCACATGAGCAGCGTTCCCAGCAGCATCAGCAGCAGGCTGACACACACACAGCCTACGATGAGGCCAATGTAGTCCTGTTCCTGAGCCCGCGTCACCTTACCCAAGTGTCTGATGCTGTCTGCCTGACGCCACTGAGGATGGGACCAGAGAGAGAGAGAGAGAGAGAGAGAGAGAGTCATTCACAGGTGACCAGATCAACCACAAGACCAGGAAAGCAACAATCGATTATTTTCGTATTACTTTTTCGGTTAATTGAATACTAGCACGTTTTTTTTTACGGAATTGACACGTAAACAATTCTAAGGGCGCGGCCCGACCAAAACATGGTTGGCCGCTGTTAAACTCAGGTTGTGTGTGGCCACAGTTTTTTGCAGCCAGCGCATTCTAAATAAACCTAAATAAACGGAGTGACCCACCTGTCACTCACTTTCAGGACCCTCCCATGCAACAGCTACTGTACAACCAGTTGCTCTATCGAAAGCACCATGTCGCTTCCTGAGGCTTGGGACGGTCCGCCTTCGACTCACCCGATTGGACAGAGGGGAAAAGCAGCATAGAGCGCATAAACGCAAGATGTGCGCGACACGCGGAAAGATCCGCAAGACCATGAATCCATGCATTTGCATTGACAAACCATTGGCAGATTCTGCCCCATTGGTAAAATAAAAGTGCGCGCCCTAACAGATTTTTTTATAATCGACTAAATCGATTAGAATCTATTTGAAACATTTTGAAAACTACAGCTAAATTTCTAAATCTTCCCCAAAATAGATTATTTGGTTAAAATGTATTATTAAATGATACATTTTGATTAAACTGTTGTTGACTATTTGATTAACTGTTGTACCCCTACCCAACAGTATGTACTCGGACGCCATCTTTTTCTGATTGACTGATACTGCAAATCCAATTTCCCCATAATAACGTTTTCTACCTTCTACCGAGTTTTGATCAAAACATTTTCTAAGACTTTTGGGGGTCGGGTTTTACGAAGCGTGCTGCAAATTACTGCTAGGGCCGCAGGATTCTTTGTTACCGAATGTTTTCCATTTAGCAGGGTATTTACCAAGACTGTCACAGCCGCAGCGAGTTTGCCATGGCGCCCACCAACCATGATAAATCAGCTTGAGCAGGCCATATGTATACATTTTCATTCCCATATTTCTGCGGTCCTACATCAAATCCAACATGCATAACCTAAAGATGTGAATGTGAGCGCTCCTGCTTTTCTCTCATTTCACCACCGCAAACCCTCATTTGCGGAATCCTAGTGAAAATGGTCAAACGCCATTTATCTTGTTAGCATCTAGGAAAAGCCCCGCAAATCCTTTGTAAATATGGCCCTTTGTCTGTTACTGATGGTGCTGTGGAATGTGTACCTTGTGGTCAAACACTCAGTCAGTCAATCAGGTCTTACATAAAGAGGTTTTGATTGGATAGAGGGATACAGTTGGGAGGAACTGAATCAAGCTGTGGGGTTTGTGCATATGGTTCCTGCATATTCCACAACCTCATGACCTCACCCTGGCTGCAACAAGCTGAAAGGAAGGAGAATGGTTGACACTACAACCATCCACAGCCATGTGAAAACAGAACTCAATTACGGTGCCACCTCTCAAAGTGGGAGGAACATTCAGGGTCAGTTGCATATCATCTGGGGGAGATTACTACAACTCATAATATTGTTGTATCATGTACACTGTACTTTGAAATAAAGATGTATTATTTTTTCATCAACTGTCATACTTGTGATGTAAAGTTTTTTTTACATCTGGCTTTGAAGCCAGAGAGGAAGAGGAAGACTGTTGACCGATTGTTGAGGTCTTACAGAAGTGGAGCTTTGATTCACTGCATCTGGGGGGGACTAGATTTGTGAGCTGTTGGCGTATCAGCAATTGCTTTTCCAACTGCCATCGTCTCCTAACTGTAACTGGGAATTTGAACCTCCTGTACAACACATTATGGTTTATCATAATAGGCGCAATCTCGAAAATTGCTGACCAAGGGTAGAGCTGTTAGAGAAGACGAGAGGGATTTGTGGTGCAAGCAGCAGTGAACTTATAGGAACACATGTCCAGCGTGCCGCAACTGCTGCACTCATTTCATCAACACTGGACCTGACACCCCCACACATATGCAATATTGTTACACACACGCATGCATGCACTCGCACACGCATGCACCACAATCCTGTGCTGAGTGCCTCAGATGGAGGGCAGATCACATCAGTGATATTGCCTCTTCCATTATTAGGTTTGGTGGAAATGAGGTTTCCTCTGCTGCTTGGTGCTGGAGATGGAACGCACGCACACGCGCGTGTGTGTGTGTGTGTGTGTGTGTGTGTGTGTCTGTGTGTAGATTAAAAATAAGAGTCAATGACTTGTTGTCTGCGTATGTCTAGGGCTGGGCATGTATGTGAATGCATGTTTGTGTGCGATATGACGGGGTGTGCTTGCATGTACTGTATGTGGCATGCCCAAGAGTGTATGCTTGCCTGCTGCTTGCATGCATGTGTCATGTTTATGTCTGCATGCATGTGTGTGTGTGTGTGAGTGTGTGTGTGTGTGCCTGTGTAGTATGCATGTACTGTAAGTATACGTTTTCATGTTGAGGGACACTGTGATAAAATCTGCATTCTGCACAGAAAAATCTTCAGTGTTAATTTAACTCTAAACCAAATGGACCAGTAAAATTGCTGGTGTGGTGTATAAGACGTTTGGATAATCTCTAAAGGCAATGTGATGAAATCTAATGCCAATACGGGCTCATATATTAAAGGTTAAGAGTCGCTTTGGCATTTCTTGTTCAAATTTACACAAAGCTCATATAAACTATAAAACAGAAGATAAATGTCATATAAAATGTAATCATTTCCGTTTGTTTGTATAGTCTCAGAGCGCTAAGAATCTTGGATCAGCAGGGTTACAGGGTGGGAGGGGGGGGGCTTCTGAGCCACTATGCCAGTGGTTCCCAAACTCTTTAGCTCGAGACCCAAAAGAGAAATGTTATGTCTCCCCGGGAGGGGCCCAAACCAGGGAAAATAGCCAATCTACAATCTTACAACGTGTTAATAATGTGAGCTCGTAGATCGACTATTTTCACTACTAAAATGGAATTTCTTAGATTTTCCTTTAAGGGCGCGCTCCCACCGCACTTTTATTTTACCTCTGGGGCAGAATCTGCCAATGCTTTGTCAATGCAAATGCGTGGATTCACGCAAGAGCAGATTTTTCCGCTTGTCGCGCAGACCTTGCGTTTATCCGCTCTACACGAAGAAGCATAAAACTGCTGGAGACAGGAGCTGATTTTCCCCCTCTGTCCAATCGGGTGAGTCGAAGGCGGACCGTCCCAAGACTCAGGAAGCAACATGGTGCTCTCAGTGGACCAACTGGTTGTAGCTGTTGCATCTCACCCAGTACTTTATAATTTGTGCACTTGGGGTTCGTACATCTACATACACATTCAGATTTAAAATATAAAGTGCTTAGCCCATGGCCATGGATTTTACAATCATGTACGGGTCCTCAGAAGTACCCGTATCTTCCGTATTGTTCAATAAAAAGCATTTTAATCCGATTGGTGGCCATTTCCCCATAGAGTTATAATGTACCAATAGTGCAATACACCTCTCAATCGCTAGGGTCGCGCAGTTGAAAGAATACGGAGAAAATGACCACTGATTGGATTAAAATGCTTTTTATTGAACAATACGGAAGATACGGATACTTATGAGGACCCGTACATGATTGTAACAACCTTGGCCATGGGGTAAGTACTTTATATTTGAAATCTGAATGTTTATTTATGTAGATGTACGAACCCCAAGTGTGAAAGTGCAAAGACATGTTTTTGTCTAGTGGCTCGTGTCTAGTGGCGGTGCGGGCTACGGGCACGGTCTTGAATGTGATTGACAGGTGCGTCACAGCGTTTTTTTAGAACCCGCTGGCTGCAAAAAACTGTGGCCGCGCAGAACCTGCGTTTAACAGCGGCCAGCCAACTTTTGGTGAGAGCGCGCCCTAAAATGTCTTTTGAAATGTCTTTTTAATTTCTGAAAATATTTAGAAATAATAATTGAAAACATTTGTTGTAAACAAACAAAAGAAAAGGGTATTTACTTGTGACCTACAAAAATGGGTCCCGACCCATTGTTTGGGAAACACACCACCTCTCAGTTTTGACAGTAAAAGCGACTTTTAACAAGACATTGTTTTAATGAACTGAGTTTGGATGTGTGTTTACATGAATCCCATTTAGCTTCACTTCACTTTATCGAGGTTGAATAGACCGCTTGTATACAAAACCAGTTTTGAAAGGGGTGACTGAGCAGCTCTCTCTCAAAGAGGATCCAAAGATGTGGGGCGGGGGGTCTTACATAAACAGTCTGTACCGTTAACAGAGCATTTACATTTCAGGTATTTTTTTAGCTGATGCTTGTAGATACACAGTGAATTACTTAACCACTTGAACCCATAGCGTCTACCCTAGAGATATGGTGTTGAGGGGGAAGAAATCAGTGGACCTGGTATAGAGCCCTGGGGGACCCCGGTCAACTGAGTATATAGGGTTTAACTGGTTAAGTGGGAAGAGGGAAACATTTCCAAAGTGGGGCTCAAACCTGTGACCTCTCAGTGTGGAAACAGTTATTCTGACAACTCCACAACCCTTGAGTGAAGTTTAATCTATAGACCTGTACGGTACCACAGCATAGAGATCCTAAATGGTTTTGGCTGGGATAGAGACTGTATCAGCACAGTCTCGTTATGGAAGATTCCAGTAAAAGTTTTGGAATGGTTCAAGGAATGTTATGAAATGTTTAGTTCATCCCTGTGGTTGACAGCAGAGTGACAGACTGAGGGAACGTTGGAGACATGAGGTCGCACGCGTGTGTGCGCGCACACACATACTCTACATGCACACACACATATTTCATAAACAGACTGTCAAAATTCTTTGTCCATACAGTACATGGGCATGGACATGGTTATGATGGTGTCCTCCCACTGCACAGAGTCAGCCAAGTGTCTGCTAACAAACAGTCACCATAGCATAGATAATGATAACAGATAAGACTCATAAAGACAATTTCCATGTGAAGGGACAAGCTTGTGAGCTTGTATATCTGGAAAACTTGTAGTGCAGACAGCAAATCTGAATTCCAAACATCAAATGCAACACAGGACAACATAAAACAAATTCTATGTGTGCACTCATGTTAAAGTACTGATGCTCATCTCTATGTTAGGTGAATATGTCAGGTTGTACTATTACTCTGCTTCTCTGTCTCTCTCTCTCATACATGCACACGCACATGTACACGCGCAAGCACGCACACGCACATGCATGCGCACACGCACGCGCACACGCACACACACAGTTTGTGTAGCAGCTCCCAGTTCAGCCAGCTGAGCAACACTCCACTACACTCAATGGATGTCTTGTTCCAACCTCAGGCCTCTTGACAGTACAGAAAACATTCTCTGTGTGTGTGTGTGTGTGTGTGTGTGTGTGTGTGTGTGTGTGTGTGTGTGTGTGTGTGTGTGTGTGTGTGTGTGTGTGTGTGTGTGTGTGTGTGTGTGTGGGTGGGTGGGTGGGTGTGTGTGTGTGTGTGTGTGTGTGTGTGTGTGTGTGTGTGTGTGTGTGTGTGTGTGTGTGTGTGTGTGTGTGTGTGTTTCTTGAGTGGTCTGGTGGTCTCCTATAGACAGAAGGCAGTGTGGAGTGCATGAAGTGGTCCTTCTGACTCACTGGGTCCTCTGCTGAGTGAGAGCTTGAGTGTATATGTGAGCATGTGTGTGCGTGTGCGTGTGCGTGTGTGCGTGCGTGCGTGCGTGCGTGCGTGCATGCGTGCGTGCGTGCGTGCGTGCGTGCGTGCGTGCGTGCGTGCGCGCGTGTGTGTGTGTGTGTGTGTGTGTGTGTGTGTGTGTGTGTGTGTGCGATGAAGAACGATGGAATCAATAAAAAACTGGCAAATCATCCTTAAAATCAAACACCAAAGGAAGTATGCAGCATTTATGTTCATGCCAAAAGCAATTATTTGTAAATGATGTTTGATGATTGTGTATTAATGTGTGCGTGGTGTGTGTGTGTGTGTGCGCGCGCGTGCGTGCGTGCGTGCGTGCGTGCGCGCGCTTGTGCATGCGTGTGTGTGTGTGTGTGCGTTCTGTTCTCACCTCCACCTGCAGCTCCTTGGTGGCGGCTGCAGAATGCAGCTCGTTGGAGACGGTACATTCTAGAGTGTTCCCCACCAGAATCAGACTCTCACAGCTGTGGTTGGACACTGTCAGAACCTGGCACTTCATAGCCTCTTTATCCATGTGGTCACCCTGAGAGAGAGAGAGAGAGAGAGAGAGAGAGAGAGAGAGAGAGAGAGAGAGAAAGAGAATTGATGTATTGTACTCACATACATCATACACATGATCCATCTTACTCATTACTGCTCACTCAAAGGTCACGGATGCACGCACACACACACGCACACACACGGTACATACACATACTGTATACATACTGTACATACATACACACACAGCATGTGAGTAAGATAGAAACGTAGTGAGTTTGTGTTGTTTCATTTTGCTGACCATGTGATTTTCAACTGTGTTTGATTCTGACTAATAATGTCTCGGAACAGAGAAATAAAACTATTGTCCGTGTGTGTGTGGGGGCGGGTTTGCATAAGTGGATGTGTGTATAGGAGTGAGTGTGTGTTGTTTGGTTTGATCATAAACTTAGTCAGAACCGTTTCACTCCATTTGCAAAGCACTTTGTAACCATGTTTCAAAAAGCGCACAAATTAAGTTTATTTAAAGGATTATCATTGTCTCTCTCACTCTTGTTTATCTCTCACTCTTTTTCTCTCACATTGTTTTTCTCTGTTTTTCTCTCTCTCGCTCCCTCGCTTGGTCTCCCTCTTAATTTTCCTCTCTCACTGTTTCTCTCTCCCTGTTTCCCTCTCTCGCTCCCTCACTCAGTCTCTCACTGTTTCTCTCTCTTTAGTTCTTCTATAAGTCTCTCCATCATCCCCTGATCCCCACATTTATCATCTCTCCTCAATTTTTTTATTTCACTTTTTTGTGCTCTCTCTCTCTCTCTCTCTCTCTCTCTCTCTCTCTCTCTCTCTCTCTCTCTCTCTCTCTCTCTGTCACACACACACACACACACACACACACACACACACACACACACACACACACACACACACACACACACACACACACACACACACACACACACACACACACACACACACACACACACACACACACACACACGCTCCAACATGTACCGTACATACACATGCACTCCCACACACACAGAAACAGACATGCATGCTCATTTGTACGAGCACAGCAGAAGGCAATAAAGGGAATGATCACATTCCTCGCGTGACAGCCTGGGATTTTCCAATTTGACACAGAGAGGAGGCCGGCACCTGTTCTTGTACTCCACACACACACACACGCACACGCGCACACACACACACACACACACACACACACACACACACACACACACACACACACACACACACACACACACACACACACACACACACACACGATACATACCATCCGATACAGTGCACACTTACTCATCGGGCAACAAACAGAAAAGAGCGCCAGTTCAACCAACTGTTTGCAATTAGGATGAGTGAAAAATCCACACTGTGTGACTGACTTAGATAGCTGCTGGTGTTATGTTATCCAGAAGCAAAATGGTAAATGGACTGCATTTATCTGTCTGAGAGCTGTTTGCTCGTCCAAAGGTGATAAGGATATTATGTGGACAGATGCTAGGTTACTTTGTATCACTTACATGTAAACACTTATACTGTGTTATACTTCATTGATTGTAGTCCTCCAGGATTCTATACTAGGCCCCCTCCTTTTTCCCTCTCTGCAAATCTGTTTCCTGAAAATAGCAGATCAGCTCCAGAATAGAGAGGCTAGAGTTCATGTGGTTAAAGGTTTTCTTGGCACTGTGTTTATCCTGTTGTTGACTAGGTTTCATGCCGCCTACTCCAATCTTACGCTTTGTAAGGCAAGAGCGTCTAATAAATGGCTAAATTATAAAAGTTGGAAATTGTTGGGTCCTTTTTTTTCTTGCTTGTTTCATACGATACGTGACACAACCTAGACAACCACTAGAGAACATCTATGAGAAGACATCGCAGTAAATAAACAGCTCTCTACTGTAATGATAATTAGTGTCGAAACTGTCGGTTGTTTTTCTCCCATGAAGCGGACCCGGGAGATTAGCTGCCCGGTAGTGAGCCAACACAAATATACTGGATCTGCAAACAGCAGGGAGGAGGGGCTGAGCTGTCAGTCACAACCAAAAAGGGGACCTTCCTACTCCTGTTAGAACAGAGCACAGAGACATCACTCTGAAAAACCCAAATCTCTTCAAATCCCTTCCCCATCACATACACATTAATTGTCTTTATTAAAAAGTCCTACTCCCTCTTCTCATCAGAGGGAATTGAATTGAAGCCTGTTCTATAGACTTATTAAGTCAACACGGAGATGAGAGTGACAACATTTAGCGGCTTAAAATGTAAAAATGTAAATATAAACATTCCCTTCTTGGCCCTGATCTCATTGGCAGGCTTTTTGGGACTGGAGCGTTCACACAGCAGTAAATGAGCCTTGCATCTGGGGGTGTCACGTCACGGGTTCTAGATGTTTTTAATTCAATAAATACTGCGGGGTCCAGACATGATATTGGGTCACCAGGTCCACTATTCCAAGCAGCGCTCCATGCTTGCACATGGGCCTCTATCCTCTGATGGCTATTCTGTGCAGAGTTATCAGATGGCACTACTAAATGTGCCCTGTCTCGGTGCAGTGCCTGGCACAGTCCCCTGGGTGTACATTTTGGGGGAGGGGGGGGGGGTTGTCTGGGCCAGGGAGAGCCATGCAGGGAAGCAGGGAGTGTGTGCGTGTGTGGGGGTGCTAGGGTAGGGGTAGGGGGGTGATGGTGTATTAGTGTCGGGGGCCAAGGTCGTGTCTGGGAAAAAAAGAAAGAAAGAAGTACAGAAAAAAAAGACCCAGGATCCCGTGCGACCGAGCCGGTCCACGCAGCTGCCGCTAACCATCGAGCTGCAAGTCAACGAAATGAGAATGAAAGAAAAGAAGGGGAGGGGGCAAGAAACCTCTCTTTTTCATTGTTTCCTTTAAACCAGGCCTGTTTTTGACACCTAGGGGAGCGGGCTGGGTCTGTGTGAAAGGTAGCGTTCGTATGTCAAGGGCTTTGACCTCAGGAACCCAGAACAATACGAGGCCGCGGAGAGGACGGCAAAGGAGGGCAGAGAGGGAACGATGGGAAATAGACCCCTGTTCCTGTTTTCATTCAGTATTGTTTCCTTCCCAAGTCGGTCTACTGTGAGTCACCAGGGACAGTGTGTGTGTGTGTGTGTGTGTGTGTGTGTGTGTGTGTGCGTGCGTGCGTGCGTGCGTGCGTGCGTGCGTGTGTGTTTTTTGTGTCTACATGCAGGTATGTGTATGTGCATGTGTTGTCTAAATGCAAAGTGTGTTTGCAGAGCGGAGTGCAACGTGCAGGTCAACATCAACGACATTCTGAAGTGTCCATTCATCTCAGTAGATTCAAACAAACATCAGAGAACAGCTTCAAACAATAGCGTTATGCATTAGATCAGCTTCAGTCGATACCTTGAAATCTAATTCGCCTTCTAAATAATCAGTTCTTAGCAATAAAATACACACCTTGAGCTCCACGACGCTCTTGTTGTCCTTGGAGGTGAGTTTGGGGTCCTGGAAGAGGGGGTCCTCGACGTAGAGGAGGTCCATCTGCGGCGTGTAGAAGCCGTCCAGGACGAAGGCCACCTTGGTGACCACGGGGGGCTGAAGGGACAGCTTGGCCAGGGAGGGGGTGGTGCACTGAATGGACGTCCTGTTCTCACCATACACACAGCTCTGGAAGGATGGGGAAACACACACACACACACACACACACACACACACACACACACACACACACACACACACACACACACACACACACACACACACACACACACACACACACACACACACACACACACACACACACACACACATTGGAGGAGAGGGCATTATGAACTGTCAACTTCAAAGCCACACAGATGACATCCTCTGACATCCGTTGCACCTGAAGTTTTATTGTTGGATTTGATTTGTTGTTTAAATTGTCTCTGTGTTACCATGACGGCCATAATGAAGGCAACGTGATGAAACAGCGGTCGTGGATTTCTGTTCTTAACCCATTAAGACCAGGAAAGCGTCTGTCATTTTAGATTTGAACCACTTTAACCCTTATTTTATACTTTGGCTATTCAAAAATAGCAGATATACAAGCTTGTAGATCTGCTATTTTTGAAAAATCATGAACATTTGTGCAAATCTTTGAATATATGTATTTTTAAATCAAACTTTTGTAACTCAAATCTTTGCTTCTGGGGGGGTCCCTGGAACTAAATATTTTGAGATGGGGTCCGCGGCCAAACACATATAATTTTGAGGGTCCTTGACATGAAAAAGTTTGAAAACCACTGATATCATAGCAACATACTGTAAGTGTTTCAGAGAACTGTTAGGATTTAGAAGACATTTGTAGACACGTTCCCGGATTAAATGGGTTAAATCCACCGTCTAAAATGCACCTCTTCTATCAAAGCTGTTTTAAAAATAGACTCTATTATCCTCCCACACACCAACACACGCAGGTGGAACACAATAGATAAATCCCAAGTGCAAAAATGCACACGTGCGTATACACACACACACACACACACACACACACACACACAGACAGATCATGAAGTGATAAACAATGATGCACACACCACCAACCAACGCGAAGTTAAGAAACTACTTTTCCAGTCTCTCTGCATCTCCTCTCCAGTCCAACAGCATAATGAACGAGCAGTAATCCTGGGCTTGTCAGCTGGTTTTACTCTTGTCACATTACAAACTCCATAATTGCAGACACCATTCGTTTACTGCCGCCGCTGCGTTTAAGTGCCTTGCCCCCGGGGCACAACAGAGCTCAAACCGCACCCCTGGATTGAAATCAGCGAGGCCTCCCAGGTTCTGCTGTTTTCATTACGACCCCCGAGTGGAAGACAAAAAAAAAGAGCTTAAATCCGTTTCACTGAGCCGTGACGCAGTTACAATGTGCGTCTACCGAACTGAGGCGTTAGGAGAGGCAAACAGGGAGCGCTAACTTCCTTTTGGATGCCTGATGTTTGGTGTCATTTATGAGGCTTTAGGATCACAATGATGGTGTGATAAAAGACATGTTGATGCATCGCTGTCATCGGATCAGTCTTAAGATCATGCAGCACGCACGCTCCTGTAGTTATTATGTACGATATCCTCACTGTGTCTTTGCAGGTGCACGCACCCTGAACACGCACACGCACACACACATGCAAAACACACATTCAAACGACCCAGCCTGCACAGCGCACGTGCGCAATTGTGCATGCGTAACGTACACTTGCATATATACAGATGCATGCTCTATGTGAGCATGCATCGTGTCCATTATGCACATGTACACACAACGCACGCACATACACATCTCCATGCTACATTGGCGCATTTCCTACCTTTAACATTGCGCAACTGCAAAACGTTGAAATGTTTGAAGGGCAATGGAAAAAGGGTTTCATACATGAAATCGGAGCCATGCAGTAAACATGGCACAATCACACACCCATTCACAGTTTGATAAACACAGTTAGAGGAATTTCATGCGCAGCTGTCTGTCTGATGAAGAAACTCAGTCCAACAATAGCTGTGATTAGGATGTGTGATGCAAGCCATCCCATCCCAGGAGGAACCGAATGAAACAACAACACAGGACATAGAAACAAGGGTGCTCTGCGTAATCTATTCTCCATTGAACGACGAACAACGAGCTTGTGTTGTGAGCTCGTAGATCAGGGATTTCCGACGCGTGACAGTGTTGTACGAACTCGAAGTATAAATCGGGCTTCATACTGAAGGTTGTTGTTGATAGATGAGCTGCGGTGGAGGAATTAGCATTAGAAGCCAACTATGATTATCTGTTATTCTAACAGCCTCACACACATGACTGACACAAAGCATATCCATGAGAGAAGAACTGATAACAGAACGTTTGGGGGGCTTCTCTTGTTTTTCGTTGAACTGCAGGTTCAACTGCAGCTTCTCAGTTAGTGGGTTGGGATCCAAAAATGGGTTCCAAGACATGATGGAGAGATATTGTGTTTGTACAGTATATGTAACATATGATTTTAATGGTCCTCGACTGACCAAATGACCAATGAAAATGAATAAAAAAACAACAACATCCAAACCATCTAAAAAACTATTTCCGAAAAGTTAATATTTCTACGACACTTGCCATTTAACTTGACGGACAGGTCAATGGTTCGATTCACAGGACTCACAGGGAATCCGTTTGAATCCAGAGACTGTCAGGTACGTTTTGGGCAGGGAACGGGAAGCGCTCTCCTGTCCATTCACAACTACTGCGATGATGCCATTGAGGAATACACTTACACCAAAATCTAAGCAGGGTAGCCATGCTTGCTTAACTTCCCTTGCGTCAAGAAACATTAAAAAAACATTGAAACCCCTGCATTATGGCAGAATTCCCGCTGTACTGCAGAGCAGTAGCCTGGGGCACTTGGGTGAGTTGAAGACACAATTTGCGATATAGATTATGGAGGTTGTGGTGGGGGGACTAAGTAAGCAAGGCACATATCCCATCAATCCACGCTGGGTGTCAGCCTTCAGAAAGTGCAGCATTCAGCAGATTCCTGTAAAGCTCAATGCAGACCTGCTGCTAGAGCTGACTGAACTAGTTCAGCCCTGTGCTGAGAGATCAGCGCTGGTATTTGCGATGTGGTAAAGAGCCAGCGATAATACGCGCTTACCTCACAGGCTACAAAAGTAAACGTCCTTGAGTCGATAACCCACGCAGACGCGTGATTGGGAAATGTCCCCGGGCTCACACACACAGAAATATCTCAGCACAATAAACAATGAACATAGCATATTACACTGCATATTATTATTAAACCACGCTTATTATAACGTATTAAAGCAAATGATATATGCCTACAGTATGTGGTAGGTGGAAGCTACTAGTGGGGATCCAGTAAACAATACATACATTTAGTACATTTAGTGTGTGGAAGATCTTTGGCATTTCAATGTACATGAAACAGTACATGTACATTACAATGTGCATGTAAATAAGTGACACTCAATAGCATGGCACTTAACCACTTAAACCCTATTGATTGATTGATTGATTGAATACTTTATTAACACATTGGAAACAGCACGGCAAATACAATTTAACAAGCTATGCTAAAAGGATAACACAAAAGGCCCTGGGGGCTTGTTTCCATACATATATACTTAATTTATCTGAGTCCCCCAGGGGTCTATAATAGGCTAAGGCGCCCTACTTTTTAATGCCTCTACACAAAATCTCTTTGCTGAAAATAGCAGATCTATAACCTCACAACGTGTTGCAACGCAGTAGGGATGCTAGGGTTCACATGGTTAAACAGACTGGGGCTGTACTGGGGCAGCTCCCCGGTCTGAACATATGAAACACGACTGGGAAGCAGGCTGCTGCTGAAGAACAGAATGCGAGCTCAGCGAAACACTCCTTTGGACAAAAGTGGAGAATGAACCTCTGGCTATCGTTTCATTCATGTGTTAGCTACATAATTCCTGTGCTCTGTGACCCTGCACACAGAGGCTGTAAAGTGTATTATACTATATATCTAAAAAAAGGTTCACAAACTGGTCAATATGTGGCTTCCGGCATCCCGATTGAACTCTGACTCCCATGAGAGTCGTTGATAACGGCAGTAGCTGTGGCTGTGGAGAGTGATGTGTTGCTGGAACTTCCTGTTTCAGCTGCAACATGGACTTCCCAACCTGGGTCCCTGCAGGCCAATAGCAGCCCATATGGAGAGCACACACACACACACACACACACACACACACACACACACACACACACAGAGAAATACACAGATGTGTATATATACACACGCGTCGGCACACACACACACACACACACACACACACACACACGTGTGCATAGCCTCATGCATACACACACTTGTGTGCGCATACACACGCTTGTGTGTGCATACACACGCTTGTGTGTGCATACACACGCTTGTGTGTGCATACACACACACACACACACACACACACACACACACACACACACACACACACAGCCCTAATTCACCCCAACTAACTCTTGCGGCTGAGGGATCGAACGAAAACAAAGTGAATGACCCCGGCGAGTGTTACCTCCCACCCTGACAGAGAGAGAGAGAGAGAGAGAGAGAGAGAGCGCGCAGGAGAGAGAGAGTGCAGCTAGAGTGAGTCTGCAGAGTAAAAACGGCTCTCTGGAGAGCACTACGAAAAATATCCTGTCAATTACTGGAAACCTCAGTCAGTACACCAGGCAGATTCATTGTTTAGCGAACGTCTCCTCTTATTTGCGTCCAGCGAGGCGAGTGGAACCGAATGGCCCGTGGGCTGCCTGTGAGCAGCAGCTGCAAATACAATTGTCCGCTAGGCTATACGGCAATAAGGCAGCGGGCCGGGTGAGAGCTTTACTGTCGGCGATGTCGGCCAGGCGATGATGGAACCGGCGAGTCTGGAACCGGCAACGGTGGAAGCAGAAGGTCCCAATTGGGGGGCGCGGGGGGGGTTTTAACTGTTATGGCCTGTGAAAAAGGCAAGTCATAATGGAGCTCCCACATACTGTACATAACTGCTGGTCCAATTTAGAGTGATTTATCTTAGAGTGATTTATCTTAAGAGTGATTTATCTGCCGCCTGGTAAACAGGACGGTTTGAGGGGACTCATCATATGCATTGTGGACAGTGGTGGACAAAGTATATTCTCAAGTAAATATTCAAGTATTCAAAAGTACAAATTACAAGGTACATTTTCTGAGTTTCTTTGGACAATACATTTCTAGGGACTCTTGGGACTGTAAATGACAAATAAATACATTATGAATTAACCACTTAAGCCCTATTTCAAAAATAGCAGCTGCGATGCGTTGTGAGCTTGTAGATCAGCTATTTTCACTATATTTGAAATAGGGCTTAAGAGGTTAAATCATAATATTTTTTTGTGATTTTCGGCCCCAAGAATCCCCTCCTAGAAATGTAGTGTTAAGTACATTATTTCAATTTGAAATGCAGCGGAGTGAAAGTCACCAGCTTCCAAAAAAACCAAAACAAAACAAGTACTCAAGTAAGTAAGTATGTACTGTTGTAGTTACTGTCCACCATTGCACAGGTAGCGGTAGAAAGTTAAGCAGACGCGGACTCGATTCGCCTGGGGGAGAAGAGCCTCATGAAGCCCTCAGGTGTCAGCTGGGGGATTAAGAGCACCATGGTTGGATAGGAAGCACAGCGCAGGTCCCCTGAGAGAGGAGATACTTTGACACGGACAGAACAAGCCAATTCATGAACTGACAGGACAGGTGCCCTGCTACGGTGAAGCCCGTCGTTAAAGCAGACCATGTACTCTACAGCAGCACACAGACCCCAGTGTCCACATTTCTACACCCTGTAGTAGGGGGCCGTAGTAATGTGCAAATTCACACTTCCATTTTCCTTCTTTTTGCAGCCCCCCTTTGTCTTTGTGACTATGCCAGCTTTTCCCTACGGATCGTAAAAAAAAAAAGAAAAAAAAAGGCTCTTTCATGTTTGTGGGAAAGCTGAGATTGGCTGAGCCCGGGCTTTAGTGGTGATCCGAGAAGGAGATATCAAGTCAAAGCTGTTTTTTTTTCCTGCTACGGACCTCGTGGAGACCCCAAATCTCCTTGTTGTTGAATGGAGGGTCTGTTTTCCTTTGCCACGCAAACCTGCTTTGTTATGAAATCAGCAAGAGGCTGCAAGATGAGCATCTACAGTATAAGTCTCTTAGGCTTACACACGCATTTGTGTGCGTGTGTGTGTGTGTGTGTGCGCACGTGCACGTGTGTATGTGAGTATCTGCTTGTTTGTTGCTGTGTGTTGGTGTTTGCGCCCTGTCTATTTTCTATGACACTGTGACAAGGAACTTTCTCAGTCTTTAAGTCAGCAGACGCTGAGAGGAGAGGAGAGGAGAGGAGAGGAGAGGAGAGGAGAGGAGAGGAGAGGAGAGGAGAGGAGAGGAGAGGAGAGGAGAGGAGGATGACAGCCCACAGCTCGAGGATACTGACAGACTGGGCTCGTGTTACTGACAGTGCTGCTGCTGGTTGGAACCACAGGGATGATGTCCGCTGCGTTATATTCTCTCCCTTTTCCCCACGGGGTTAAGACAATAAGACACTTATGCCGTCCTCTCTCAGCTCATGCCTTAACTCATCCCCGATTACTGTAAGGAATTTAACAGGCGACAGCTGGGGCACTACAGGGCAGCGATCCCATCCTAAATCATTAGTAATGATAGTCTTATTTATTACAGGCCTCTGAGTCCTCTCCCTGGAAGGATTCACTACACTATTTGTCGTCTGGCCTATTCTGTGGTCTGTTATTGAAATTAAGAAGGCACATCGATATCTTAGTGGAACAGTAAGCCGGCCAGAGTTATCGTGCCAGGCTAAGCTTCGACAAATTCCTCCACAGTTCTCAAAGGTTTTTTGCACACTCGAGTGTTTGGTTGAGACCCAAGTGCATTTTTACAGTCAAGTCCACTTCTTAGAAGGGAAATCTCTTTTGCGAAAAGTAACAACAGGTCCGTTTCATGGGAGAAGGTTTTCAAATCCACTTGAAATCGTGAATCGACTGAATTGGACAGAATCCATCCCTTGTGTAAACTTATGAACCCAGCAGTTTTGCACCATGACTAGCACATTAAGATGCTGACCTCTGGTTGTTCACCTGCTATCCATAAACCTAAGAACTGGTGCCCTGACTATAGCATGACTGGTCAGATTACATGATCACATAAATTTCACTGACTATAACTAAAGAACAGTCTGGAATATATTTGGAAACACATTTTAGATTCACACTCTTCAAAAGATGCATTTGCAGGTGAGAAAGAAGCGAGTGTGAAAAGTATTTTCCCATGTGCTTCAAAAGAGAAGTTAAATTAAATCGTTTCTGTCCCACACATCAGTCCTTATATCAAAAGCTCAGCCGACAAAGGTCTCTGAGGAAATGACATCTCCAACAGGATAAATGGTGATGTAAACAAGGCTTGATCAAAGCGACAGTGTTCCAACAGGAAGTGTCATGCTAGAATCACAGATTGAACATTTCAAAGTTAAATTGTGTCACAAATCACATTTTCTATTCAAACAACTTCCTGAATACAACAAACCCTGCCTTCTAGTGTTTACTCAAATTATTTCTTTCATTGGCATAAAACAATAATGGGCGTCTTAAAGAGGTAAACTGCTCAACAAGTATTACTATTACTATTCAAAGAAACATTGAGAAGATGCATCCTGGCTTTCAGTGCATTTACTCCGTTTTATTCATGCTGCTGTCATCATAGCGAAATGATATACATGAACTGTAGCAGACCTTTAAGAAGTAAACTGATATCCTTTCTAGGTACCATTTCAACCACATGAACCCTAGCATCCTACTGTGTCACAATAGGTGTCACATGTAGGTGAACATTCGGTGAAAACTGTGTGTTGTGACTGTGAGCTTGTTTGGTGCAGAGGGAAAGCATGGAGGACTGTGGTCAACCAAGTATATAGGGTTTAAGTGGTTAAGAAACCTTGTGAAATAGTCCTTGATCAACTAGTTCTAGCTCTCTCATGACATACAGTAGTAGTACAACAGCATACTCTACTTCATTACTTCATTGAATCCGTAGTAACCCTCAGGTCTCAGGTCAGCTGATTACGATTCTTTTAGAGACAAACTTTATGTGGTTCCTGATCTTTGGCCAGCTCAATGCGTCTGGGCCCTCTCCTCTGTTGTCTGTGTGTATCGAGGCTACGGGCTCCCTGGGGCCCCCTCAACCATTGACCCGATCACAGGTCAATGACCAGGGAAAAAGAAACTGAAAAGTGAGCCGCATGTAGGGTGTGTGTTTCTGTGTGTGTATTTAAGAGAGAGAGAGCGAGAGGGAGAGAGAGAGAGAGAGAGAGAGAGAGAGAGAGAGAGAGAGAGAGAGAGAGAGAGAGAGAGAGAGAGAGAGAGAGAGAGAGAGATTAAGAAAATGAACGTGTGAATATGCATACACGCAGGTATGTGTGTGGATGTATGTTTGTGTGTTTTTGAGTGTAATTGCCCATACATGGACACCCAAGCGTCTGCATGTGTCTACATGTGTGTGTGTGTGTGTGTGTGTGTGTGTGTGTGTGTGTGTGTGTGTGTGTGTGTGTGTGTGTGTGTGTGTGTGTGTGTGTGTGTGTGTGTGTGTGTGTGTGTGTGTGTGTGTGTGTGTGTGTGTGTGTGTGGGGGGGTTACATGTTTACTGAGGGCTGTAATCTTCAGAGGGGGTCCTGACCAGACCTGCAGCCTGGACCAGCGCGTGCCTTCAGGTACAACAGATACCATCTGCACAGCCGTAGAGTACTGCTTGTTCTCTCACCTCCTCCCCAACACAAACAACACACTGTGTGTGCAAATGACTGCTTGTTGTGACTCACTTAAAAACATGTCTCAGTGGAGCCGCCTCTCCCCCCTGGGGGGTGGGGGGACATGTTCTTAATCACTTAAGCCCAATATGCTTCCCCGTATGACAAAGGCGAAAATAGGCGATCTACAAGCTCACAATGTGTCATGATCAAACATATCAGACAATCTACTTTTACCAAAAGGAAATGTGTGCATTTAATTAAGTTTGACCAGCAGCGGGGGAAAAAAACATATCCACACTGGCGATAAAAATGCATGGCCAGGGAGGGGGATATCAAAGGCATCCCCCAGAAAACCGAACCTTGCTCCCAACGGATCACTTTCCAACACGTGTGATGATGAAACCTGAGATGGGAGATAGTTATCCGAGCACCTTATAAAAAGCGTAGCAAAGTGGGGTCAGTTTGTTTGGAAAAAAGCATGTTATGTTATTTTTTCTGCAGGTGCCACCAGGGTAAAAAAAAAGGTCTGTTGGCTAGCTTGATGTTTGTATTATAAATAATGTACTTGAATATACAATATACAGTGAATAATATTCAGCAAAGAATTGTTTATAATCTCAAAGCAGGATAGCTACTCTACATGATGGAGACATTATCAAGTCTGCCATTGCTTTTGGACACAGTCAGGTTCTGGTCAGGTTAAAAATAGGTCCCTTGACTTGATATGGCAAATTTATTTGCAGAATACAAGGCATTCCACAATAATGTGCAAAGGCGACAGTGTATGCACATCTAATTTCACCCAGGTGCTGGACAAAGCCATGCAACAGAAAACGAATAAACTCTGCAACACTGGTTATTTCTCAGCTCCATTGTTTATTGCGTCAACGTTTCGATCCTACTGGATCAAAATGTTGAAGCAATAAACAAGTGGAGCTGAGAAATAACCAGTGTTGCGGATTTTATCCCTTTTCTATTCCGTAGTAACGTAACATATGAGAATTTGCTGCTATGCTGTATTGCTGCAAAATTTCACTGCACACATACATGCCTGAGCATGTGATGATTAAAGCCTTTGAATCTTTGAATTATTAGGTTATTGCGTGCTGGATCTAACAATGTAGTGTTGATATTTCTGTATGCATCCCTTCCCACATAATCACCCTACTTACTGTAAGTCACCGGGCTTGACCTTGCAAGCAGAACAGGTCTGAGCAAGTATAATTTATGATGACAATTTGAAACCTTTTGATTCACGAGTCAAAGTAGAACTAAGACCACCTTCATCACATATTGATGATAATCCACAGTACACATCAAATTCTGAATAAAAGGTTGGTGACAAGGCTGATTTCTCGCAAAAAAAGTAAGCTGAAATAATACAGGCATAGTGAATCACAGCCTCTGGACTGGTTTTATGAGTTAACTACTTAAGCCCTTTATACACCATGGTATGACAAATGGCAAAAATATCATATGTTGTGAGTTTGTTGTTCAGACGATTTTTTAAACAGATTTTTTTTTGCCTATAATGACATACAGTGGTGGAAAAGGTACTCACATGTTTTACTAAGTAAAAGTATCAATACTGCAATGTAGAAATACTCTGTTACAAGTAAAAGTCCGGAATTCAAAATGGACTTATTGGTATTGGTATCAAAATGTACTTAAAGTACCAAAAGTAAAGGTACTCGTTATACAGAATGTCCCATTTCACAAGTTAACAAAATGCCTAAAATGTATAAAAATCCTTCGAAAATATCAGATCTACAAGCTCACAACGTGTCGCATCGCGACACGTTGTGAACTTGTAGATCGGCTATTTTCAAATAGCCAATGTTTAAATAGGGCTGAAGTGGTTAATGTATGTTTTGTAATAATAATCTAAATCTACAAAGTAACTAGTAACTAAAGTTTTCAAATAATTGTACAATATTTGCTTCTGAGATGTAGAGGAGTAGAAGTAAAAGTATAGAAAAATGGAATTACTCCAGTAAAGTAAAAATTGTACTTAAGTACAGTACTTGAGTAAATATACTTAGTTACTTTACCTTGAATCTAGACGCTTCAATTTAAGACACCCTGGTGAATGCCAGAGAAAGACCTCTTGGCTGGATAGTTTAGAAGGCCTCGGGGCCCACGCTCTCAAGGCTGGAGTCCGTCCTTGACAACTTCCTGCATGTAGGTGTGTGTAATTTCGATATATCTTAAACTTTTATTCCTCGATCATCTACTGTATGTGTTGAGTGACTTTCACGACCCCCGGGGCCTTTAAAATCTGAGCCCGACAACAGCGATAAAGTCTGCAGAATGTGAGCGGAGGCAGATTATCCCACCGTCTCCCTGTGTTGAGTCAGAGGTGATGAGGCTCTCCAAAGCGTGTGTGGATTTTCCATTTCCTTTCGTTTCTCTGCTTGTCTAGCATTTTCTCTCTCCTTTCCATTATCACATGCCCTTTATTCAGATGTTTTTTTATTTTTTTTCAGGGGTCTAAATGCTTATAATGACAATACCACGCTGGTGACGGGGGCCTAGAAGTATTTGTGAGGTACATTTCCGACATGCAATTACAACCAGTCTGGGGGGAAGATATCTTTAGCTGCAGTAGTACATCATTCAAGATCTAATAAAGTAGAGAGGATCCAGGCTGTAAAAGTGTTATGGTTTTGTCAAACTAGGACTTAACGTATGAACAGTTTTTGTTTCTTTGTCAACCACTAGAACCCTAGCATCCCTATTCTGGGCATGTCAAAATTGGTGAAAATAGCAGTTTTTGATATCTTGTGAACTTGTAGATCGACTATTTTCGGCAAGGATATTTGGTGTAGAGAGAAAAAAAGGAGTGGACCAAGTATAGAGCCCTGGGAGACTCCAATCAATGAAGTAAATAGGGTTTAAGTGGTCTAACTAAACAAGTATGTTTTATCGATCAATCCATGAGTAGTTGTTACTATTTTTCAACGGTGGCTATGACAACTTTAGCCCTGAGCAGTTGAGAGCACTTTTCTCAGATGCAGGATATATCATTTTAGAGTGAAACCCAGCCAATTTATTGGTTCATTTTTGTGCAGTCATCCGTGCAATGAACTCACCACTTGGAATTCCTGGTCATGGTGAGTGGTGGTGAGGACCATCTGGGGCTGGAGGCCGGACTGGAGGAAGAAGCCGTGAGCCGACACCGTGCAGCCTCCGCTAAGAGAGGAGAACGGATGCGCTGTCGGTTAGCGTTAGAATCAGACGGGGATACAGTAGATGCCCAGTGGGACGCACCTGCAGTTAGCGTTAGCGGTTAGTGTGGCTACTCGTCACCTCCCACACGTTTCCCCTCGCTGTAAAACGAGAACGATAATGTGTCCCCTGTTCACCCTGTTATATTCTCCCTCAAAGTCCCCCACTTCTATTTCTCTCAATTTTACCTCCTCTGAGATGAAGCAAGTTGGTCTACATCTCTTTTCTAAGCTTCCACAGTCAGACACCTGCACTCAACCTTGTAGCTATTCCTTTTTTCCCATTTACACTTCCTTGCCCTGATTATGACTGGCTCACCTAATGATTCAATTTTCAGTCCAGCTCTTCATTTTCCTTCTATTCTGGGATTTATTATTGAGGACTGTGCTCAATAATAAATCTCTCTGTGCATCTGAGGACCAGGTGGCCACCTGGAGACATGGAGATGTACTCAGTCTGGGAGAATATGTTTCATTACATATTACAGTACAATATGGTTCTTTCTTTCTTTCCTTCCTTCTTTTCCTCTGTTTTAGGCATTGCTACTTGTTACTGCTATTATTACAAAAGATATAGTATAGTATAAATATACTGTAGCATTGGGCAAAAACTAAAATACTGTACATGGGAGAAAACCTTTTTGAGAGCCCAAACTATATTTCCAGGTTCCAAAATATATTTTATCTATATGTTTTGCAATATACTGTATATTTTTTGTGTTTGGTGAGTCACCTGATGAAGGATCGTAAGGGCTGGATGCTGTTGATGATGGGGTCCTCGTTGTAGGTGAAGTGGCTGGGGCCGTGGCGTTCCACAGAGTCCACCGTCAGTTTCACCGGCACACTGGAGGCGTCCGCATGTTCAGGGGTCTTACAGGTCAGCATAGTGGATGACACGCTGAGGACAGACAGACAGACAGACAGACAACATACATATGGTTAGTCATCTGAACAGGTCATCTACAGGGGAAAGTGACATGGGGACGGGGCGGGACAGGACAGTGTATCGTTAGGTGACTGGACAGTGAGTCAACTATACAGCATCCCCTGTTTGATTCTGGCTGGAGAGACCTTTGCTGTAAATCTGTATGACCTCCCCCCCCTCTCTCTGCCCTTGCTCAATTTACGCTTTCTACACACAGACAGTTTGAAATGGTAAATATTCCAATAAAAAACAAACTGCCTAACACATTGACACATCGATCTAACACATGGGTCTAGGACTGACCTCTGGATCGTGCAGGTTTTCTTGCCCAGGATCACCTCCCTCCTGTTGCCAGTGTCCAGGTGAGCTCCTCTGATGGTCAGCATGGTGCCTCCAGACTTTGGCCCAAACTCAGGAAAGATCTCCTTGATCACTGGGTCCTGGGGTCAGAAGTTACAGTAAGACTCAACTGATCTACTGGAGGTTTGGACAGTTTTGTACACAAATAAATGTATACAACAGATGTTTTACAAGTCACGTGTGATTACCACTGTTCTTAAAATGAGTGATAATGTACACAAATATGCACATAGCAAAACGATTTAAAAAAATAAAAAAGCAGTTCTACAAGTCACAAAACATTGCGATGCAACACATTGTGAGCTTGTAGATCGGGTCTCGACAACGTCCTCTTTGCAAGTGTGTGTACTTTGATTTTCGACATAAATGTGCAGAGATGAATACTTGAACATTGCATTTGCACTTCACACGTCCTCGTCAGTTCTCACCACGAAGGAGAATCCGTCCATCTGGGCCACCTTGTGACCACTAGTCACCTTGACCATGCGCCCCGAGGGGGTGAAATTCCCATTGGCCACTGGAGAACAATGCAGCTCAGTCCACCTAAACATGCGTCCGTCCGTCCAGCCAGTCACACACACACACACACACACACACACACACACACACACACACACACACACACACACACACACACACACACACACACACACACACACACACACACACACACACACACACACACAGATCAGCCATTATGCTCTGTCGCCGCAATCTACCATTTAGCCTAATTCAATGATAAGCTACTATGCTACAAAGCTACTACGCAGCAGAAAAGCACAAAGAGGCAATCTTCGGCCGGGGTGGGGGGTTCAAACATGTAAACAATGAGAGGACTATGATCGGGGAGGGACTTGTTTAGGCAATGGGCGCTTTTGAATTCAACTGCAGGGCCACGCTGGACTGGGGAGGAGTGGAAAATCTGGACGCAGCGATTTCTGCAGCAGTTTAACAATTAGGGGAGTCATGTGTAATATGCGATAGGAGCTCACAGCTCCTGTTCTGTGGCGTCGCAAGGAAAGAGAGGGTCTTAACATTCTTCCTTCAACAGAACAATCATTATAAGCCCCTCTGTGACCCTAGAACACACTTACTGTTCTAGACGAGGTCATTCATCCGTTAGCTACCCAGTGTGGTACATAAATGTGTAGTACGCAAGCACGCACATGTTTGCTCACGCACACTCACAGGCAAGCAGACATAATGTGCATGCATAAAAAAACACTATACACAAATATACACATGAATGTACTCAGGCATGTACACAACTACCCACACACACACACACACACACACACACACACACACACACACACACACACACACACACACACACACACACACACACGTTTGTATTACTATACTTGTGAGGACATCAACATTTTAGGAAGCCGATTTTATGATTGATTTTATTTTTTGGGGGCATCTTTAACCGCAAGTCTAGAGCCGAAAAATAGCAGATCTACAAACTCACAACGTGTCGCGCTGCGACACGTTGTGAGCTTGTAGATCGGCTATTTTTCGGTGTTTGACATTGCCGCACAACTAAGTATAAAATAGGTTAAAATCTAACCCCAACTCCCTAAACCTAACCTCTAAAGGTCTAATCCTGAACCTAACCCCAACCTGAATCTTTTTCTAATTCTAAACGTATCTTTAAAGATGATTTCAACCATAAAACAACATTTTTTTCACACGAGGACCAGGAAAAATGGTCCTCACAACGTCTATTCCTCAAATTCTACTATACTTGTAGGGACGTTTGGTCCTCACAAGTATAGTAATACAAACACACACACACACACACACACACACACACACACACACACACACACACACACACACACACACACACACACACACACACACACACACACACACACACACACACACACACACACACACACACACTTCCCTCACCTGTTGACATACCCATTTTCTTGTCTGGACAGTTTGCAGGAGGCTCCGCCCACCTCCACCGTCACCAGTGACGACTTGAAGTTCTCCGTCTTGTTGAAGCCAAAGTTGCGTCCGCACACCGTCACCACCGTGGTTCCTTTTAAAGGCCCGGTGGCCGGAGAGATCTGGACAGCAACCATCATCACACAGGTTTATATTTAGTTGGCCGCCCTGTGTCCTTCACAGAAAATAGTCGATCTACAAGCTCACAACGCGGTCTTGGTCCTGCTTGAAGCTCAAAATTCAATATCTCCCCTGAGCAAACAGGCATGCTCTATTGGCTGAGTGGTAAAAACATGTCAGCTTCACTGAACTGAAAAGGTAATCATTGTAAAATGGTCTGTATGAATAGAAATGGTAATACAATGTACAGTCAGTGGTACCCAGGGAATCAACATGTTCAGTAACTCTAAAGGGGATGACGCTTTCATGATGTTTTACAATACAATAGCACGTTACGTCACAGGTATTTGGCAATGGTTGTTATTTAGTGATAACCACCTGCATTTTGACAATTTGGTGGTTGTTTGTTGAGTGCTTCTTCTACAGGGACAAGCCATCACAGGAACACTGCTGTTATTGCATTATTCACAAGCTATAGGTCTGTGCGACTCTCCAAATGAAATCATTTGGGCGGTTAGATATGGCTGTAATGGGCAGTAAAGCATTAGACAAACTTTCACATTCAGTCAGCAGAAACTTGCTGGCAATTAGCGCCTAAGGAAATTGGAGAAAACACTGCACTGCGTAGTTACCGGCCAAGCGTGCCAGTTTACCTTCCTCAAACTAGAGACCAATGTCTTGTTTAAAGTAGTGGCGTGAGTGGAGAGGAAGATGGGGGACTGGTCACCCTTTAAGTTAACTGCAACAAGTTCTGCATCAGTAGCGTAAACTCTGTCGTGCAATGCAGAGATCTGTTTAATAACGTACACCTCATAAAAAGGACTAGGAGGACAGTTGTTTATACTGTGTCTTGTCCTGTTGTGTTGCTGTGTAAAGCGGTCTGGTTGAGATGTCTGTATAATTAAGTCTGTTGTATTGATGATGTGGTGGCAGGGTGGCTTGACGGTGTGCTTTGTGAAATGCAGAGAAGTATTTTCAGTGGTTTCCCTATAAAAACAACTAACTGGTTCTTGTCCTGTGCAGTTGCTGTGCAACGTTTATTAGAGTCACCTGTTCCTGTCACCTGTCGGGGCTTTTTAAGGACCTCAAAAACAATTAACATCTAGTGTTTACATCTAGATGTAAACTGTTGAACCATGTGAGTATCAAGTTTCCTGGAATTCCTTTCTTCTTCTTTTTTTGGATAAAAAAGAACAACCCATCATGGGGTACCACTAAACCCCACATTGCCCAATCCAGGTTTAAAGCTGCTTTTTTTTTGTTACACAGTTAAAGCATTCCATTGTAACAGTCCTCTATAGTGGCGCTCTCTGTCTGGTGGGCTTTGTAAAACAGAGACCATGTGACGACGTGTGGTGCAGCAATAAAGTCAAGAAGAAAGTGAAATATCCCTACAGCCAACTGCAGCCAACTGAGGCTCACAGCTGGGGTCAGTGTGACTAAATAACAAAGTGCCACTGTAAAACCATTCTCTATTTCAGGGTTCAAATGCTTTCAAAAAACCCAGAGCACAGCAGAACCAAATAATGATAACAAACCATAGGATAGAATAGATTTCAAGTAAAAACATGTATAAATACTATAGCTATTCATTTCACCATTGACATAAACGTCTACAAAGCAGTCATTATCACCAGCACTAGCAAAGCAATTATCAACAACACAGCAACATCACCTTCATTAACCCATTAAAACCGGGAAAGCAACTGTGGCATTTTAGATTTTCACTTCATAATGTGCTGCGAGCTTGTACATCTGCTATTTTTTAACGTTATTGGAAAAATCTTGAAAGTGTGAGTTACTACTGAATTAGAGGGCACTTGTAGAATCTGCCTCGGGTCTTCATGGGTTAACATCATCGCCACCACCACATGCTGGGTCGTTACCTTGGTAATGACAGGGGTGCAGTGGTCCTGCGTCCAGGTGGTGTTGGCGGGGCACTGCGAGGACCGCGTACAGCGTCCATCACACCAGCCGCATCCCGTCACCCCTGACGACAGCAGGCAGGATGTGCAGCTCACCAGCTGATCACAGCCGGGGCCAATCAGAGGCACCTTGGTGATCTGGGAGGGAGCGGACAGTCAATCAGCACTCACATACACCTTGAGTGTGTGTGCAACCTTTTGTGTCGGAATTATGTTCACAGAGTTGCACCAAACATATGTAAAAAAGTTATATTGAAATATTACAAATACCGTTATTATTGCAAGAAAATCATGAAACTTCTTTGATGAGCCTTGTGTAAAGTGGTCATACTGTGATAGCTCATGGATGTTATCTCTAAAATGTGCACAGTATATTACACTGTATATGAAAGTAAAGAAGACATGTCCACCATTTAAAGTAACGCCAAACCTAGAAAAACTAAAACCTATCATTAATATCAAGTTATTGCCTGTTTTGGCTATATTTCACAATAAACATATGGTTTAATATATTTTGCATATATTCTTAATATACTGTATATATTTTGTAAATATTTTACCTTAAGGAAATGTTTCAAATTAATTACCATTCATTACCAGTGCAGAGAAACGTAAGGTTACATGATCTTTGAATCTTTCCACCGGGACAAAGAGCGGGAACGTGATCTTTTGTCTGGGTAGTTTAGAGAGCAGTGACGTTAAACCTTGAGGACATAATTGTGTGAAAGTATCTGCTGGCCCAGCTCCATGTCCAGCATTGTGACTTGGTGCCAGTGAAAGACTGTTTTTCTAATTATTTCACTAATGCCAAGAATGCCCGAAATACACACACACACACACACACACACACACACACACACACACACACAGTGTGTGTGTGTGTGTGTGTGTGTGTGTGTGTGTGTGTGTGTGTGTGTGTGTGTGTGTGTGTGTGTGTGTGTGTGTGTGTGTGTGTGTGTGTGTGTGTGTGTGTGTGTGTGTGTGTGTGTGTGTGTGTGTGTGTGCTTGTGCTTTTGTTGTTATGTAGCATTATTCATACAGAGTTTGTCATTGTGCATTCATGTTGAAACGAATATTTATTATCTGAGAGGGTGTGTCTCAATGACCTATATCCTATATCCTACTATATCTTACACTGCGTGTGCATGTGTGTGTGTGTGCACGTGTGCGTGTGTGTGTGTGTGTGCACGTGTGTGTGTGTGTGTGTGTGTGTGTGTGTGTGTGTGTGTGTGTGTGTGTGTGTGTGTGTGTGTGTGTGTGTGTGTGTGTGTGTGTGTGTGTGTGTGAGAGAGTGAGTGAGTTAGTTAGTGAGTGAGTGAGTGAGTGTGAGTGAGTGAGTGTGAGTGTGAGGGTGAGTGAGAGTGAGTGAGTGTTTTGCACAGAGACTTTATGTTTTGTTTTGTGCAAGAGTGCCTATTTCACTCACACAATAACCTGGCTAATGCTGGGTACCGCAACCTGAACACACTGATCAACATGTTGCGAAGCGCCAGCACAATAGTGCAAAGTGTCAGTGTCAGCATGAAGCATCAGCACAATAAACCCGGCAACACCAGGCAAGCTGATAATGCGGTGCAAACCGCCACATTTTCTGCTTGTATACTGTAGAGAGTAATGCACCAAGTCAACTTCACTGTACACTGTATGAAGACACTGAGCCAATAAACAGATTCTGATTCTGCAGCCATACGCAACTCTCTGTGTACCATCCCACCTTGTTTCCTGTAGCCAGCAGCAGTGCTCCGTCTTCAGCCAGCAGGGCCACACTGGGGGAAACGGGACGCGTGTCCAGGCGGATGTGCACGTGTGGAGACGCGCTGCGGGAAAACAACACCTGAACACCAAAAGGGAAAGAAGAACGGGGGTCAAAGGTTGAGAAAGACAGCAACTCACACTGTCCATCACTTTTATCGCACAAACAACTCCTGCCTCTGACTCTCTCTCTCTCTGCCATCGGCAAGTTTTTATTACTGAAGAAGACATGAGCCATTAACACTTAAACCTTATGTACCGTACTTCATTGACCGGAGTCCCCCAGGGGTCTATACTAGGCCCCCTGATTTTCCCCCTCTACACAAAATCTCTTCGCCCAAAAATATCCGATCTACAAGCTTGTAGATCAGCAATCTTTGCCAAATAGGGAGGCTAGGCTACAAGTGGTTAAGTTCCCGGGAAGAATACCGGTATTTATTTGTGGTGTTTTTTTCTCAGGACGGCTGTGAGGTCGGTTGAGGACACCTGCTTATGAGTGTTTTTTTTTCTCTTTCTCAACGCGGCCTGTATTGTTTTTCATTGTTGTTGTGTCTCTGTGGAGCGCTTGGCAAAGCTTTACACTGACCTACACCGTCGCTGATCTAAAAGGGAAAAGCTATACCTGCGACTCAGCTCGGAGTACACCACAATAGCTCCACGGCGGGCCACTGTAAATGAAACCCGGGCCCGGAGGCCAAACAGGAAGTGCACAGAGGCTTCTGGTGCTATCGTGACAAGCAGATTGTGGTCGGTAACAATCCAGCGGTTTAAAATGAGATTTTCCCAGGTAATACGTGCACTGAGGGCACAAGAAATTGTTTTAAATAGGCATTGTACGAGGCCGTTCTCTCAGACTCTCTCATCTGCAGTGCGTAACGTTTGGGGGGGGGGGGGGTACAAGGCTGAGATGAAAGGGTGGTAGCGACTAGCTAACCACTGCCTAGGCAGCTAGAGGGCGTGGGACAAAAGGAAGATGGCTGCGGGCACGGAGCCAGGGAAGAAGGTGCGTTGTGTTCTCTGACATGTCAGGAGGCGTCTGTGTCTCAGACTGAGTGAATCTTCTTCTTACTGCACGCAACCAGAAGACTCATGCTCATTCATTATACTGTATGTAGAAGTACTGTACAAATGCATGCACATACGCGCACGCACAAACACATAAACGTTCCCTCCCAAGAGAAACACACACATACAGTACATACACACTATGTACAGTATCTCTCCATCTCACCCACACACACATACCCCTGGCCTCTCTCTCTCTCTCTCTCTCTCTCTCTCTCTCTCTCTCTCTCTCTCTCTCTCTCTCTCTCTCTCTCTCTCTCTCTCTCTCTCTCTCTCTCTCTCTCTCTCTCTCTCTCTCTCTCTCTCTCTCTCTCTCTCTCTCTCTCTCTCTCTCTCTCTCTCTCTCTCTCTCTCTCTCTCCACTTGGCACACCTGGAACAGCATTCATCATTGGTGGTTAGGCTGTAGATGCAGCCCTGGGATGTGTCTGGGGAGAGAACGGGGCACAGCAGAGCGGCTAATGGCTGTGTGGTTGTGGACTCTGGTTTCATCACACCTTTATAACTTAAGGGGGATTTATATTTTGGTTGCGCGCCAGTGTCGTGCAACCAAATACAGTATGGCACATCTCACAACGCATAGCACCATCTGTGACACGTGTTGTGAGCTGCTATTTTCCATGCAAAACACATGTACTGCAACCAAATGTACTGTGAATCTGAATGTGAAATTACACTTTCACCCCCTCCCTTATATACACATACACATACACATACAAAGACACAAAGACACACGCGCGCGCATACACGCACACGCACACGCACACGCACACGCACACGCACACGCACACACACACACACACACACACATAATGCACACATAATGCACATATAATACAGGTGCAGACAGACATACAGGCACAGCCACTTGCATGCATGCACATGCAAACACGTATGCACGCACAAACAGACGCACGCACGCACGCACGCACGCACGCACGCACGCACGCACGCACGCACGCACGCACGCACACACACACACACACACACACACACACACACACACACACACACACACACACACACACACACACACACACACACACACACACACACACACACACACACACACACACACACACACACACACACACACACACAGGCAGTGTGCTTGCGTATAAGTGAAATTTATTAAGCTTGACAAGACAATGTACAAGACACATTGCCAGCAGCGGTCCAACTTCATCTCAGAGATGAAACAGTGGGACTGTAAGTCCAACCCTCTCCCCAGACCTCACAAACGCCTTCCTTCTTTCCTCCCTCTGTTTGACCCACGCATTCAATTTCAGCCTGTTAACAGTTAACACAGTACTCCATTCTGACTCTATTCTCTTCCAACAGTAGCCATATAATGTGCGCCTTTCCTCTGGAGACAAAGCCCATAGAACAGGGCTTTCTCTCGGAGGTAATGGCGGTGTGAATTGCTGTTTATTGTATTAGACACGGAGGAGGAGGGGGGGGGGGCTGATGGGGGGATGTGGCTCCATAAACACTGTTTTATTCGCACAGCGATCCTGCTGAATGCGGAGGGAAGCACGTCCTGTGTCGGAATGGATGCGCGTTGAGGACACAGCTCTCTCTCTCTATTGCTTTCTTTTTCTATCCCCTAGCATTTCTTCTTCTTTTTCATGCTTAGCATTCTTCCATCGGTGGCAGAGGGTGAACTGAAGTGTTATGTTTTGTTTGGTGAAGATGGAGTTATAATAATGAGCGATTGTGCAGCGCCACTATTTCACCGTGACCTTTGACACTCAATGACCCCGTGGTTCCATTTAGTGTTCACTTTACAAAACTTTCTCTCCACGTCCTTCACTTCCTTTCAGCTCTCTACTTTCTCATCCTCCTCCCTCCTTCATGGCTCATTTCTTTCCCGTACTTTAAAGGTCCTGAAGACTGTTTCTTTTGTTTGTGTCCTTGTCACACATGTGCGCATGTGTGTGCGCGTGCACACGCACACACACACACACACAACCCTCTGAAGCACTACTCTCTATTGTTAAAATAAAACTTTTTTTTAAAATGTTGTTTTCTTTGAATTCTCTCTCTCTCTCTGTCTCTATCTCTCATCCAAAGAAGCCCACATCCACCCATTCCTCTGTCTCAGGACAGCTGGTGCCCCATTCAAGCTCTTCCAGGAACCTCGTCGTAGAGACAATCACCTCCCAAATTCAACCAACTACAAAAAAACAAGGAAGGCAGGCAAAAAAAAAAATGCAGAGCAACAGCTGCAGGGGCTCGGCCAGCAAAACGCTGTGTGAGAGAACGTGTCATCGATGCCCGCCGTTCACCATTAACCGTGCTGTTGGGCTTGTAAGCCCCTTCGACCCACCGTGCTCCCAGCCCCGCCAACCACCCAACCCCCCCCCCCCCACCCAACACCAACCCCTTCCGTGCAGCTGTCGCCCTTTTTCCATGTCTCTCCTCACATTTTTTCCATGTGCTGTCTTCTTATTGTGTTTCGAAAACAAGCTGGGAGCTGAAGTTTTTAATTCACTTGAATTCAGAGGGAATATGCTTTCTGTGCTTCCCTCTCTCTTGTGGTCTGAGATGGTCCCGTTGTCCTGGAAGGACACATAGCTTCACAGAGCTTTGATTCCCACAATAGACAACCCGAAAGCCTAAAATAGCATTCAATATTTACATGAAAATCCAAGAGAAATGCGTGTTCTGAAAAGGGGCCCCTCTCTATACCACCGTCCCACCTGACTTAAAGCAATCTCCAGGAACCATAATCCTCTCTGATGAAAAAGCCAGCTGTGTTGGACCATTATTTGGGGGCTTTAAGGTGCATAGTATGTACCAACATACAGCAGGGGAAGGTGGAGCCCTTTAGTTGGTGTGTACATTGATAGGCAAAACCAGCCCTGTTTACCCAGACAGCGGAGCGGAACACTGTGGGTTATTTTTTTCGAAGCTTGCCGAGTTGGGGGGTCAAAGGTTGGAGATTGTGCAAACATGAAAAGCCCCTATACCCCCCACGTGTCCCTCCCTCCCATGTCAGGGAGCACCTGTGACCGACCCTTCTTGTATCTGCAGGATCGTGGCATGTTCACTGCGCTCACCTACCAACATCCTGCTCCCATTTCCATACGCAGCGAGCGAGGGAAACCACGGTGGCCGCAGCAGGGTTGGGGGGCCGTCTGTTTATGCCTAACTGCAACTATTTTCCATGCAAATGAAGGTGCCTGGGTTCCTGTCTTTCCTGCCTTTTAGGAAAAATTGTTTACCGCAAACATTCACTGGATATGTTGAATCTACTCTCCTACTCTGACAAGTTCTGCTAAGGAACATTTGCTATGGACTATCTTCAATTATTTGTATTTTCTGATCTCAATCGACCGATCAATCGGCTGATCAATCGACTGATCAATCGACCGATAAATCAATCAATTAATCAATCAATCAATCAATCAATCAACCAACCAACCAACCAACCTACTGTACCTACCTACCTACCTACCTACCTACCTACCTACCTACCTACCTACCCACCCACCTACCTACATACTAGTACCTACCTACCAAGCAACCCAATCACTGAGAAATGAAACACCACCTGACTGAAGCCTCTCACTGACCTGAATGTGTCGTCCATCTGCGGTGCCCAGATAGGCCACGGTGCGGCCATGGACCGGGGCCACGGTGATGGAGGTGACCAAGGTGTTGCTCAGCTCCTTGTACCAGAACTCCAGCCTCTGGACCCTCTGGGTCACCTCCAGACGGTACTCTCCCTCCTTCCCCTCGCGCGTACCCTCATGCAGGCCGCAGTCATCTGAGGAACTCTGTGGAGAAAGTAGAGAAGGTGAGAGATGAAGTAGGATTTCTCGTCCAGCTCCAGAAATGATAGTACGATATACCACTGACACCAGAGAATGAGTTCTATTCTGTGATTGTGAGTATACACATACCCACAACTCCAGCACAGAGATTGCCCTCCAGGGCACTTACTAGAGGTTTACTTCCAAGTAGACAATGTTCTTGAGAATAACAAAACAGGAGGAACATGATGCAGATGGCTAGCTGGCTAACTTATTACTATAGGAGATGATGTAGCTACATATTCCATATATTTATTCATCAGAATGGCAGAGACTGAAACCAGACGAGGTACGATATCACGCTGGTCTATCCTCTTTCATATCTGGTCCCCTGAGAGTAGAGTTAAGAGCCTGCTCCTAATGGAGGGCTCAGTGAGCATGGTCTGGTCCATACAGGCCAGCACGCAATGTAATGGAGGTTCACAGACAGCAGGAATTCATGGGAACCAGTGAGGAACACTACATTGGCAGTGCTTTGAGTTACACCCCCCCCCTTCACTTTTGTCCTTTATAATTGAAGTCATGTCAAGTCAAATCAAACTGTATATGCAGAGTATGTTTCATATCACTGTCGTTCAGAGCCTAGGGAGCATGACCCACTCTTTTCTCTATTGGGTTTGCCCCCCTACCTCCTCTCTTGTTTGGTTTTAGAATCATAGTTAGGTGCTTTCACTTTCTCACCGTAACCACTGGAATTATAAGATCGCTGGCTTGCACAGGTTGTTGTGTCTGGGGCTCATGGAGCGTACAGTGAAACTCTAGAATCTGGACCAAGCTGTGCTGCTCAGGATCAGACCTTTGGCTTTGAGATCAACAGTATACACACACACACACACGCTTGCACACTCACAGTTATGGACAAAGTACTCAACCCCAGTACTTTAGTCCAAGTATACTCCTAGTCAAGTATTACTAAACAGTTTTTCAGAAAGTTGCTCAGAAACATGTGTACTTAAGTTAAAGCAATTACTCCAGAATTGCTTTTAAAAATGCTTACTCGTTTTAATATCAATACATCGCTGTATTGAAATTCTGACATTTTCCACACAAATTCATCAACATTTCTGACATTTTCAAAGAGTTTGTAGATGTGGTTCCTAGAAATTAAGTGGAGTAAAAAGTTCAATATTTGTCCTTGAAATGTAGTGGAGTGAAAAACATAAATACAGATCCTTCAAAAAATGACAAAGCACAGTACTCAAGTAAATGTACTTTGCTACTGTCCACCGTACGCGCGCGCGCGCGCACACACACACACACACACACACACACACACACACACACACACACACACACACACACACACACACACACACACACACACACACACACACACACACACACACACACACACACACACACACACACACACACACACACACACACACACACACACACACACACACACACACACACACACACACACACGCACGCACAGCTCCTACCCAGCTTTGACCCCTCTCTGTTTCAGTGCTGTGTATTTAGTCACGGCCTGCTGTTCCAGCCTCAGGTTTCATTAATTATTGATGACCCAGCGGGTAACGGGTGGGGGCTCTTTGAGCCCTTAAGGTCCTTGACCTGTATGCTTGACCAGGACCAAGATCACTGATGTTTTCCTAGCTCTAATGGCTGCTGACCTCGTCTTTATACAGCCTGAGATGGAGTCTCCACGGTGCTGATTATGATGACCAGGGGGAAATTATTGTGACTTGGTTCATATGAGGATAAACATCAATATTTTCATACAGGATGTCAACTTGGTATAGGGATTATTTTGATAAGCAGCTGTTCATCGTTGGAGGAAAGGAATTTCGTTTTCATTATACAAAATGTTGGAAGAGAGAAAGTGTATGGTCTTCATTTTCATATCTCATATTGTTCTGATCGACGACCTGCACCTTTCCTGGGTGTTGCATTATTTAATTCCACAACAGCCAATCTTTCTGCCATCACCTGAAGCAAAAGAATGGCTCCGAGTATCGTATTTGTGATCCGAGTCCAACTTGCTGCATCGTTTTCAGCGCAAGGTTAGTAAGGCGATCTTTGAAGTTGAGAAGAACAATGGAGGAGTAATAAATCAGATGAGGGGGTATACTTTTTTACTTTTTTTGGGTCCAGTATCGTTACAGAACACAAACCAACAGGAGTCAGGACTGCACAAAAGGGAGGAGAGCCAGGGGGACACCTGGCCAGTTGACAATTATTAGCACCACTTCAAAGCTCAGACATTATACGTTGCAGCTCGCTTAGATTAGATTGCTTCAAGGCTGAGTGACGGTACGTGGCTATCGATAGAGAGACACCAGCGCGCTGTTAACCCAAGGCAAATACGAAAGATTTGGAACGCCAGTGAAAGTTGAGAGTTTAGACGCCAAGTGCACAGCTGTAATGTGCTCAGCTCATGTGTCCTCCTGAACCTATTTGCTCCCGACGTTTTAGAGCTGGACAAGTATAGGTGTCTCTGTGCGTGCGTGCGTGCGCGCGCGTGCGTGCGTGCGTGCGTGCGTGTGTGCGTGTGCGCGTGTGTGTGCGTGTGCATGTGTGTGTAAGAGAGAAAGAGAGAGAGAGAGAGAGAGAGAGAGAGAGAGAGAGAGAGAGAGAGAGAGAGAGAGAGAGAGAGAGAGAGAGAGAGTTTGCATGGAGAGGGCTTGAGGGAAGTAGTGGTGCAAACTGGATAATGAATAAGAGCTTCTGTCTGAGATGTATTTGGACTTGGATCAAATTTTGAAAAGTGTATGATTAGAGAGAAGAAGAGATAAGATGTGAGAGAGCGAGAGAGAGCTGGAGAGCCGAAGAGTGCTTCCCGTCCTGCACAAGATGGACAGGCATTCTTTGATGTGTGTCATGCTGTTAGTGTGTGTGTGTGTGTGTGTGTGTGTGTGTGTGTGTGTGTGTGTGTGTGTGTGTGTGTGTGTGTGTGTGTGTGTGTGTGTGTGTGTGTACACGTTTCACTCTCTGTCTGTGTCTACGTCTACATTGTCTACTTCTGTCCAGGATCCGAGGCCAAATACGATCCATCATAACTCCCTCTGTCTGCACGTTCGGCTCAGCCAAGCACATATGAAAACCATGGGAATCTGCCAGACGCCTTGGCCCCTCTCACAACTCTGTGAGATAGAGACGTCATCACCACAAGACACTGCACAGATTACGTCCACCACGCCGCTCAAAAAAACACACGCCCATCAGGGATAATTATTTTTAGAGAAAACAATCAGGGTTTTTCGGGGTGTTTGTAAAACTGGTGCTGGGCGATTGGATGCAGAGAGGAAAGGACTTGAGGGGGCATTCCTCAGTCCTCTGCAAAGGTATTTCTGAGGATCAAGGGAACGAAATTGGACGGTCGAAGGGCTGTTTTGACAGGCTTCGTTTGAAGCTGTGCCGCTTATTATCCTTGGCTTTCCCTTGGCAAGGAGTCAGAGAACGTCACACTGCCACGGAGGCAAGCTCTCCTCTCAGGACCGATTGTTAAAGTATGGCCCTAGCGCGAGTTCTTCATTTCCACATATTGGCTGACGCTGTGTGACTTGCAACAAGTGCAATCATAGAATGACACTCCAGCTCCTCGATCAAAAACACCCAATAGCACAACAATCAGAGGCAAAGTATTCAGACACTACGAATCTCCAATAACAACTTTAAATCCATAACATCTTTCTTCCAAAAATTCCAGTTGAAGTTCACTCTTAAGTTAAAGGCAAACAATCCATGTTTCTTTTTGAAGATTTATGGTTGTTGGCAAGTGTTCCTGATGTTCTACATCTCCCATAGCACCTTCTTTTTAATCAATGTGTTTTTCTGCCGTAAAAGAGACGCCGAAGGGCAGATACGTGAGACATCGTACACCTTTTGCCCCACACTTAACTAGGAGTCATTGTCCCCAACACAACGGGCCAACGATAGGGTTTCTCTGCAGTGCTCCGGTGTTGTGGAGTGCCGCGCCCTGTGGCGTTCCTTGGCAAAGTCAAGAGGGGTGTGAAAGAGGATCCTCCGTGGCCTAATGTCGCTTTCATACTCTCGCTGTGACCCCCTCCAGGGCCCCCGTTTGAGCAGACATAGTAATGCCTGGGTTATAAACTGTGGGCTCAGTTACTCACAGAGTAAGACATAGAACCGTGCAAACATGTGAGATGAGAAACATTATGCACATCCATAAGAGAAAAATACAGTTGCTGATGCCCAGAGGACAAGGACACTACATATTTAATTGGCTTATTATGTAAAACACTGGTATAATGTATGTGCATCCTTTTCATGGTGTGAAAAGACCAAAGCACAGGCTAACACTCTCCCTGACACATACGGTAGAAATACAGTCAGGGTTGCTGATGCTCAGGGGACAAAGACACTATTATAAACAACATGGTTTAGCCCCCTGCAGCAAACTCACTCCTTTGTTGAACGTGCACTTTAAATGAATACTGCATGTGCATACAGTAGGATATAGCACGTGCAATTTGAATCGAATGCTTTTCTGTTGGAGGACTGGATGGCGTATTCAACTGCTGTGGTCTGCACAGACACAGTGATGTTGAGCAGGTTGGAAGTTCATTACAGGCCTAGGGCATTGCGCTGAATTTGAGGTTGTCTCCCTCAGTGACCATCGGCTACACTAACAAACAAAAGTATACTGAGACTCGTGCATGCTCAGAAGATAATGACACATTCACTCCTTTTCAAAAATACACAGATCTGGATCTGTGCACACGCACAAACACACAGTCCTCTTGGACCTTTCACTGGAATAACAGCCCTTTGACCCCCAGTTGCCGGGGCAACTGTGTGCACCCTGGACAGCCGAGCGATTGGGTTGTCCGGGGGTGTGTGGAAATGCGTTTTACAGAAAGTAAAATGCAGTGGAATGTTGCGGTGTGCACATGTTCTCTGTGTGAGTGTGTCTGGGTTATTGTTGTGGTACGTTTTGATGCAACCTGACTCCCCGTGGCTGTGTGTGTGTGTGTGTGTGGGGGGGGGGGGTACATGTGCATGTGTATCTCTAGGCATGACTATATGCTTGTTTATGTACGCACGTGTGTGAATGTGTCAAGACAATATATGCATATGTGTGCATGTGCTCGCTCGCGTGTGAGTGTGCATGCATGACATGTCATGGTGTTGGAAACGGTTAACATAATTGGAGAAGCTGACAACGAGTGCAGATTAGGAACCTGGCGCTCCAGCAGGCCTGTCCCTGCACTTGGCTCACAGGATGCCTGAGAGAAAAACACTCCGGCTTAGTTTATGATCCGGGGCCCCGTGAGGTGAACTCGGGGCACGGACGGAGAACAGCCTCACACATAAACAGGTTCCACAGGCATCCAGGCAGAACAATATTCACCCCTGTCCTTCCCGCCACTGTGTCCGCTCATAAGTGAAGGCATCTAGGAACACCTGTTACGCGGAGGCCCCTTGCTCTCTTCAGGGTCTGCTTCCCCCCTCCCCTCTCCTCCGGTGTCCTTCCTCCCTGCACTCCTGCCTTGCTGCCTCTTCTCCTCCGTTGAGATGTGCTCACTCACCCGCCCCATCGTTTCATCTTCCTTCTGTTTCCCTGTATCCCACAATTCTTCTTTTTAGCCCCTCCAGCCGCTGCTCTCTTTCCTTCACACCATTCTATGTGTGCACACACACACACACACACACACACACACACACACACACACACACACACACACACACACACACACACACACACACACGGGCATGGACAGACACATACACGCACACACACCACAGCTCCTACAGCACTATGTGGTTCACTTGAAGAGTTAAAGTGATCTGTCATCACAGGGGTTTTGTGGCCCTCTGGGGCCTTCTCTGGAGAGGAACAATGCATCTCCTGCGCCTCCTGGGGAGCCCAGTGCCGCTAAATCACATTAACTATATGAAAGCTGGCTGAGTGACTGATGAGACACCACCCTTACATCTCTTTTGCTCACACAGGAGAACAAAATATCATCTTTTACAACTCAGCAAAGAGTGACTTGTCATCAGGACTACTCATTGGACTTGGCACGAAGACTTATGTGTCAATGTTTTTCTCTCTTTCCTTGAACTTTTGCAGCCTTTGAGTTTATGTGCCATCAATGAGGAAAGGCAAGATGTAATGCCTAGCACAGTGTTTTGGGGGCCAACAAGACAGCATTTCTGCTTTTGCTAAAGAAGATTGTGATTCATTCACATCCTCTAAAATGGTGATGCCACATTTTTCAAATGAGAATTCCAGCTCTGTACTGTATATTTCACTTCTCGGTCTGGCTAACAGATTCAGCTACTGTCACAGCTTATAGATCAAAAGGACTCAACAGATTGATCCGCGGTTTAACAGTAACACAGTCTCATATTTACAGATACACGGGGGCTGAGCTGTTGACAACAAATGTCACCCATACTTGGAGATGATTCAGGAAATTCCTGAATACAATCCATTTTCCAGATTTGTTTTAGAAGTCACTATTATGCAACCACATCAATGACAATATTACTGTGTGCAACTTTGCCCACTTCTAGCTAATGCCATTCTTTGAAAAATTCATAAGCTTATGCATAGTTGCACACAAAAATATTAAGTCTTTTCAATAAGGGCGGAATTAGCAGTAGATGTATTGTGACAGTATTGAATGTGTTATGACATCAGATCATTTTCAGGGCAGTAAAAACATCATAACACTAGTATTGTTTTTCAGTCTTTAGCCACTAATAATATACAAAAGACATTCTCCTACACCAAAAATGTCTTCAAGACTTGGGATCCTTCCTTTAAGTGACAGAAGGACCATCAGCGTTTTTAATGTGGCAGCTGCTGGCCTTACATGTGCATTTAATTAGAGAAACACATGAAAATGTTACATTGGCAGCTGCTATACGCAGGGGCAACAATCATCATTTACTTGCATGACATTTTTAGCATTAGCATGGAACTCCCTTATTGATTACTGCAGGCTGATAAGGGAATGGGGTGGCAGGGGTGGGGGCAGCCGTTCTGCCATGCACCGCTAGAGAAACTTCACTCAGAATTTCAACGCTAATTGGCTCTTTACGCTGAAAAGGCAGAGGTTGAATTCAATTTGGGAATACATAATGCACAGTCGCAAAGGGACCGTGAACTCTTAAAAAGATCTAAACCAACGTGTTTCTGAGTTATTCTGCCAAAACCTGTTTTCTAGAATTCCTACTTCTTAGTAGTCTGGAATAATCAGTTCCATCCATGCGGCGCAGACACTTGGCAGAATCTTCACAGTGAAGACTTCACGGTGCGTGAAAAAAAAAGGTTGAAAACATCTCCTCGGGGCTATCGCGCTACCATGCAGAGCGTGGTGCCTTTATGGCCAGGACCGTCTCTCCCTCTCTCTCTGGTTCTAATTTCTCAGGGATTTGAGAGGTGGTTCGTAGCAAGGAGACAGATTGAATACATAATGAAACACTGATGCAGTGCTTAGTATATGTGAGTCCAGGTATGGAACCAGCGGTTGAGAGCTGCAGTCCAATGGCTGTTCATTGAAGCGCAGCCAGATAACCTGGGGTTGTAAGTAGTGCCATGTTCTGTGTTTCACTTGTGTTTTCAGCAATGAGGTCCAGAAGTAGCTTATCAGTGGAAGGTCAACACAAGGCCTGAACAATATAGGCCTTCTCCTCTGAGTTGCAGCTCTGGTCGACATAGCCAAGTGGCCCTTCATGGATTTATCCTGCATCTGTCCTGCATTAGTACTGCGCACAATACTTTCTTGAATGTTATACAACAGGATGAAATAATAAGCATATTGTAAAACAACAACTGTCTCTCAATATTTCCAAAGATGGATAAACAATTCTTATCCAGTGACTTCATCATCAGTGGGGCCTAAAATGACAAGCCTGGTCCTCCCAGGGCTAGCCATTGTTGTCCAGCTAAAACAAACACACTGTGAATGTATTGTAAATAAATATGTGTTTTTCATGGATACAGAAGCAGTGGGAGACACGTACAGAAAAACATCCATCCTCATGTCTTTATCCAGCACCAATCATGCATTAGTGAAAATGTCTATTGCAATGGGCAACATCTCTTAAGACAATTGCCTCTACCCCCAGCCTAGAAAAAGGTCTCCCTGGGTCCAATCTAGCAAACCCCTGGACCGATCATCACATTTCACACAGAATTTTTCACATATTTTATACTTTTTGAAATATTTAACTTTAATTTTATAATGGAAATCAGTAGTAAGTGTCTCTGCTGTAACATATACACATGTGTTTCAACAGATGGTGCGTCACGGGATCCCAGATGGATCCCGTGACGCACATGATTCGATTTCTATATAAAGAGAGTGAGTCTTTTTTACTATTGAGTTATTTTTAAACTTTCATTTTGATTCAACCTGGGGCATATAGCATATTATTTGTTGTCATATCAGAGCGTGAAGTAGCGCCAGGCTCTTGGAAACTAAGTGGAGAGCTCCAACAAGAGAGAGAGTGAGTAAATGAGAGAGAAGGAGTGAACGCATGACGAAGAACATCGCCTGGCAGTCTGGAACACAGCAGTGCAAGGAGGGAAACATTCTTCATAGAGAAGTTTCTGTTTTTATTGCTTACCCGCATTGCTTTTTATATTTCTCTGTTTCAGCAAGTGTCACAGAGAGGCACATGTAAAAAGGAAAAAGAAGGAAAAATGCAACTCCATACACAGAAACAGACCGGGACAAAAATACTGTTATATAGACAGGTGGTTAAAGTTCTCTACAGAAACACAAGTCTTCCAAACCTCATCAAAATGTTCAGATTAAAGGCCTCATTTTTGATGTAACAGATGTAAATAATGCGACAAAATCTATTTCTACTGTATGTATTTCAAAGTGTTTTCGTGAGGGCTTGCAGGTGGCGGCCATTTGTGTTTTAAAGGCTGTTCAGCCCACAGAGAGATGGTCGCTATAGTGCAACAATGTATCATTGTAGTACTTTTTCACACTCATAGAACTCCTGGAAGTTGGCATCTCTCCTCACAGTATTTCTCTTTCTCTCTCTCTCTCATGCACACACACACACACACACACACACACACACACACACACACACACACACACACACACACACACACACACACACACACACACACACACACACACACACACACACACACACACACACTAAAGATCTTCAGGGATCGTGTCAGAATAATACATGATTTAACTACATCTGCCTGCTTTATACTCCGAACCCTTTAGGCCTGGAGCCAGAATTGTTAATGCACCGGGCAGAAGATGTTTTGAGTTCACAATGCGGGCTCGGTTCCGCATTTTACTTTAAGCGATGTTCCATGTTCCAAGGTGTGTGTGATGCAAACTTGTAATAACACTGGTTTCATGCATCACATGGAAACAGTCTGTAAGCATTTTTCCAAAACAACAAAAACTGTAATTTTCTTCGGTTTGTATACATGACAACGGCTAATTCCGGCTTCTTATAAAAACGAAAATAACCTCCGGATGTTGTTGGAAAGCATTTTTACTCTCTCTCCTTTGTCTCAATCCAATCAAGGCGGTGTTGGCACAGACTGATGCGCTGGCCAAATAAAGGCCTTTGACCGTAAAAAACACACCATTCAATTCCCAGAAATGCAGCTCAGCACCCTCAGGTGGGAGCTTGTCTTTCTACTGCATAACATGATTCAAACTGGGATCACCGATGAATAAGTGATAAGATCAAAGCCTACAGAGACAATCTGTGCAGTATCCTTGGGATCGACTAGATACCCACCCTGTTTGTGGTGCATTGTTTGGGAGCGCAGCAGGGTGATAAAAGCCATGCAAGTGTACGGACATTAAGGAGATGGAGCGTTGGGAGGTGTGTGGGGGGTGTCTTTCTCTAGTTGCCCTCCATTACTTGAGTACACAGCCAGGAACAATCCTTGGCTTTCCATTGTGTGGGGATTACTGGTTGACAGGAATGAAGGGGGGTTTATCCTACTCTAAATCCTGGCCATACTCTGAAGTGGTTCGGTGTCCACTTCCATTTGGTCAAATAATTAGAAGCATAGGGTAAAAGGTTAGAGAAGTCACCTTCGGGCTCAAATTCCGCGACTGGCTAAGTCTGGCTAGCCAGTCGCGGAAAATCTGTGTGAAACAAGTTATTGCATATTACACTGCCCTCAATAACTACCACCAATGTGCCCTTGATCAAGGTACTTTATTGCTATATACTTTGTAAATGGTTGGTAAGATTTATCAGTGTAGGTTTCAGGTGACCAATCAAGAGCCTTGTGCTATGCAGCTGAAGGAACACACTACAGTGGATTCAATTATGTAGTACCAGGATCTGCAGGCTTTAGCAGCCCACGGTCTCACTTCATCTATCTACGCAGTGTACCAGCACTCTGGGCATCTGCAAGTGGCTTAATAAAAGATTGTGATTCATAATAAATCAGTTGCATTGTGATGCTGTTACATTTTGCTTTGATGAAAGAAAAAAAGTTGTTTGTTGTGAGCACTTGGCAGAAATTGTCTTCCTGGTGCTGCGCCCGCAGGCATGACCGTCTGGCCAACTGGGGGCCATTTGCTGCTCCAGTGAACTTAGCGATTATGATCCTTCCAATGGGGACTGGACTCTGACTTAAATGACAAAGCCGATGGACACGGCAGCCGAGGAAATGAGAGTGTGCGAGACAGGGGGGGGGTCGAGGTGAGGGCACTGAGGAGGGAGATTGCGTTTGTTCCTTCATTCAGAGTGTGGGGGCTGACAGATAAGCATCCACGCAGCTCAGCTCAGCGGAAAGCAGGATATCACCATGTGGTGAAGTGGAGGAGTGGGAGGCAATGGCATGCTCCTGATTAGAAAGATGGCTCTGGGGCTCCTGACTCATAAGCTCAGCAAAGCAAATCTCCTCCATGATTTGACACTGAACAAGTGTATCATGAGTGGCCCCGGGTGTTATTGGCAAGTGCGTCTGAAGTACTGAGGAAGGCATTTAAGAAATCCCATCAGGAGCGTATAGCTGTGAGGCAGCGAAGATATTAGAGGAGAGTGTAATCTCATTAGTGGATGCGTGTCAGACGAGGAAGTTTACATGTTCATAGCTCTGTGATGAGCATCTGGGAAGGGCTGTTTGTGTTATTGGAAGACAGGTTGCAAGCGTGGACGTTTTTTTCCCCAGTTTTTATTACCTTAGCAGGTCAGATAAGATGTGCACTCAACCCCCACCCCAACACACACACACACACACACACACACACACACACACACACACACACACGCCGGCAGCAGGACAGTGTTTTCTAAAATGAGAAACTGCACCACTTCACTAATGATTAACTATGTGAATACAGAAAATAAACATTGACATTTACCACAGAAATGACACAGAAAGTAAATTCCTGCAGATGTCAATAGGATCAAACTGACATAATGCTGGTGAAGTGGAGAATGGATGTTGAAATTGACTGGACTTTCTGTTCGTGACTGAACAAGTAGCAAAGTCCTGTGTGATAGTTTCATATATCATGACTCATCTATGCTTAGATTGAGGAATTAGTTAATCAGTTAAGCCTTGGCCAATAATTAAGAAAAGGAAATGTATTTAACTGATGAAAAGGTTACGGAGGGTTATTGCAGGTTATTGAAATGATTCCATTATATTAGGACCATTAGCTAAAACACTTGTTTTTAAGCCTTTGTGATGCGTAGAAAGGCTGTGAGAATGCAGCTGGTGGGCAGGTGCCTGTGCGGGCACCAGTGACTGACTGCCAGTGGGTGAGACCCAGGTTCTCTGCAGGCACGTAGAGGGGCCTGTCTGGGCATGGCTGCCCAGTGACACACACCAACCTAACCTGGGGGTGGAAAGGAGGGGAGGGAAGGTGTGTGTTTGTGTGTGGGCGGGCGGGTGGGGGGGGTAGAGGATTTGGCGGAGCATGCAGCTGCAGGGTCTCATCAGACACATGTACTTTTATACAAGAACATATAAATTTATGATGCGGGTCGGGATGGGAAGATAATGATACGTATGCTCTAAAATTATAGCATTTTGCCAATGTGTGTGTGTGTGTGTGTGTGCGCGCGCGCGTGCGTGCATGCATGCGCGTGTGTACAATGCTTGTAAGTTGAGTGCGGTGCAAGTTATCAAAACAAAACAGATCTAATCTCTCTCAACACACACACTACACGTACTACTTCCTTATCAAAACGATGGCTTATGAGGTACTGAATAGAGAAGGACAGGACTGGACAGGACAGGGCAAGAACTTAACAAGTATTTTCATTCTTTTGTTGAACTCCCATGCTGTTGGGAGACTGGCCCTGCTGTGAGCTGTGACCTGAGAAGAACAGCGCAGGGCTCAGCTGCCCCACTTTAGCGATGGTACGAGCAGGCTGAGGCATGTGGGGATAACAGTGTTCGACATAAACCACGGAACCCACTGAAATGGCAGGAACAACGTGTACTTAAAAATATCTAGTTTGCTTCCTAAGTGAGACGTACTCCTGCTTGAAACTCATAAGCCTAATATCTCCTCTGACCAAATGTGGAATAGGCTCTATGCACGGCAGCCATATTGGACAGAAATTGGGCCCCTTCCTTGCTTCCTTCACAGGTGTTACCAATGACACTAATGAAGGCTCTGTTCCATTTAGTGTAGCACAGTGGTTCTCAAACTTTTTAATTTCAAGGACCCCCATAACTCTCAGAGTTACACCCTCTCAAGGAACCATGAGGGTCCCTGGACCACACTTTGAGACCCACTAGTATTTCTAGTGAGCCAACATGCACAATATCAGCACCCTGACTCTGTTTGACCAGAATGGAACAGAGCCTTCATTAGTATCATTGGTAACACCTGTGAAGGAAGTAAGAAGAGGCCCATTTTTTCTCCAAAATGGCTGCTGTGCATAGAGCCTATTGTGGATTCCCCCTCAGATGAGCGGTAGATATGTGTTTCTCCACACAGGAGACCCGGGTTTGAATGCCGGGTGTTAGAGTCGCAATTGACTTGAATTAACTTAGTCCGCTATAACTTCCAGTTTCTATGGCAGTCATACCAGTTTCTGGTTACAGTTCAGTTTTCCGTAGCTTTGCTTGACGACATTAATTACCACTTTAACTATAAAAGCCTCTGTGCATAACTGTAGAAAATAGTACAGAAGAGTCTAGTATACAGCAGAAGCCATGTAATGGCAATGTTAAGTATGTTATTTGACTGTAGTCCGACAACTGAACCTGTTACCAGGAACTGGTGTGACCACCATGGTAGAAACCCGAAGTTATGCACAGAGCCTAAGTATCAGCTCAATCTGTCGAGAGAAGACGTAAAACTCACGGATTGCAGCTTTAATTATAGGTTACAGGAGCTGTCGATGCTGGCACACAGTAACACCAAAATGAAACACATCCACAATTACTGTAATGTCATTACCTTCAGCTGTGTTTACCCATCAAAATAAACCCTGTGATAAAGACTTGTAATTTTCAACTGTATCTCCCCCTTCTACTCGATGCTATTCTATGTAAATGCTTCATTATCTGCAAATAACATCTAAGCAATTCCAATGCAAGTACTAATGCAAGTTCTCTTAATTTAATGTGTCTAAGATGCTGGGAATCAGTAACAGATCCTTATTCTGTATCATAATCAGGAATAATTAGGGATCGCTTGATGGTGTAACATAAAATCAATGCCCCAAGTTCCGCGATGGTGGCCTGCTTAGTGCTTGGTGTCTTTTCTAGACACAGTTTGAAACTTGCTCATTAAAACAAGGAGGCTAATTAAAATGACTGTCCATCAAAAAGCTTCTTCCACTGGAATTATATTACAAAGCCTGCAATCAATCAGGCCTCAGATTCAATTTAAAAGCAATCAGCATTTGGTGGGTTTTCGCGAATCAATGGTAATGCAATGATATTTTTGACCTCAAATGTGGCTGTTGGTTATTTTTACCCCCCCATTCAGTGTTTGTCCCCTCTCTCTCTAGACTTATGAGGGTGGGTGCCAGTCGTGTTGGGGACATTCCATCCCCATGCCATTCCTCTACACATTGCATTACCCAGCAAAATGGCTCCACATTTCTCTCTTTTCCTTTAACCTAATATAATCAAGAACTAGCAAGCTCCACGGGTCGAATCGATAGTTTAAAGAGCCTCTCTCTGATGTTTTGTGTACAATGTCATAGTGAGGAATCGTAATTAGTTCTGCTGATCTGTGCTTTGTGAGTAACTGACAGCAACCCCCTCTGGACATAAATAGGCCGTGTAGAAGCCTGAAAATGAAAACAGCCGCGCCGCGTCAAGTGAACAGACGAAAACATAGCCGCTCGCCGTTGCGTCATTTATCATACGTATCTCTCTCTTTAAATTGGAGTTAAGAGGGAACGTCAGAGTTGACAACCACCACTTAAAGACTTCAAACATGCTCTTACACACAGGGTCCCAGCCTCCTCCAAAATTCCCATTGGGGAGTTTTCCACACAGAAATACAGAGTATGTCGATGGAGCCTAAATAATCTCGTAAGTGTTAAGCTTGGAGCGTGTGTCTCTCTGTGGAACGCCACAACTCTGGAGCATTTACAGCTTTTATGATTTTACGGCCTTCACTTATCGCCGTCTTAATTCACGATAAGGGAGAGCCTACTTGCCATATGCCACTGAATATGGTCCATAAAGCTATTAGGCAGGGCTTATGATTAGATCCTTCAACTCCCAGCTATTAAACAACGAGCAGAGATCAGGTGGTCAGGCAGTGAATGTTCTTTTGTCTTTCTAGGACATGAATTTTTGTTTTCCCTGACAGATGGGGAATACCGGTCAACCTCTAAAAAACCTCTGTCTGTCATAAACATTTTTATTATTGCTTTCTGTTAAAAGGTATTTTGGCTCCGGCCATTCAACTCTTTGACATTGTGATCATTAGTCAGACAGCGCTGTGTGATCAGTGTTTGGACAGTTCACTCACCTCTGAAGTGTGAATGTTATAAACCATTGGCTCTCAAAGTGGGGGTCGAGGGACCCCCCAGGGGTCCTTGGGTGGGGGTACCAGGGTCCCCAGCTAAATGAGTTAATATAGCGTCACAATCATTTTAACGACTTTATTTTATACTTTGGCTATTGAAAAATCCCTGGCACAAAATATTTTTGAGATCGGGGGTCCGTAGCCAAATACATAAAAACTGTATAAACGAGCAGGTTTTACATGTCACTCGACTCTTGTTCAGGCCGGATGAGATGAACATTTGTAAAAAGAAATTGTGTTCATGTGTCTTGTCATGTTGTCTTTGCTACACACAGCAAGAAGATAAAAAAACAACAACATAATATTCTAGTGTGTGTGTGTACGTGTACATGAATTTTAGTGTGTGTGCATGTGCATAGTGTGTGTGTGTGTGTGTGTGTGTGTGTGTGTGTGTGTGTGTGTGTGTGTGTGTGTGTGTGTGCGCGCATGTGCGTGCATGTGTGTCAAGACAAATGGAAAAGGGATCAGAAAGTGAACGAGCACAGTTTGGGGATCCAGAGACAACACAGCTGTCTGCTAGAAAAGCAGCACAAGAATGATTCAATAGTGTTGATAATTACACAGAACACAGAGAAACTCCTGCACCTCAAGCAAAACTGATGTCATGCTTTTTTCTCTACCGTGTAATCAAATGAGTCAAGGGGAAAAGAATGTTTGATAAGACAAATGTTCCTCTTTCACTTCTGAGTGAATCAGAACTCTTCTGATTCTTCTGATCTAAGATCTAAACAACTGCGTTGATGCTTCCAATAAAGATGGGCAGGGCGCAGCACACTGCCATAGTTAGATGTTCAATTCCCACTGAGCCTCAAACTGAAACAAATGCATTATTAAGGCACGTCATGAAAGCTTCCAACAAAATGCTCCTGTACAGATCGATCCGAATTACTACTTAACCAGAGCAGTGTGCCTTTTTTGGAGGGGACTTGTACACTTAGTGATAACATTTGCAGACTCCAACCAAAACAAATCAGAAAGCATGTATGCGTTCGTTTTTTTTTTTGTACTTTACCACACATGCAACAGGTGCTTGTAAGTGGCGAGGGCAGAGAAGAGAGGAGAAGAGAAGAGAAGAGAAGAGAAGAGAAGAGAAGAGAAGAGAAGAGAAGAGAAGAGAAGAGAAGAGAAGAGAAGAGAAGAGAAGAGAAGAGAAGAGAAGAGAAGAGAAGAGATGGAAGGCATCGGCAGTGCAACGGGCTACCATGGGAGGTCATAGGATCACCTTCCGCCCAGCTGCTGATGTCCTGTTTTTGCAGAGCCATTCATCACGGCTCGCTGATAGGCAGATATGCAATGCCTCAATGCCCCCCATGCATTCCTCACCCACCCCCCGTGAATCCTCCCTACATGTAATTGATGGAAGCCAGTGTCCTGGTGCATCAGCCATCTAATGGTGCGTACCACCATGCACTCGCTATATCAAAGGTTTGTTTGAATCCATCTCATCAACTTAATCACCCGATCCAGTTGAAATGCTAGAGCCACAGCACTGCAGTAAGTGCGTATACAACTACCAAAGTTTCAAACAGGTTACACATTTGACTAACTTCACATAGTTAGGAAATGTGTCTAATATACAGTAGCTCATCTCAATCCTACCTGCATGCCTCACTTCACCCTACACTGCACATACATGTCACTACCTATTAAAGCTGCAATAAACGAAAAACAAATCAAAACATTTTGTTGCATTGCGATACTTTGTAAGCGTGTAGGTCTACTGTTTTCGCTGAATGTTTGCCTAACATGCCCAGAATAGGGATGTTAGGGTTCAATGCGGTTAAGTGGTTAATGACCCCTGCCTTATCTTTTCCATCTGAACAAAGGTGCCAGTGTGCCAATTGTGGCAGTGTCAACATGTTTCACAATACCACATGCCAACAGTATAACACTGTGCAAATCAAGCTTATCAACAATGATGATGCACAGCATCCCCTCACATCTGTGTTGTCTATACTGTATACTATTACTAAATTACTATTACTATAAATCAGAAATACCTTAAAAGTAATTGCTAAAAACCTATTAACATCCTCTTTCAAAGGGACCCGAGTCACCCGACCATGGGTAAATATACTGACGACTCTGTGCCGGTAATGTACTACCCATGGAACAGGTAATGATGATGTCAGAGAAGGCATGTGCAGATATTGACAGGCTCCTCTGGCAGGCAGCTCAGACAGTTAAATTCATGTCACTATTGATCAGGTGATTTAACGGATTGATCCGGACTACTTTGATGGATTGGAGGACAGAGACGAGGCAGGGGAGCATGTGAAGACCTCCGGGGTGGGAGGAACCGGGTGTAATGGTATGAGGAGATAATCAACCCAGGTCTGTCAGGGTTAACAAACATGTGACTGGCTTTAGCAACAGCATTTTTGTTCCATTGTAAGGGAAGGGAGGAAAGATGATTTAACCGCTTTTTAAAAAAAAAGCTGATCTGCAAGCTCACAATGTGTCATGATGCGATGTGTTGTGATCTTGTTGATTGGTTATTTTCACTATCTTTGAATTTTTATTTTTTATGACAAAAATAGGGAAGGAGATTGAAAGTGGTACATTTTTAGGGTATGGAATTTGCCTCGGTATTGGAAAATGAGTGTGCACAAAGTACTGATATTATACTTAGTGCAATAACAATGTGTGGTTGGCACAAAATCCCAAGGCACACCTGGACTTGTCTCACGGCACTCACGGCACAACAGTGTGCCTCGATACACTGACCTACTGCGGTTGTCTTGTATTGACACAGTATAGACTGAAAAGGTATTGCACAAATGTGAAAGATGTCCTGCTCAGTCAAATCTCACACAATATCACATAATGATACTGTATGCTTATCTGTGGAACAAATATGCACAAGTATTTCATTCTTCCATAAAAAGCTGGAAATAAAAACTGGCGTTCTAAATGACAATTCTGAACTTGTCACTGCAACCCCCCAACACACACACACACACACACACACACACACACACACACACACACACACACACACACACACACACACACACACACACACACAATGTGGTTCTTACCACATTGTAGCAGGACTTCTTGTCAGAGCCAGTGAAGTGGTAGGGGTCTACGGTATTGCACTGCGTCATGTATCTCTTGAATAAGTTGTTGATGTTTTCCAGTGAGATGACGCAGACAGCAGAGTGGGCGGTGGGCTCTGGAGAGTCGGGTTTGCTCCGGGCGAAGGCCGCAAACAGCACGTCGTCTCCCTCCACCACCTTCAGCTGCTTCTGCAGGTCGGGGTCGTGGCCCACCTTGGTGACGGTGGCCGCCTGCACGACGTTGAACACCTTCAGCTCCTCCGTGGAGCGCCGCCGCCTCTTGTCCGGAGCGATACACTCGAGCGGCATCTCCACGTAGCGGCGAATCTCCAGGTCAGTGGAGCACATGCGGACGATGCGGGTGTGGTAGGCTTCAGAGTCATGGCTCACCTTCTGCACGGTGAGGAAATAGGTGAAGGGCCCGCTGTGGAACGAGTAGACGTAGTGCAGGTAGTAGCTCCCACGCAGTGGTGGGATCAGGTCGATGTACGACCGGTTGGAGAAGTAGGTGAAGCCATTCTGGCTCGTCTTCATCTTCCTCACAGACATGGTGTGGGGCTCCCCGGTCGTTTTGGAGACATTCCGCAGGCCAGGGTACTCAGAGTTCCCGACAAAGAAATGGATGACGTTGCTCTCTACGTTGAGCACCTGGGAACCCAATGGGCTGGTCACCCGGTTGGGGTCGCTACGTTGAAATCTGTCGTTAGATTGAAATCTAGACTGAAAGCAGGAAACTTCGTGGTCGACAGGTTGAAGGCCGGTGCCGTCATCAAGAACGTGCCGTCTGCAAACGCCGTGGTCGGCCGAGCCGCAGCTGAACAAGCCTTTGTCGTAAATGGTCTCCACCAGCAGGGCTATGTTGTGGTTGTCCACCCTTTGGGTCTGACCGGCACTTTCCTGCTTCCGGCAGGTCTCGTTCCCAAACAGAGGCCCGGTATGGAACTCTGACAGCACTTTGAGGTCAGGGGACAGGGCATAGATCCGGTTGACGGCTCCGACGTATATGATTCCGTTCAGCGTCACCAGGTTCTGGATGGTGGTGTTGGCAGTGAAAGTGGGCAGGTCATAGGTCACCGAGAGGTTGAGTTTGGAGTCTTCGGGCGATTTATCACACTGGCTCCTCACCCTGGGGCACAGAGCCCAGAGGAGCACAACCATGAGAGCGGCTTCCAATGAGCGGAGCTTCATCCTGTTCCAAAAACAAGAGACAGCAAAATGAGAGATGACAATTTTAAAGCATTCCTGCTGCAAAGAACAAAGAAGTGCGAGAGAAAAAAAATATTCATCAAAGAAATGGCTACAAATCAGCATTCTATCACCATACAAATGTCTGAACAGATGGGTCTTCTTGTTTCAAGTCTGAGAGTGTAGAAAAAGCAGGGGGAATCTCTGACTAAATAAGGATCATTGGGAGAGACTCATGTTCCATTTTCAGCCTCACAATTGGAGCTACTGTGTGTTGGTGTCATGGTTTGCTCACTGTACTACAGCATCAAAAGTGAAATCATTGCTGGTTACGTGACTTAGGGCATAAGGCCACACAAAGACTGGATATCAACTTCATCAGCACTGCTACTATGACTCCACCGACCCCAGACAAGCCAGCAGTGAGCCACTACGTTGACCGAGCTGCACGTCTGTGGTCCTTTAGCTCTGTTTCCCAACCGGCCACAGCACAAGTCGATTCGGTGAATCACACACAGAGTGCGGCTCACTCTGAACTGAAGGCCAATGCAACCCACGGGGCTAAGTTTAGACAGCCATTCTCAAGGGAGTGGTAGATAAACTCAATTAAAAAAGGGGGGAGACCCGCTGTGCAAAATGATAAATAGCCCTGTGCCTACTACCTAAATGGCAATCCACTGGGAGATCCTTTTACAGAGAGAGAGAGGGAGAGAGAGAGAGAGAGAGAGAGAGAGAGAGAGAGAGAGAGAGAGAGAGAGAGAGAGACACCATTTACCAGATCATTTGGAAAATTAAGATTTGCATGATATCTGAATCTGACCTTCACACTCACCACAAACAGTGGATGTGGGATGTCAATCACAATCCAACTTAATCATAAATAATGCTGAGTTATTGCTCATTTTTAGATGCAATCCTCCAATGGTGCATGATCAGTGCCAAAATGTATTGAATGATTTTACTATTACTTTCATGATCTTACTTCTCTCAACACTCTGTGGGAAACAATAATAACTCCACAAGTGAGCTTTAGTCAAACATAACAAATGGAGCAGGTGTGTGTAGCAGCCAATACGTGGTGTGTGAGTAACTTGTTGTTTATTGACGTAAAAATACATGAGCAATGAGGAAGAATAATAGAAAAACGTGAAGCTTCACACGATTATTGCTGCACCTGCATCCGACAGGATTCATTTGCAACACTGGTGGTGGTCAGGGTTGTTTGAACACACAAAGGGGGGTCAGTGCACTGCAAGAGTGAAATTGAGAGGAAAGTGACTCATGGCAGGGGTCAAAGAAAACACCGCTGGAGCAAGTGTACAGGATTGAGAATTTCAAAACAACATTTCAACAGTGCGAAATTCCGGAGGACTGACTGAGTCTGCAATTACACTTGTCCGTCATTCATCAGGCATTCTTGGGGTTGTTCTCATGAAAATATAGGGTCGACCAGATAAAAAAACACGTGAAATAACGCAAACAGTAACAGTACGTAGCTATAAAGCCATAAACGACGCACGTCAAGGATGTATCGTCAATCATAATAAACAAAACGGGCACACACAGTAAAATCCTCGGCGTTAATTTATCCATGTGTAACTCTGAAAGTGTACAAATGTAACCAAATGGAGCCTTATTATTTGTAGAGTTAAATGCAAATGGAACCAATACATGGACCCAAATTGAACCAAATGGAGCCTTACTTGTAGAGTTAAATGAAATAGCAGATCTACAAGCTCACAACGCATTGCAAATTTAACTGCTGTATTGTTACAAATTGAGCCAAATGGAGCCTTATTTGTAGAGTTAAATACAAATGGACCCTTATTTGTAGACTATCAAAGTTACATTAACAGTTTTTTTCACAGTGTTATAAACTGAAAACTCACCTGTTAGTTGGCATTTGTTTTCCAGGTTCCTGTAGTTCAGATCATATTCCTGTGTCTCTTAATGTCCACTTCTTCAGGTCTCTGATGTCCACTTCTCCTTGACTTCTGTATCAAGTCCCTAGACTGATGGCGGTGTGTCGGTGGACAGACTTTGATGAAGCTGCTCTTCTCGTACAGTTGTATTTCCAGCTGTGTGTGCGTGGCGCGTGCGCTAAATAGCGCTAAATAGTTATAGTTATGTTCTGTCTTGGAGTTCTCTTTTACAACATTGGTCACTTATCCTCCTAGGATGAGACGCGTGCGTGCGTGTGTGTGTAGGGCAGGCTGTGATACTATGTGTGTGTATGTGTGTTTGGGGGGGTCACCCTGGTATTCCAAAACGCTGCTGACTGTCCCTGAGCTCCTCGCAGCGCGCCAGACGCCCCGCCTCTCCTCTCCTCTCCTCTGCTTTCCTTTCCTCTCCTCTCCTCTCCTCTCCTCTCGCGCAGAGCGGTCTCTTGCCGAGGTGAGATTCAGGTGTGTGAAGGAAGGTGGTTTGTTTTGAGTCGAGTTGCTAATTATTTCCATTTCCAAGAGGCTACTAAATAGAAATATGTTGATGTAGTTTTGCTATATTATATTATTATGTTATAATACTAATTCAATTCCCGTGACAATTAGGCTACAAATGATAGCAAAGTTTGAGAGATAAAGAAAAAGTAGGGCATGGTGTTTTAGAGAGGTTGTTTTTTTGGTGTTTTTGTTGTTGAATTGTCATTGTTTTTGCCCATTTCACCTGACTTCCATTCCATTCCCAGCAGCAGCTCAGTCAGGACCAGCATGGTGTGAGTCAGGGCTCTGGTCTTCAAGTTAGAACGGTGCACTCGGCCGTAACTAAGTTATAATAAAGGCTAAACCAACTGTGTCTCAGCCATGAATCACGGTGGGGTGACAAAAAACCCCTTTGTCCCGCTTCCTGAAAAAGGAGGGCAGTTGAAACTGGAATGATTGGAAACCGTGATAACAGAGGAGGGTGCATTGGACATTTAATGGGCATAAAGGCAAGTTATGTGTCACTCACTTTCTGTTATTCCCTTTTTGTTGACGAACCCTTTGATAATGATAATCAACAAATAATACTATAGCCTAGAACAGTGGTTTTCAACCTGTGGGTCGGGACCCCAGGGGGGTCCCCACGTGATTTTGAGGGGGGCCCCAAATTACAGTGAAGTGACGATTTAAGGACTTTAAGCCCTTTTTAATTCCTCAAGAAGAAAGAAAAGAAAAACACTGTTATTGCATCAAAAGTAATCAACAAACTATAATAACTGGTCAAACATTGGCCAAATTGTCAAGAAAGAGGCAAACATTTTGAAAATAGCCGATCTACAAGCTCACAACACCTTGCTATTGCAGAACAAATGTAATATATACCTTTGAAATTGCCCTGATGTCCTCCTCAGACCATAATGTAGGCCTAGTTCATATTCTTGTAAAAAGGGGTCTATTACAAATTGTTTTCCAAGATGATCCCCTCCCATTGTTAACAACCTGGAAGTGAACCCAATAATAACGTTTTAATTGGGATCATAGTGCAGTATGGAAAAGCCTTAAAAACAGTGTGTACATTATACTGTAGAGGCCAGTGGTTCTCAAAGTGGATTCCAGGGACTCTCTGGGTTCCTTAAGGGTGGTGGTCTAAATTGACCCTTACAAGTCTGTAACTCTGACAGTGTACAAATGGAACCAAATGGTTCCATTTGTATACTGTCAGAGTTAAGGGGAAACCTTGAAATTTAAAAGTTTGAGAACCACTGCTGTAGGCTACTGTAAGTGTCAGGTGTTGTATTGATCTGTAGTAGCTAGTAGCTATACTAAAATTAGGCAACTAATTGGCCAATTAGTAAATTGACTTGTGCGTATAGTAAGCAGCATGAACAAAACAAGACTAAGTTCATTCTCAAGTCTCAACGCACTCCTTCTGTGTGTCAGTCTGTTCTGTGTTTTGCAGGACCTCAGGGTATATTTCTGACGCAGTTAGATGCCAAGGGGTGTGCCCGACCCAGGGTGTGTTGTGTGTGTGACTGTATACCCGAGGGGTGTGTCTACTCTGTGTGGCTCCTGTGGTGGAACCGAGGGCCTGTTCCTCCAAGGATGAAAAAAGGTCAGCACGGTCGGCGGTCAAACCCCGCGACTGTAATCAGCGGTTGTTGTCGGCATGTGGAAGCTAAAAACCCCACTGCATGACACGCGCTGCAGGAATGATCTGCATCCTGCATACACACCACCTGCAAACAGTGGTGGGAAAGTAATTAGAAGTACATTTACTCGAATACCAAAACGCTCGCCCCAAAACACAGTCGCCCAGGGGCAAATCCGGCGGTATTTACCTGGTATTCAACGTAAACTCAGTAAAACGGTGCCCAAACCTAAACGTAACCTCAGCCAAACTATGCCTAACCCTAAACTTATTTCTAACCTTATCCTCAGTAAAAACAAAATAAGAATACAAGAACCGTTGGTCCGCGAAAAAAAAATGGGGTTGAGCGTGTTTTGGGGTGAGTTTTCCGGTTACCTATTTACTCAAGTAGCCCACTGTAGGCTACTTAAGTACACTTTTGAGATATTTTTACTAGATATATTTCCAATTTCCAGTGCTTACTTCTACTACATCTCAGAGGCAAACATTGTACTTTTACTCCACTACAATTATTTTAAAACTTTAGTCACTAGTTACTTTGTAGATTTTGATTATTATTAAAATCATACTACACATATTTGAAAATAGACGATTTTGAAGATCTGGTATTTTCAAAAGATTTTTATGCATTTCATACTTTTGAAAAGTTGTGAAATGGGACATTCTGCATAATGACTTTTACTTGTAACAGGGTATTTCTACATTGCAGTGTTGATACTTTTAATAAAGTAACACACTTGAGAACTTTTTTCCCACCACTGCTTGCAAAACATGGACATAAACAACTCGCATTTACCCAATCATTTCGTATATAAACTGATTTAGTTTGGTGCCCCCTGCTGGTGTGCAAGCTGAACAGCATTGTTTTTCACCCTGCACATTGCTTGAGTGCTCACTACTGTAATCTGCAGATAATGAAAGGGTGGTAGAGACTGAGAGAGAGAGTAATCTAACAGACAAAAGCGAGGGGATTATCAGAGGAGAGCATGGGGTTGTGCTCAGTCTTGATTTGCCGTGTCTGTCATCCATCTCATGTTCAGTAAATAAGCCTATTCTGAGAGAGGATATATTTATCACCTGCGGCGGTCAATACAAACCCAGGTTAACTGCTGACTGGGAAAGATACGGTCACTGTAAACTCTGATTGATGCCATTGACCCAACAGAGCCCCCAGGCAGCTTCATTCTGTTGATGGACTCCTTACCTCTTGGTTCCTTTTGGTTGAGGGATGAAGGGGGTAATTAAGTCATTAAAAACTCAATCTTTCAGCAACATATCCCCAGTGACACTGACAAAAGCAACAGAACATCATATCTCCACAGCAGACACTCTCACACTCCTGGGAACAGAGACAGATAAGGGAGTAACAAATACATTGTACATTGTAATTCCTTCATGTCCGAGGTGTCCAATTAGTTGTCATGAAGGGCAAAGTGCATGCCGTTATTCCATTTTCAAACCAAATGTCAGTAATTAATAAACACACCACAGAGGGAAATCACATTGAGGTAGTGTTTGCCTCGAGTGAAACCCTGTGGACTCCCGGATCTTGATCCCACATGATCAACAACTGCACCTCCTCACGTTCAATATAGATCAACATCTCTGGCAGAGGATACAGAGACTAATGAAATGCATTGTATTGTAACTCCTCTAGGTAGCTTTACATCTATTTGTCTTATTCCCCTCCAAGCAGAGGGTAATTCATTCTTGGTTCTTTTATTTACATCAATGGATTTTAGGGTGATTAAGTGGTTGAGGCCTCAATCACTCAATGGCATACACTAGTATCTCCTCTGAGTCTGCCAGGGGTCTTCTTTAAAAACACATGCCTGCAGGGGTTATCAGAGTTCACGGCTGATAACTAAATAGTTGATAAAATGAATGTACTCTTTGGTGGTACACTGTTAAAAGATGTTAGAAGTTAAGTTCCAACAGCTGTATTTCAGTGTATTGAACACCATTTGAACCTATGAAAACTCTGGTTCTAAGCTCTAAGACTGTTGAATTTCTATTCAACCAGGTGGTTGTTAATTGCATACAGTATCCCACTACATCAGTCAGTCCCTGGTTCCATGTCAATGAAAAGCAGCTGTACTCTCTGTCCCCAGGATTGGAGTTGACAGCCACTGCCTTACATTATTTTGAGCTGGAGGGTGGTAGACAATAGACATCCTTGTCTTACATCTCTTGTTTGTGTCACAGGCACACTTATAATGAAAAAGGAAATAAAAAGATTCCAATCTTGCGGTTTCCAGTGGAGATAGCTGCATCATTGAACAGATATGTGTCACTTAATAAGAAGCCACAGTCAAGAGTATCTGCCTATATCAGAAGTCACACACAGACTCACAACATAGTTCATATCAGGACCTGCCAAAGGGCATCAAATGAAACTAATAAAGAAGAAACGGTATTGTCTCAGTGAAAGACAGATGTTGACATGTCCAAATACAGATAGTATTATAGAGTCTAGAGATTTTTGTCATTTATCCAAGATCCTGTTGAGATTGGGAAGATCTTATAAATCCCAGCTAGTGGTGGCATGGTTTAGTTAGAGGCTGAAAAACAACAGCTTCTTGTAGAACATACTAGATTATCCCAGGGAAGCTGAGAGGATGTAAAGAGAAAGACATGAAAGACGAGGAAGACACAATGAAGAGAGAAAGAACCAGCGGCATGATCTTAAATCGGTCAACTTAATGAACAGTTTCCAATAGATTTATCTTCCCTAGGGCTAAGAACCACCATAGAAGTAAAACTTTTTAATCTGTTTTATGTTCTGAGCTTTAGTTATTTTATAATGAACTACTTGGACAATAAACCAAAATGTAACCTAAACATACATGTTTGCTCATTGATGAATTCTTATATATTTGGTTTAGGGTTAGCACTGTAGATTTAGCGTGAGTGCACCATAAAAACCTCCAGTGAGGTCAGGTGTTGGAAGTAAAAGCAAAAAAAGGCCCATGAGAGTAGTGTATTTGCACTCTGTTAAAACATTACAAAACAATATTACTATGGTTGATTAGGCCTTAAAAAGGTTTTATTTTACTAGATATTATTTTTTAAATAGTTATTTTTGAAATTACTTTCACTATGCAGAATTCTTCCATTTGCATCTACTTTCCATCCAGTCTCCTTTTCCTAGGGGGAAACTTCTCTCTGCTGGCATTAAAACTGTTTATGGGACACCTTCAAGAGCTCTTAAAAACTCTCCTCATGCAGGCTGTTTACTCATGGAAGCATGGACGTCTTTACTAAAACAAACTACACTCAAGCACCAGTGAATACACTAGGACCTCTGTGCTTCTTTTCCCCAGCTCAGTTCTATTCTGTTACGTTCAATTCAACTTGAGCTGACATTGAAACTCAAATGGGAATTATAGAAATATACTTTAGAACACTTTCATACACCTTGGAGGGCATGCAGAGGATAAACAATGCATTGTTTTATAACTCCAGTAGGTGATAAATAGTGTCACCCAGAAAACAAGCCAGAACAACATACAACCAACCTCCCCCTCAATGGAAATAAACTAAATGCAACAAACACAAAATCATGGTTCACACATCACAGTCATTGTGTCATTATGTCAAGCCGTTTCTGGTCACCATCCCTGCCGTCACAGAAAGTATGTTTGTATGTATGTGTATACATATGTGTGTATATTTGTGTGTGTGTGTGTGTGTGTGTGTGTGTGTGTGTGTGTGTGTGTGTGTGTGTGTGTGTGTGTGTGTGTGTGTGTGTGTGTGTGTGTGTGTGTGTGTGTGTGTGTGTGTGTGTGTGTGTGCGTGTGCGTGCACGTGCGTGTGCTTCTGTGCCTGCAAAGAGGGTATGGGTATGCAGGTATGGGTATCCCGTTGGGAGACACACCTGAAACACACAGAGCATTCTATTCTGAGAAGTATGGTTATTAAAAGTATTCAATGAAAGGTTCCCATGCCTTGAAATAGCCTTCAGTTCGGTTCCTCTAAGAGAGAATCTTTCTAAGCTTAAGAAATACTTGAGTGAGAGGGTACGTTTGGAGATTTCCTGGATAATAATATTCTTCTTTTAGCCAAGAGTGTTGTAAAAGCAACAATCTCTACATTTTGAGTCGTGAATTATTAAGTGTTTGATGGTGTGCCAAATATACAGTAGCTAGCAATGGACAGGGTTGTAGTACAATTTCTAGAACATCAGACAGTGTGTCAAACTCAAGCGACCGGAAACGTAACTGCGGGCAAGACCAAAACATATGTGTGAGGTGTGCTTGTGTTTGGGCACAGCGATCACACTTTGAATCGGCTTCAGGAGGATACATTTCAGCTAACCTGGCTTTACTAGGATGAGCTCTATGTGCCACTTTCAGGTGAATTAGACTGAGACGTAGTTGAGTTGATTCTATATAAAGCATCTATGTAACGTAGGTAACATTGTATATCGCCCTCCTTCCTGTTTGTCCAACCCCCCCCCCCCCTCCCCTACATGTACAACAGTCACATAGTTGCAGACAGACATGGTGTTGACTGTTGGTGAGGTGGTGGAGAACCAGGTGTGCCAGAGGGGGTAGTGGAACATCTGTAACTGGCTGATGTGGTATTGGCTGGGCCTGGGGCCGATGGCTCCCTGCCAGCAGCCTTCCTGTTGTGTGATGTCATTGCATGCTTCATCATAGTTGCCTTTCACTGCTGCAACAGCTGATAGTGTGTCTGGCCAAAAGTACCCCCCCACACACACACACTTGGGTCTCTCTGATCTTTAATTCAAGTTAAGATGCAAACTGCTGATCTGTTGTAAATGAACAAAACTAATAGTAGATAAAAGAGATTCTCAAGATTGTGTCCTCCCCAAAATATATTTTCAATAATAGATCTAGCCTGTCAGTGGCAGTCCTACTGTATCTTCAGTTCATCATCTGCTGCCTGGCAGAGCAAAGACCCTGTATGCTTTACAATGTCAATAGTGGATGAAAGGGTTCTTCAAAATACAAAAACTCAATAAAGAAAAATCAGCTGTTTAAGAGAGAAAAGGTAGCACCTTTATCACATACCATGCAGACATCTGTTCAAATATCAAAGGCTGTAAAAGCCATCTCAAATAGCCCAAAGTTACCGTTATTTCACTGGTGTATTAATCTTATTTATGGTCACGCAGATAAAGAAATCTGAGACATTTCAATTTAAACCGTCTGACACAGAGACCTATAGGTTAATAGCTTGTGCTCCTTTTGTCACTCATGACCACCGTCACCATGGGAAAAACACACTGGGTGGTTTTCTATTGGTTTCAAATGGCAGCTCAAATGTAGTGTCAGAAGATAGATAGTGATAGAAATAGAAATACTGCAAAATCAAATCACTTTCAAAAGTTCTAACCAAAATTGCTTTTCATTTCTTAAAAGTAGATAATTCATAGACAATTGTTTTCAAATAGTCAGGGCATGAAACTCTAATGCTGGGGACAGACTTGTCAGTAAATTTCAGCACAACAAAATCCCCTTTCCTAAAAGGCTTAAATTGAAGGTCAATGAATCCCAGCCTTGGTATGAGTGCAAGTGTGCAACAAATTAGCTATGCAAAAAAAAAAAAAAAGAGGGGGGGGGGGGGCTTAAATATAGGGAGATTACTACCTCAGAAATTCAAAACATGTGCTAATTTCACCTGTGGATATCTATCAAGAGATTTAGAAGAACACAGCCCCTCTTTCCCAATGATGCCCATGCAAGCAGCGCCCACTTATGGCAGTTTTCCGGCTTTTATATGCAATTATCTTAATAAAGTCGATTTTAACGCCTGAAAGTCTAACCTTCTATAAAGTCACAAAAGACTATAGGCATAAAAGGGACACATAGACATAGAGGTACAACGGATACACTAACAACTCCTGAAACAATGAGTAAATGTAGCATAACCGGAGGGTTATGCGTTCCCAACGGCCATCGGCCTAGTGTGAAAAAATGAAGGAAGGAAGGCAGGCAATGGAAATAAATATTTCACATTTCATTTTGGTGTGTTTGTTATTTCTAGCCCTTTTATGTATGCAGGTAATGCTTGAGATTGAACAATATATTTTTCCAAAGACACTAGGCCATGATACCAACATCAAAGATAGAGAGTGTGAAACAATGCCTTCCCCACACACATTTCTGTGTTGTCACTGCTGTCATATCCTACTGACTCATCTGCCAGTGAGGAGCCCTCACCAGGAGGACGTAGTGCCTTCATCCTACTCCTCCCGCACAACACTCCCTGCTGACAGGTGCCGCCCCAGCCCGTAGGATTACGTGCAATGACCAATATCACCCTCCCCCGAACACGGGCCAATTGTGTTCGCATAGATGCCCAACAAAGCCAAATGCACCACGTGGATTCGAACCCGCAACCTCCGTGGTGGTAGGCACTGGGCAGGGACTTTTACCACTATGCCACTCGAGCGTCATCCAATAATCCATTTCCATTAGGCGGTCTGGGGGGGTCAGTTGGCAGGAGCCCTCTGTCTGGGTGCCCTGCCCTTAGTTGGCCGAAAGGAAGGTTGTGGGGACTGGGGGATACCCATTGGAGTTGGCCCTGCTTAAAAGAGGGATGTCCGGCTCTTGAGGAGCTCTCTGGCGGCCGGTCAAAGAGTGCCTGCGTGCCTTGGCTGAGGCAAAGGCGCCCGGTGTAAGTCAGCAAACTGTTGCCTGAATCTGTTCACTTGTGCACTATAGACTCAAAGGTCTGTTGGGCCTCAGGTTCAAACATCTGACTCCACCTCTCCCACCGGATTATACATTTAATCCGCCGATCTGCATTCTCTGCATTCGCATCAGCAAAGAGGGTCTCTAAGGCCACAAGGTAAAGCATCCTAATCTTGCTGGCAACAGCGGTAAAGGTAGCCAGGATATTGTTCTCAGTACGGACCTGGAGTGGTGGCTAAAACTGCAGAGGCAGCAGCAGCCGGAGAAGCGCCAGGCTGTAGATTAAGAAGAAGGGCTCTAATCTGAGTAAATTCAGAGGCTAACGTATGCCTTAATAGAAAATCGTTCTTCATCCTGTCGTTGTCTCCTTTTGGTTGCTTGTTTCGCAGGGCTTAAGGCTGGTATCCTTGAGGGAGGCAATTCAGCCTCAACCATGGCCAGCCTTGCCGACTTTTCTGCCAGCAGCATGCAGCTGCAGTCAGTGCAAGCATTCTCAGTCAAAGCCTGCCTCAGGTGTCCATTACCACTGTGGGTATACAGTAAGTCATGGCCATCCTCTGGTCCCAGAGAAGCTGAGCAAACACTGAACATAATCCGAGTAGCAGCAGCAGCGCGCAATACACTCAAAATGCGCGATACACTCTAAATGCTATGATAATCTAACTGTAACAGAAGAGCGAGACGCGCCCACGCTATACAGTGTCCAGTACACACCGCTCACTGAAATACACGGTCCAACAACAGCGACAGAGCAAGATACACTCTTAATGCCATTTTGAGCCGTAACGCTGTCAACGCAGACGAGGGCCGCTGGATGTAACTGCTGCAAAAGAGCGAGATACACTCAGGCTATATTGTGAGATGAAAAGGAACTTTCTTTGGGTGCCGGTAGCCTATATGAGGCAGCTTACGTCACCCAGGTCACAAATGACTTTGTCGGTAGGCTATATCTCGACCTCTGAATTTACTGGTCACTGTTGACTTGAATTGAGTTTGACTTGAGCTGCTATGAGGTTGTACTGGTAAACTGCATGTGTGTTATGTGGACAAAGAAACACCTGTGTTTGAGCTGGTATAATGGTGAGTAAATTACTGAATGACCCTTTCTCACCCTTTCTTAGGGTGAACTATTCCTTTAAAAGTATGATATAATGCCCAGAAGATCAAGGGCCAATATAGACAAAAGGAGCCTAAGTGGGTCTTCTCTAAACATAGCACAGAAACGTTTAGTGACCTTTAAATTGAAGCATCCAATAGACCCCAGCATTGAGATGGGCAACTATCTGTACTTGATGTATTATGACAACTAAAAATCACCCAGGAAACACAGTAGATGGCCCTTCATCACAAACTCTCACTCTAGTGTGTATGTTATGTCCGTTGCGATAGGAAACAGCTGGTGCTGATGGAGTCATGCAGGTGCTGAAGAGCCACAGTGTTTATGTCATGTCACCTCACCTCTGTGTTTCCACTGACGAACACCACTGTCAGTGGCTGAGTCAACCGGACCTGCAAAAAGGGAAGGAGACCACACATCACGTCTCACACTCTCACTCAATTTGATTCAGTTCAATTTGTTTGGATTCATCTTGATTACATTTTATTGGTTTCAATTCAGTCGAGATACGTTTAGACCAATTAAGTTGAGTTTAACTCATGCTGTTGATTAAATTATTAAAGGTGTAAGTGGCAGTTTATAACAGTATATATCACCACGCAGCTAGGCATAAGCAGTAGCTTTACTAGGTAGTGAAGTCATCAGAAACATTACTTCAATCAACTATTGCAATGACGCATACACTAAATCAGTGGCTTTGGCCCTGGCTCTCCTTACTCATAAACGAATGTGTAATAATGTTGAACATCTGGGAATTTGGGCCTTGTCTATACTGTTGCACTTATTAGTCATTCTGGGAGACATTGTCAGCTTAATGTAAATAGCTAAAATGTGATGTAGTGTTATGAATCAGCTTGATTCAGTTGAATCAGTCAACACATTCACAGTGTGTCCCCTTAGAAAGAGCAGGTGTCAGTGTTGATTTACTACCAACATAGGTGATGTCTATCCATGTGTTGTATAAAAACATGGCTGACTGAATTTACGAGAATGCAGTTAACATGGCCTGGCAAAGGCTGGCATACACTCATTCTGCCAATAATTAGAAACACGACATCCACCAAGGTGTGTTTTGCCTGGCAAGGATCCATCCACGTGCAGTCTAAAACATCAATAAAAACAGGTGGATAAATGTGCTGCCTTTTCTGTCTTCATTGTGGGCAACTGTACAGTCAAGCACCTTAGCATAACTTAGCCTGGGCAGCATTCCCTTTTCGGTATATGATCCGGTCGGGAGCGGAAGTAAAAAAAAGAAAAAGTGGCCGGATGGGCAGAACCGGAAAGACGTCTCACCCCAAAATAGGTCTGTGCTAATAAAATCCTTGATGCGGCATTGTTTAGCTTATTTTTTAAAAGTAAATGTGCGTGCAGTATCCGGAGACTATTTAGCGTCGGTATTATCCCACGGGGAAATTCTATTCCATTTAAATAGGGATTGGGGAACCAAAACAAAGCGGCACCGCAAAACCGGATGGGCAGAATCCGGAAAGAGGATTCTTTTTTCATTTTTTTTCTTCAGTAGGCGTGGTCTAGACCGGATCATATGTTGTCTTCTGGAACGCAGACCAGGCTTTCCTCCGAGGTGGAAAGACTGGTGATGCGAGGTTAGCATAACTAGTCTGACTAAACAATTTCTATTTCCCATCAAACTGGCCTACCAGGACAATTGGCCTAATTGGTAAGTTATTATTATTTTTATTTTATAAGTGCTAAATAGCTCTATATTCTGATAGTAATCATTGATAAAGAGTGTTCGTTCAGTAACAGGGGTCTCCCTTTCTCTTCAGCTCTTTAGTAAACAGAACATGTATTATCAGGTTGGGATACTAATTTTATCCAATCAGAAGACAGGAAGTGATGGCACAAAGAAGTGAGCAGACAACATTGGAAGTGGAACACTATCAAATTGAAGCTGGTAATTAGGTACTCTCTCCTGATTGGCTGAGGTGGCAACCCACCTGAAAATGTAGTTTATAAAGAGCAATGTTGTTGAAAAAACATGTATGCAGTTATTAGAGTAGCTACAACTATAGCTTTAACTTTTTAACAAAAAAACACGTTTTGTTTTAACCAAAGAATTTCACTACTCTACCTTTAAGTAGTCACAGCTGGCAGCTGTCACTTTGATGAAAAGGGAAAATTGCAGAGAAATTAGTTGTGCAGAAAGCAGTGACAATATTCATTCAAGTCTTCTTTTGCATAACTATATTATAGTAGCCTATAGACAAGTGCACTGGTCACACACTGTACCACATCTACTAGGCTACATCTACACCTACTCCCTCTACAGTTGGAAGTGGAACAATAATAGGCCTACATTTCCATGCTATGGAAATCTGCCAAATGTAAGCATGTCTGCAACAGCGTCAAATCCGTGTATGAATGGAAATCCTGCAAAATGCAAATATTGTGATTCCAGTGGTGGAAAAAGTACTCAAATGCTTTATGTAAGTAAAAGTATCAATACTGCAATGCAGAAATACTCTGTTAAAAGTAAAAGTCCGGAATTCAATTTACTTGAGTAAAAGTACAAAAGTATTGGTATCAAAATGTACTTAAAGTAGGCTACCAAAAGTAGAAAGTACTCATTATGCAGAATGTCCCATTTCACACATTTTCTAATGTATACAAATATTTTGAAAATAGCAGATCTACAAGCTCACAATGCATTGCATAGCAACCCATTGTGAGCTTGTAGATCGGCTATTTTCAAATGGCCGAAATGTATATAGGGCTGAAGTGGTTACTGTATGTTTGGTGATAATACTCCAAATCTACAAAGTAACTAGTAACTAAGTTTTCAAATAATTGTAATGAAGTAAAAGTATTATATTTGCCTCTGACTGCGATGTAGTGGAGTAGAGTAAAAGAACAGAAAATTGGAAATACTCCAGTAAAGTAAAAATACATAAAAATTGTACAGTACAGTACTTGAGTAAATGTACTGTTACTTTACACCACTGTGTGATTCTGGTTCCCATAGTATTTAATGTTGCAATGAAGGTTTCACGCAAGCAATTCTGGAATATGATCACTAGGGGGAGCCATTGTATTTGTAACAGCTGTGAAGAGTACAACTCAATGGTGAAGTGCTATTAAGAGGCAGAAAGATCAAGTTGAATGCAGTGCAGGCCATTTCTATAACTAATGGTGCAGCCAGCCGCAAATCGATATCACCTGAACAAGAGCTCTTCCATGGCATTCATTGCCATAAAATACTATTAAGGTTCCTTTCCAGTTAGTGTAAGCCTTTCCAGTGAGCCATCATGCACTAAAGCAGCACCTAACTCTGTTTGAGCTGATTGGAACAATTAGTAGCATTGGTAACCACCTATGTTTACCCTATTTCATGCCAATATGGCTGCCATTAAGGGGCTCTTGTGATGATGCAACAATATACAGATATGTTGAACTGCACTATACTTTTGATCAAATTATACACTTAATCTTAAATCACTTGCATATTCTGCATTGTCTTCAGGATGTATATTGTAGGCCTACTGAAGTGCCTTCATCAAGGAGTTTAATGTCAGATCTACACTTTCCAACTACTTAAATAAGTCATGTAACTGCCCCTCGGCCTTGTAAGTATGGGTAATGAGAGTAGAGTTTCATACTGATGCTGTTTTATTCTCTCCTTAGCACCGTGAATACTATAGAAAAAAATATGACAAAAATATACATGGATGTCAAGTCCCAAAATACAATAGTCATTCAACAAACAGTAGACAAAAATAAGCTTAAACTTACAAACAAATAATATACATCTTAAATGGGGCAAATAGGCAGTCTTAGGACAATAACACATCAGTAGGCATGAAAATAACCTTTGTATACAAAACCTATGCCTTAGGTAGACTTAAGACTTAAGACACAAGACTGTTGCATTCATTATGCAAGGGCTTTAAAGTTGTTACAGGAAAGCAACAAAAAACGATCTTTTTAACAGGAAATAAACATACACTCTTGAGAAACTATGAAATGTTCATCTCACAAACCTCAATCCGCCTTCCAAGGGGTGTTAAACATGAAATAGAACGTATTATTTATTTATATAGCTCTGACAAAGGTTGGTTTTGCACTGGCTGTCGCCATCAGGTCGCCATCTTGGTTTTATAGAAACTCTCGCGACATTCCCACAACGTGACTATGTAGTGACTGAAAGCACAGAAAAGAAATTGGGAAACTCTGCCATCTAGTGGACCTTTTTTAAACCACACATACACAAAACAATCAAAATGTAGCAATAAAACACAACCCATGGCATCACAAAAGGTAGATAAACAACCATCAATCAATGAAGATGAAAAACTGTAACTGTATAGTAAATATCGAAAACCCTTTGGTTGGTGGTCATTTACAAGTCAATATTGTCCAAGAACACTTGGGCAGCCTACAAGTAAAAACAAGCCACAAGTGACTACGACTGTGGCTGACTGTTTCGACCTGGCCTAGGGGTCACCATGGTGAAACATATATAATGTACTCCCTCCTTCCCAGTCCCCAAACAGCCAGTCAACGCCAGTTAAAAACACAATAATACAATGATTTATTTTATATTAAAAACAGGGGAGCATTACCTCAGGGTGGGCCCATGACCATAAATTCCTAAATACAAACAAAATCCGGTTCTTACCCAACAAAGGATACCAAAAATACACATACACATAACTAAAACAGAGCTAAACTACTCAAAAAAAGTTTGGAAACTTAACTTTGGTCGATTATTTGTCATCATTGATTAGTAACCTTTACAATTAGGTATAACTTAGCATAAGGATCGTGCAATCGTTGAATGAGCAACATAGCTAAACGCGTGGGCAGCGCCCCCCCAAAGATTTGCCAAAAAACCCTAATATGCTTCTGTTGGTAATCAATCTCGTTTTGAGCGACCTGCCTGCCAGCAGGTGTGTGACTGGCAACTGAACATGGGTCCTGCAACAATGTAGAGTTTGAGTAGGTCCTAAGCTCCAAACAGCAGCACTGCCCCCACGGAGAGATGCAACATTTACGTTTGTCCCTTCAGGAGAAGCTGGTGTTCCGTTACACATAGTTCTGTGAGACTGGTGAAGTCAAAGACAGACTGCAAAGTGGCAGTCCCAGGAAGACAACACCCCAAGAAAACCAGTGCCTCACCCTTGCTTTACCAAGGAACCATCGGCTTTCTTCCAGAGATTTACAGGCAAGATTTGCTCAACGGTACCACAGACAGCTGCCAAAGTTGCAGGACCCACGCTCAGGTGCCAGTCAGTCACACCTCTGGCAGATCGCTCAAAATGAGAGCGAATACCAACAGAGGCATATTAGGGGATTTTGGCAAATTATTGGGGGCACTACCCATACTTTTAGCTGTGTTGCTCATTCCACACTCTTTACAAGTTATACCTCGATGTAAAGGTGACTAATCAACGATAACGATATAAAATACAATAGGTATTATCAAAGGGGAGAAATAATCGACCGAAGTTAAGTTAAGTGTCCCAACTGTTTTTGAGGAGAGTTGGTAACAAAAACAGAAATAGTAACAAAAAGGCCACCCTCCCCTACACTCCCAAGGATGTACCCTGAACCACAGGTTAACACAGACAGATCTGATACTGACAAAGAAGGCTGGTCAGGAGGAAGACACCTCATCAACAGGAGACATGCAGCTTTATAGTCAACTCCATGAACACAGGAGCCAATCTCCAGCAAGGTTCCACCTAATTGTTACCAGTCACACTCACAGACAACACTCAGTCATCATTCACACATTGTGAAAGCTGGTAATCTATCAGTCACTCATCACCACTCAATCACGCTCACCAATGTGGGGGAAAGGGCAGGCAGAGGGCAAAACAGCACACAGCACAGTATCAGAAAATACTGTACACATACAGTATAACCCTAGGGTCCTAACACTGACCCATAGGGCTAACCCCACAGAAAAATGGCATACCTGGTTACCCAAGATGCGTCTTGTAAAACACGTCTTCATAATGCCTGTTCACCTATTTAATACCATTACCTCACAGGTGTCACTGTCCATGCCACAGTCTATGGGGCATCAACACTACTCTCTCTGTATTCTCTCATCTTCCTGTTATGTCCGATTGGCTTCCCACTGTGTGAAGCGCTGGAAATTTCCCCTCTGGAGTACCATGAGTGGGTTTACTTGACCAGGCCTTTTATGCTGTGTGTCTTGTTCACTGCAGAGAGAGCTGCTACTCAGTAAATTTCTGTTGTGGTCAATGGAGCATGTGTTGGGCAGGAGGGCTATGTTTATGGTGCTTTGCGCTTGAATGCTTCCAACCCCTCCTTATGGTCAATGGAAGCCTGTGTAAGTTTGATGTTGTCTGGACATTACTGTGTATACACATGTGGCTATTGTAGATCGAGAGTCTGCTACAGTTTTCGCCACAGGCTTGCTCTGGTACAGCTGCATGGTGGATCCATAGCCACCAGGTAATTGTTTAGAAGTCTTCTTTTCTTAGAGTAACCAGGCAGGCATGGTGCATTGACAAATGCAGTGCAAAAACATGAACCAGGACTTCAACAATCACTTTGAAGGCAACAGATTGGTAGTCATCTCAGCAAAAGGCGGATGGGAACTACGCTCCCATCTTTTTCTACTGAAGTGCAGTTCGGCTACTGTAGTATTCCCTGTTCTGTCCCTTATAATTGAATTAGAACCTGGTGTCATCATGAATGGGACATCCTACTTAATTCCAGGGCATCTGCTGAAATCTCAGACTAGGACAATAAACAATAGCTGGCCTGAGAGAACTCGGCCTAAACATGTTCAAACTGGCTAATGATACAGTTTTGAGTCAATGATGGTGCTTGTCATGGGCTGCATACTTTTGATGTGCACATTTTTTTGGTGTAAAGCAACAATGCCTCCGGCGTATTACCCAAGAGTTGTATTTGTTTCTTGTTACCATGGAAATGTAGTACCAAGCCAAGCACCAAGCAAAAAAAGAATCTACTGTATGTGGAGCACTTCAGAATATATATTACATTGAGGACATCTCTGGCGAATGATTTTGTAAAATGATAGAGGGTAATGGTAATGCTGCTGGAAATTATGTTTTTTAAGCAACAGAACTTCCTTCCTTATTCTGATTACGTTATGTTTTCCACAGGTACTCTCAACTGGCTGTTTTGTTCAAGGCAGGTGGGTGAAAACAGTACACTAGGGCTCATACAACATTAAGATACCACTGTAGACCCAAAATAGAATCATGTACCGTAGTACTAATATCTGCCACAGTTTTTCATTGCTAATCATCTCAACCCATTTGATTTCAAATAGTGGAAATAATCAAATAAATAGCTTAAAAATATGATTATTATTTTTGAGTGCCTATATGGTTTATTTATGGATGAATGCAAAAAGACTGAACACTTTCAGTGTTATAATCTCACCTGTGGCCCTGTTGCACCGCCTGTCTCCGTCTGGCTGGTACCTGTTTGGATGACCATCCCTTGATAAAATATAGGCCTACATTGTGTTATGTAATAGAGACAAGCTATTATGTTCGAATCCCGGGTAGGACAAGCATGAAACTTATGGATCGCAGCCATAACTTTTGGTTTGAAAAGGTTAATGGTCAAGGTCAAAATCAAGAACAGATGGGCACATTTTCATAACACTTTATGGGAATAATAATTAGGCTGCCCTGAAGAGATGTTAAACTTTTGGGTGAAAGGGTCAAAGGTCAAGTTGATCATCATGTTCAGCACAGGCTCACCTAGCAGCTCACAAGCTGCGTGCCTGCCTTGTTTAAATGAGCGCTCTTGTCCGTCTACCATCTTATTGGGAAAATAATGATGCGTCAGTGTGACGCATTTCAGGGTGCGTCACACTGAAATGTCAACATCTCAAACTTGATCCTTTCATGTAAAAAGTACATTTTTTGGTTCTGTGAATCTCTTTGTTACATTCAAGCCCATGTCTGGTTAACATCAATATACATTTATAAACGTCTGTATGACGCACGAATGTGCAGGTTATGTAACCACTGTTCTAAGGTGGTAAGTTTACATAAATTAACCAACTATCACTGACCACACGATCCCTATGATGTGTGCACGCTCACAGGTACAAAGACAGACACAGAGAGCGGGAGAGACACACAGTTTGACATGACTGAGCGCACTTTTTGTTTTTATGTCAATTTGGATATGGGACAGGGCCGCTGCCCCGTGCTGATTTCGGTTCCTATAGTCCGCCCCTGTACAAACATAATTGACCCAAGAAATGAAAAATTATCATCCTTTATCATATCCCTTTTGCCCTGTGATGTTTCAATATCACACACAAACCCAAAACATTGTCATCACATGCTCCAAACAGATTTGTTTTTTATCTTTCTAGTTCTCTAATAGTTTATTCTTATTTTGTATTCTTGAATCTTAGCTGTGTCTCTCTACACTCACTCAAGGATCAATATAGGTCTGTATCTCATAATTCAAGAATCTAAAACAGAGACAGATTGGATTATATTACAATTTTTAATGTGCACAGCGTGATATGAGATTGTACAGTAAAAGCAGGGAAGGAAAAAAAAATCATCTCATATAAAAAATATGACCTTTTAGAGCTTTGAAAAAACTCATTCAAGAGACAGGTGCTATAATATTACCATCCTCAAGTAGACAGCAGATAGACAAAAGGTGACTGAGTCAAAGTGAGCTTCATGTCAATATTAAAAAATAAAATAAAACACACACACATAGCCTCCCTCTCCTCACCCATCTTTAGGGTTTGAGAGGAACGCCCTAGTTTGACGCTAGTCCATGACAACATTGTGTCCACAGTTAAGCAACAGGACAGTGGACCAAACTAGTCACAGGGGACAAGACAGAACCTAAAAATAGATCATTGGGGGGGTGCTAAGACCATAATGACCATATATCATCAATGTAGCTTGTTTTGTGCATACATACTGTACATACAGTACATATATTGGCAAACATATACAATTAAGAGAGAAAAGCTATTAGCTACAACTACAGCAATGTGCATTTTAAAAGCCTTGAGCTTCACTGAAGAAGGTGTACGCTAAAAAATTGTTTAAGAAATCTGTGGTGCAGTTACAAAAAGAAATTACACAGTTCAAGTGACAATTCATAAACATTTAAAAGGCTAACATTCTCCGTCACATATACACAATTTACCAGGAGGGCTGTGGAAAACATTATGTTTAATTTATACTCGTCATACCACAACAGTGTCGCGCTGGAACGTGGTATGAGCTTGTAGATCGTCTATTTTGGGGCACGACACTGTCACACAACGAAGTATAAACCAGGTTTGGTCTCTTTTTTGTCTTTTTTTTTAAGCAGTGATGGAGCGGAAGTTGATGCAAGAAAAAAAGTGAATTACAACGCGGGAGTGGGCTGAGGACAAGATAAGTCCTGTGTTACTGTCGCTGTCGCCCTCGTAACATGTGTAGCGGGCCTTATTTGACAGCGAGTTGGCTCGAATGACAAGGGGTGCATGCAGAAACAAGGGCAGGTTCAGTGTGTCAGACTGGGAGGCTGGCAGAAGCTGGGGGAGAGGTTCATGGGGAGGGTGGGGGTGGCTGAGGGGGGCGGGGCACCAGGCACCAGAGGCAGGGGGCATTGTTGAGAGGTTTGGCTCAGGGATTTTTTTTTTTGCTGTGTCAGGTGGAATTTGGCAGATCTCTCGCTCTCTCCAGTATTGGGGACACTCGCTTCACTCCTCTCTTCCATTCCCTTTCCAGCCACACCCAAAGGCGCGCGTGCACACACACGCACACACACACACACACACACACACACACACACACACACACACACACACACACACACACACACACACACACACACACACACACACACACACACACACACACACACACACACAGAAAGCTCCAGAGCGGACAGCGCTATTGGCCCACTGTCACATGGGCCAGTCAGCCAATCAATAGATTTGATAAGCTTCCATCAGAAAGAATTTACGTCATGTGAGAAAAAGAAATTCCAGCTGGGAGGACATTTTTTTTAAAGGGAGCTTGCTTAGCTTGATAACATCAGACAACAAAAAAATAAAAATAACTAAAGAAAACAAACAAATCAACAGCAAGACCCCAAAGAATGACCATTGACCCTCCTATGAACCTCACTGGTTTGCACCAGCACTGGAGAGAAAAAAAGCTTCGGAGGAGACAGGTAAAAGGAGGTGGGGCTTAGGTGTGACCTTTGTGACCTCTATAGCCACGCCCCTACACTTAAAGCCTCACCTTAAAGCCCACCTCCCCAGCACAGAAAATATCCAACCTTCTGTTTCCGAGAGGCAACACCTTACGGTATCACCCCCCCTCTTTTCCTTCTGACTTTTCCCTCCATGTCAGTGTTATTTGCAGCCCCCCCAACCCCCCCACCCCCCAACAATCCCTTGTTTCTCCTCCCCCCCCCATGCCCTCTTTCCAGGGACCACCACCAACATCTCCATTCTTCCTGGGGAGTCTACACCCCCTTGGTGGTGGCGATGCGGATGCCTCCGAAGCACTTGCCCATGGCCTCGAACAACGGGTCGCAGAAGGTGTGCACACAGATGGAGTACACGCGGCTGACACAGTGGATCTCGATCAGGTAGCTCTTGATGCACGGCACCACGGCCCAGATGTGCAGGAAGGACAGGATGGCAAAGAAGATGCCCCAGATCAGTGCTAGAGGGATGCCCACCAGCGCCGTCAGCAGCCGGTAGCACCAGTACTTGGTGACGGTGAACGTGGTGAAGCTGGCTTTCCACACGCCATCGAAGCTGTAAGTCCCCGCTGGCTCAGCGATTATGTCCTCAAAGTCCACCTGCACACACAGGGAGGGGAGAGAGATAAAAGATGTTTAGGTGACAGTGGGTTATGAGGACTCGGCAGGCATACGTTGTCTCTTAATTGACTGATGATTCAGTAAAAATGTCATGTATATCACCAGTGAGTGTTCTAAAATCAGTTTTTCATCAGAATGAAAGTCAATATTGCTGTAGAAAACAACAAATGACACATTACTACTACCTGTGGCAGCAGGTCACTTCAGATCTGCTCTAAAAGCAGTTACTGTATAAATAATTTGTTCCATTTGTGTAAACCTTCTCTGACAGGGTTCATTGCATCAGTGCAATTCAGATAGTGTCACCTAAGTTATTAATCATACCAAGTACTGTATACTACATTTACTTTCAAGTATTATGCTGTTATTGTCTTAGCGTTCTGAAAGTATTTTTGATATTTTCCTAACTGTGGCAGTCCCACACACCTCTGGCACATGAAAGCAGGTGAAAGCAAAACAATTTAGCAAATCCTATTTGACCCAGGTCAGCGGGCAGCGAGATCCAATGACAAACATCACAGCTGTCAGCTGTTGCACTCAAGACAAAGTGATTGCTCAAGATGCCAATGTTGAATGTAGGCTACGGCAAACAGAATAATAAGCCTGTGTTAACTTCATAGAGGAGAGTGAAGTTCATTAAATCCCTGGGATTCAGTTGCTTCACTCCATGGCAATCAGCTTGTTGACAGAGATCAGGGGGAGATTCCTGGAGAGATTTATGGCTCCCCTCACAGAGACTGGTACTGTCTGAACCCCACTCTGCTGCCCCACCCCAGACATTGGTTACTCCATACAGTACACATCTCTCTGGAAGCTGCTCTGCTTTCACTCTCTGGAAAGAAACACCCCAAAGACATCTTTCTCCACTCTGTCTCTCCACATTCCTCACAAGGTATAAAAGTGATACAGATACATAGATAGATCAATAAACAAACAGACAGACAGACAGACAGACAGACAGACAGACAGACAGACAGACAGACAGACATATAGATATCTATCTAGATAGATAGATAGATAGATAGATAGATAGATAGATAGATAGATAGATAGATAGATAGATAGATAGATAGAAGGCTCTGAGAGAGTGGTTACACAATGCTTGAGATGGTGCTCTTTAACCCAACCATTATCATCCATCACCCGCTGGCCCCTGTATTACACTTGAACTCACTTAGCCCCTGGTCCTGTGTACAAGCACACACAGACACACACACACACACACACACACACACACACACGCCCACATGCATGCACGCACGCACGCACACACACAGCCCATCAGTAGCCAGCATCCTGCAGACATTTTAATTCTCCTCTTGTAAACAGAGCTCTCAGGCTGTCAGCCTTTAAATGGACTGTCCTTACTGCCATCACTGCAGATACTGTACACTAGTGCCTAGTGTATACAGTACACTACGTGCACATACACACAGGCCTCTCTCTTTCTCCCTCCTTTCCATCTCTCTGTCTCCCTTTATCTGAACTGAACTGAACTGTTCCTCTCACATCATGCCTGCTCTCACTACAATTTTCAAACACTTTCTCCCTCACTTATCCTTCTCTCTCAGCAACGCATTTGTTGCT
>NC_139943.1:22077684-22092684 GCF_963454915.1 Gymnoscopelus microlampas
ACCCAATAACAGCTTCGGTAAACTAAGTAAAAAAAAACATCCACTGCGATGAAGCTCCATGCGTGAAACTCACCTTTACGACGTCGTCGTTTACGCGTTTGGGGTCCCGGTTGACCAGGTCGATCTCCTTCGTGTGAACATCCTCCATCGTCTTCTCGTTCATACTGTCGTTATCCATGTCTTTGTTATTGGGCTTGTATATGTTCCCTTGTTTCCTAATGAACGGCGAATGCACAAACTCCTGTTAAAAGAAAATCCAGAAGAAAGAAGAAGTTGGAGAAGATCGGGGAGTTTGTTGAGAAGAGACGGGGGCAGTCAGTGTAGCCTACTATGTGCGTGAGTGTGTGTGTGTATGCGTGTGTGTGCGTGTGTGAGAGAGAGAGACAGAGAGAGAGCGCAGGCTGACCGAGCCTGGGATGGTTTTAAATGGATAAAAGTGAAGCACCACACCCCTCAATCGCCGAGATCCGATTCCCACCGCAAGGGGTCATCACCATTCACCAAGCGTTCACACAATGAGTGCGTAAAGAGCCTATTATCCCACAGCCCATAATATTATGGCTTCTGCGAACCTGTCTGCACAGCAAGCATAATATATTCTATCATACAAACAGTCGTACTTTTCATTATATAAATCAGTGGTTCTCAACCTGTGGGTCGGGACCCCCATGTGGGTCCCATATGATTTTAGGGGGTCCCCAGATGACAGTGAAGTGACAATTTAAGAACTTTTAAATAAGATCTTGTTAATACATTTAAAAAAAGAGTAATCAACAAACTATTCAATAAATACTGGCCAAATTGTCAAATAATATAAGAAAGAGGCAACAATTGTGAAAATAGCAGATCTGCAAGCTCACAATGCCTCACAATGGAGGCGTGGTGAGCTTGTAGATCTGCTATTTTCACAATATTTATCTGTGGAACCGAGTCAAACAAAATGTAATGCCTCAACTCCTACAATTCCAAGTGCTTATTATCGGGGTGGGGGGTCTCCAGTTCAAATATGTTTTTCTTTTTTGTTTTATTATTCTGAAAATTAGAACCACTCATATTTATAAGCGCGGTCACGGATAGGCTACCGCTACTATAACACAATAGAAAAGCGTACAGTGAGTTACCCAAACAGAACAGACCATTACGCACGCCAATCAACTATTCAGAAACGCCTAAAAACATACTCCATGGTTATTTTTTGGGAGGAAAAGCGGTTTAACTAATGAAATCCAACACACCAGTGCTAATGGGTCTGTGTGGGAGTAGCTCACGAATAGGTGCCAAGGAAGATAAAGTAGGCTATCGGCAAATAGCGCTGCTGGGGACTTTAAAACAAAGTTTAAAAAATCCCGTCTTTGAAATGGCATTCGAGGTCCAGTCGTGGTTTGGAATTCAAATTACGACAGGGAAGACTTCGCACCGTCTCGGGAAAATCGCTTGTCTATACTCAGCAAAACTTGCAAACATGACGCGCTGCTGTAACATACCTGAAAGAGTCAAGAGACGCCACTTTTACATGAGAAAGCAGAACCGTACCTCGTCTGTTTCGTTGTCCTTCAGTCCGCCTGTCATGCTGCCGCGCGCCTCACAGTGTTAAAGAGGATGAGCGCGTTTAACAGGCAAGAAGTTAGGAAGTTAACTGAAGTCAAGTGGGAGGCGGAGGGGACTGAAGAGAAGCCAGGGGGCTCCTCTCTGACTGACTGCTGGGTTAATTCCTGCCCAGTTTTCTATACGTGACACGCATGTAATGAATGCTAATGCCAGGGCTGTGAGTGAGAAACTCGGTGCGGGTGCGCTCTCCTCTCACATGTCAGTTGCGCGTCTTCTTGTAGCCATCTGATAGTCACCTGCGCGCACATGGGGCATCACTGGAGCCCGAAACTGACTTAAAGGACGACTTCACCCATTTTTAACCCATCTTCATATAATTGTTCCTCACTAATGCTCATGATAAAATGGTAAACACAAATCTACTTTGTCTGTGCCTCAGAGGAGGGCTGTGGACAGTTCAGAAAGCTGCCTAACAGTGACATCATCATTATGCAGGTTTTTGTATGAATCTTTTCAAACATTTTTTTTAAAATGTTGTGTTTTATTTACGCAAGAACAATGGCTTCCATTTTAGCATGCTAACTTTCCAGGAAGAAAGCCTGCAGTTTCTATTGGCTTGGATTCCCCACTGATGATGTCACTGGTAGGTGGGTTTCTGAACTGTCCACGGCCCTCCTCTGAGACACAGAGTGAGAAGACAACAATGCCACCATATTATAATGAGCATTAGTGAAGACCAATTATAATGTATAGTTCGAAAATGGATGAAGTCATCCTTTAACTTGTCATTCAACACCAGTGACATTACCAACTGTTCAGGAATACCAAAACGCTCGCCCCAAAACACAGTCGCCCTGGGGCAAATCCGCCAGTATTCACCTGGTAGGCCTATTCCTAACCGTAACCTCAGTAAAACGGTTGCCAAAACCTAACCTTAGTCCTACTAACCTCAGTAAAACTATGCCTAAACCTATACCTTATTCCTAAACGTAACTTCAGTAAAACGGTGCCATAACCTAACCTTATTCCTAAATTTAACCTCAGTATGGCGAACCCTAAACTTATTTCTAACCTTATCCTCAGTAAAACGGATACAAGAATACAAGAATCGCTGGTCCACGAAAAAATGGGGGCGAGCGTGTTTTGGGGTGAGTCTTCCGGTTACCCTGTTCAGTGGCAGAGAAACTGACTGATTTAAAACATATAATTAATTCTGCCTAATTGGCCTGATTGCAGCTGGCATTTCCTTGGTTACTTACTTCTTTATTACCTGTTTATAAGTGTTGTTTTCATTACCAAGGTCATGTTGCCTGCAGGTCACTCTAGTTTGTGTACATTCTTTTATATCAGATGACGCCCAGGGCGACTCACCTTGAGATGACACCAGTTGATATAGCCTACAGTCAGGAGTGTGTTTTGATTTCAACCAGACGATGTGACAGCAGTTTATTTATCTGATGGGCGTTGAATAGAAATAACACAATGCATGGTGTCATCATAGTTTCATGACAAAATCTTATCTGTGGATTGGGAACTAAGCTGAACAATGATTCTGATTATTATTTTTTTATCATGCAAATGACAATCAAAATGCTGCATGCTGCTTGTATTTCATTCAAGGATAGGTTCCAGAATGAGGTATTAAGTTGAGTCGTTTTGGTCTAAAGAGGTGTTGTGTGTGTGAGTGAAGGGTGTGGTTCTGACTTCTGAATAGTGTTATTTCTGCTTCTTTGGCTTGAGATCACAGTATGCAGTCAGTAACAGATGCATTTTTTGACCTTGATGGAAAGTGAAGAGTTGTGGTCCAAAATGAAATATCTTTAGACTGCCACTTACCTAACAAGTCTTAGAACATGTTTGATTATGAGGTATCTGTAATTATATCAAGTGAAGTATATCCCATTAAAGAAGCATTGTGTTGTGTAGTAAGCCAGACACATGTGTTGTAGCTCTTACAACTGGAATTGATTTATCATTTATTTTGCATGCAGGGAGGTGTGCCGTTTATTGTCTGGAACATACAGTACATTTGAATATCCAAAATCAAAACAACGCAACTATAAAGAAGTGTGTGCCCATGACATATGATGGTGGTATGAGAAACTGAGGTTAAATCAAACATTTTACACTCACAAAAAACAGTATTTTACTGTGTAGCAGTAGCATTAGTAGTTATAGTAGAACTATACCTTAAAGTGCTGATAGATTTTGGTTAAAACTAATTATTCTGATAGTAATCATTGCTATATATATAGAGTGTTTGAACAGTAACGTGCAGGCCTCTCCGTCTCTCCAGCGCTCACAGAAAATGCATTTTCAGGTGTGTCACCAATTTAATCCAATCAGGAAAGATAACCCATTTATCAGCTTCAATTTCATAGTGTTCCAGTTCCAAATTTGTGTGCACACTTTTGGTTTTGTTTCATCACTGCCAGTTTCACTTTTCACTGTTTGGATCCTGTATGAGTTCTCGCTCCTGATTGGATACAATTAGTATCCTGACCTGAAAATGTATTTTCAGTTTACTAAAGAGCTGCAGAGACCCCTGTTACTGAACACACCCTCTATAGCAATGATTGCTATCAGAAAATAGAGCTATATTCAACACTTATTTTAACAAAGAAATATCCCTTACACCCCCTCATAGCAGTAGCCTAAAAAGTGCTGCCAAAGTGTGTGTCAGCAAGACACTAAAGGGTGATTTACACTTTAGTTGTGCGCCGGTGTCGTGACACTGAAAATATCTGATCTACAAGCTCAATGTGTCACAGCGCAACTCATTGTAAAGCTTGTAATTTGACTGTTTTCTGTGCTCAACAAAGTGCACAACCAAGTAAAACTCAGCTTAAGGTCTAAATGGAAATGTGGATTTATGTGAAAAACTATTATTTTGCCCTTTGTAAATTTACCACAAAAGAAGTTTTTGTCTGGTTTTCAAGGTGAGGTCCAGACCCCAGGAATCCTTAAGGGGATCCAAATGGACGCTTGCAGGTCTGTAACTCTGAGCGTGAACAGATTCCATCTATACACTCTCAAAATAAACACTGACGATTTTACCATGAAGGTTGGAGCCCCAGATATATTTTTTAAAAATCATATCAGATGGGGGTCTATGGCCTAATGTACATGGGGTCCTTGATAATAAAAAGGTTTAAAATCACTGGCCTACCACTACAGAATATTCTAAACTAAAGAGAATCGCAGAAGTAAATGGGGCAGGTAGAATGCTGTGCAGGCCTGTAGGTTTATCAGTAAACCCCCAGGCCATGTTCCATATTCCCATACCACAATCTCTGCTAAAATGTAGTGATTTACGAGTCAGTTCTGGCACATAACTTCAGATCACAGCCCTGCTGTGCTCACCCACACTGACAGAACCAAAACAGATATATACAGAAAATTAATACCTCCACCTTTTATCTGATCAGGTAGAACAATTGAATTTTTAGCTTAAAGTTTTGTTCAAAAATACATGTGTGTGTGGTGTGGGGTCATATAAAACTTGGAAGAAAAACAAAGGTCAATAATATGCAATTCAAACAAATGATGGTACTTTCATTAAGAGTATACAAAATTTACAAAATCTACTGGATTCTCCATGATTTTATAGATTTTGAATGATAAACTTATATTTTGATTCCCAGGATGGATAAATATTTTTGTAACAAAACCCTCCAGCTTCTTTTGCCGATCTGACTTGAGGGTGTGAAATACTAATCTTGAGCATGCACACCTGTGTTTTATTGCACAACCTCAAATTGCCTCCCAGTCAGTGAAAATCTGTACATTTCGTCGTACGACAGCCTTTAAATTAAGCATTCCACTGTATAACCAACCACTGACATACTGGCTGGCAGCTTGTCAAATAGCAGACTGACAGAACCATTGGGCTCTGCTGTCAGTGGGAAAACATCAAGTCTAATGTGACTTTGGTTGTGTCAGGAGCCAAATTTGTGGCATTCTCTGGTTTGGATAACAAATCTGTTTACTTGTTCTAGCAGAGCTACAGCAAATGGACATAAATGGGAAGAAGTCGGTACGCTTGTACCTGGTCAAGTTTCAACAAAGTGGGGCAAATTGTGTCTCTGCCTTGTTACAATTGAGACTGAGTCTGTCCTTTACGATGCTCTCTGCTTTAGTTTCATAGCTTATTAGTTAGCTAGCAGTGATTCAGCTCATAAAAAGCACAATAACTGTATTGTTGGTACTTGACTCTGAGGTCTATCAAGCCTTGTCAAGGACATGTCTGTCAGTTTATCTATTGTGGTTAAAATATAAAGCATGCAGCATATTAGTTTAGATAGAAAGCCATTACTATTAGCATGTACCTACAGCTCAATCAAGCCCTCCAGGTTGGAAGGAGTTAAGTCTTTCACCACATTGTTGTTACTCAAGTGAACTCCACATATTATACTCCATTTATTCCCACATTACATTTCTTGTCACATATTGAGATACATTTCATTCATTACATGCTTTATCCTCCCCATGGGAGCCCACGGTACTGAATCTATAATGCTAAATCGTATGAGTCTATCCATTAGTTCTCAAATCAAATGGAATAACGACACAGCAATAACATGAATAAAGGGAAGATCAGCAAGATATGGCCTCAGTTTACTTTTTCATTTTTGGGGGGGAATATGCATGCTCTGATGATGGCTTTTTGTCTAAACACATTTTGCCTGATGATCCAAAATAAAAAAAGGCAACCTGAGACTGTGTGTTGCTAATCTTTGCTTTATGTCCCGTCTTATGTCCTCTTTTTGACGATAACGAAGCACACCTGTCTTAAATCTCATGCATCTACTTGTCTGTCTTTTAGGGGGAAATACATCTAAAATAAACAATATGGGAATGCTGCCAAGACACTTGTTTAGCCATTACCTTCTAGCAAAATAAAATTCTCATACATTTCTGTGCAGTTATTACATTATTTTAATGTAATCTTCCAAACCCCATTTGGGCTCAAGTGAAATGCAACGTATTTGGTAGCGCAGGTCATAAATTAAATTAGCCAGTATTAAGACGACATGACCATGATCATTCATGTCCTTAAATGTATTCAGCTCTCTTCATCTAGGTTCTCATTATACAAAACTAACAGTATTTTCAATGCTAGATCAACAGAGCAGTGTCAAAAGAGAGTCGATGATTAAATAAGCTGGCTAAGGTGTGCAATAAGCTGCATCTTTGCACCTGATATTATATACAGTATATATTATATGTTTGACAATAGCAACATATTACATCTTTTCATTACATTCAACCTCTGGCTGAATGCCTTGCAATATATACACAACACATAATAAAAAGCAGGGACTGCAAAAATAAATGTTACATCTCAAACAGCCTTAACAGTAAAAAACAAAACCCTGTTGTACTCCGGTGTTGAATCCGCCTCCTTTCAGGCACAAAATAATGGAATGACGACGAGAATATCTTTTGGTCACGTAAGGTAAAATAACGTTTAAGTAACTTTTAAGTACTATAACTCTTAATCATGGTCATATTTCTAAAGCTACATGTCCCATGTTGTTGGAAACGTACACATATCATATTAAGTCTATGCCCACTTTAATCTTCGTGCATCTCAGTTTTAACAGGTTAGCCTCTTTATACCGGAATCTACCAGCTATATTCAAATGTAGCATTTTTGAAAGCACTATACTTTCATCACCCCCACCCACTCAACCCTCTCATTTTGACATCCTGATCTTTCCTATATTTTTCCCTGGACAGAGGTGGCAGTGTCAGTTGTGTGTGGTCTCAATATGAACAGAGGACAGTATTTTGCCAGCGCTGTGGTAGCAGGGAGCTATAAACGTGTCCATCAGACTTCTCCATACGACCTGGACCGACGGTAAGGCCATCATGCAGCTCTGGATCACCGGCATTACAATCCTGGAGAGAAAGGGTCAAAGGTTACTTAGTAACACGGGTAACGTGGTATATGCATTGTCTCATCTAATCCATCACTGGAAAAGGATCCATTTTAAATGCTGCAGCAGTGGTATCTTAAAAGTGCCAGTTACCTTTCTTTTAGAAAGATCTTGAAGAACGCTTGATTTGTATTGGCTATAGAAAGATATTCTGTAAGAGAAATCCAGCTCTGTTTATACCCTAAAATTCTTATTCTAAAGCCAGGGGCTCTGCCTGAGTTTACTCCCTTCTCTGTGTTATCAAAACAATGCCATTTGCGAACCAATCAAAGGGCTTCACAACTTCAGTCACCAATGACATTGACCTTAGCGTCTGGATAGGAATGTTGCAAGAGTTTTGACCATGGCAGTGTGTGGCATGCCAACAAGAAGAAAAGTAATGGGATAGAGCTCACTGTAAAATAAAGAGTAACGTTAACATTAGTGTGAGCCCACTATAGACTAAACATGGGAGCAAAATTCTGAAGGAGGGATGAGGGTCAAAACGTTTTCAAAACATTGGGGCCGTTATCACTTGGTATGTGGCACTTTAATTAAAAGGGATTTTTCCCAGGAAGAGTTGAACATTTTCATCATAACTCAGAAGTTTTAGGAGAGGTCACCATTGAACTTTGCCACAACACATGCACAATGTTATCACACGAAATAAGAACAAGCACATGCAGGCCCTTTGAAAGGCAGCTATTGTGAAAGGTACGTGAATTTCTATCCCTAACATTCCACATACGGTAGTATATTGATCAGATGAGTGGCTGCTTTATCTGCCAAACACAATTACTCTATTGATGAACCCGGTTAGTTAACTTTAAAGTAATCAGCCCTGAGTCCAAAACCTTGCTTAACAGTGTCAGGGATAAAGGTCACATTTAAGTAATTACGAAATGCCTAAGTTGCTCACTCTTCGTATCTCAAGAATGTCCCACTCTCGTCTCAAAATAGGCTTGAGTTGCTGCTAGTCCAACTAGATTGCCAGCTATCTGGCTGAGAATATGGGCTTTTTCCACTACCAGTGGAACTACGCATTTTTCCCAACTTTCCATAATGTGCTGCAGTGCTGTGCACTTTTGGGCACAGTTTTGATGTTGTTTCAGTGAGTGTTAAATTGACATGGTTTCTGCCTGAAAACCTGGAAAGTAGGTCTACCTGGTTCAAGTTGGGGATGTAGGCTATGCAAAAGCAGACAAGTTATGAGATAATAATGAAAATACACATGAAGCAACAGGGGTGTATTTTGAGTGTGCAAGTGAGGGGAACTATATAAATAACTTATGTCAGGGGGTCGAAAAGGCCAGAACAAATATAATTGCAGGAATGGAAAATTTGCCGTCTCTGTTCAAACACTGAAACAAAGTGATAGTGTGTGTATAGGCTATATGTATACAGTAGCCAAGTGGTTCTCAACCTGTGGGTCGGGACTCCCAGGGGGTACCCGCATGATTTGTGTGTGGGGGGCGGGTCCCCAGATGACAGTGGAGTAACAATTTAAGGACTTTTAAGACCTTTTTAACACCTCAAAGTCAAATAAAAGAAAAAATAATCAAAAGTAATCAACAAACTATACTATCAAAACTGGTCAAACATTGGCCAAATTGTCAAAAAAAATAAAAAAAAATAAGAAAGAGGCAAATATTTTGAAAATAGCCGATCTACAAGCTCACTTTGCGAGGCATTGTGAGCCTGTAGATCTGCTATTTTCACAATATTGTTCTGTGGAACCGAAAATTGAATGCCTCAACTCCTACATTCCAAGTGCTTATCAGGGTGAGGGGGGGGGTTCTAATATGATCATTTTGGAGGGCCATGGCCTGAAAAGGTTGAGAACCAATCAAGGCATTAGCCTCTAATGTGTATTCAGATAAAAGCCTCAACTGCCAGTTCAAAACGTCTCGTACCAAATGTGAATACAGCTGAGCACCCCGAACACCAGTCCAAGGATGAAGGCCATAGGGACGGCCAGGACGGTGGTCAGCAGGCGGTAGAAGACGTATTTAACCAGCTCAAAGACGGCATGGCTTCCTATCCACACTCTGTCGAAACTGTGTGCTGAGCTGGGCTCTGCGATGACATCGTCAAAACCAACCTGTTGGGCAGAATAGCACAGAGACAGAGACCAGAGACCTTTGTTAAAAAGTTGGCAACTTGGTTGATGTATTGTGCAGGGCTGATAGTTAGCTCTGGAGATGATGGATCGGTGGAACGCGAAAGAAAGCGCGCAGGCTGCAGCTTCCAGGTATAAAGCTACAGTACAACTGTGGTTCCCAAACATTTTAGCTTATTTTAGCTCAAGACAAGACCCAAAAGAGAAATTGGATGTTTGCGCGGGACCCAAACAAGTGAAAATAGCAGATCTATTGGCTATTTTCACTACTTATTTAAACATTTATGGAATTTCTTTGATTTTATTTGATTTAAAAAAATATATATATGAAATTATTTTTAAAAACATTGAATTTGTTTCTAATTCATGAAAAAAAATCTCTTTTTGCTTTTTATGAAAATGTTTTGAAATAATAATAATAATAAAAAACTAAATGTATAGAATTAACAAAAAAATAAACAAAGGGATATTTATTTACTCGTGACCCATACAAATTTGTCCGCGACCCAAAGATGGGTCCCGACCCACTGTTTAGGAAACAGTGTTGTACGACACGGTAAGGATTGTTACCCCGGCAGCAATTTGTTGTTTGTACTTTGTAATTAAACAACCATATTAGGCATTAACTCTAGTAGTTACGGAAGGAAAGTTTCTATAGCATAGTTTCACTTTTAAACATCCAGTGTTGCCAAAACTTGCCTAATTGCGGCGCACGATGCAGACATTCATGCAGTTCTTTACCTTCAAGTGCGGGTTGATATCGTTCGGGTCCCGGTCCGGAGGAGACGTGGTGTAGGACACCTTTCCTTTCTTGGATAGGATCGGTTCTATCGACCTGTTGAACTCGTCCTCGTCCATAATGACGCTCGTGTCAAACCTCTCCTTTTCGAGACCCATGTTCAGTGATCAGATCAGACGGTGCTGGGACGCTGGGACTGGAGAGACTCTCAGCCTGCCTCCGGTGCGCTGCGCTCTGCGCCCAGTGAGCCAGACCCACGCCCCGTGCGGCGGGGGGCAGAGGAGACACAACAAGATACAGTCACGTCCCCAGATAGTGCCCAGGCAGCCCCAGATCGCTTTAAAGTGAACAACTATGACAACCATTGTGCTGATAGTGGTTCCCAAACTGGGGTTGCCCCCCCCAGGGGATCTCCAAATGATTTTGAGGACTCCCCAGATGATTAGCGATAGTTCACCCAACAAATATCTTATTTTCTATCACACCCCATGAAGCCTTGGATTCAAGGATATATATATATTTTTTGTCACATTCCTAAACCAATAATTTGATGACTGGCAGAGTCTCTACTCAAAGAGTCCCCTATTGACTGATGACCCAGTCATCAAATTACTGGCTTAGGAAAGTGATTAAACCAAAATATCTCCATGAATAGCTTCATGGGGCATGTAACTGATAGAAAATAAGTCATTTTTTGGTGACTACTACTTTAATGTGCAACATGTTTTCTCGCTCAAGAGTAAACAAACCAACATACATACATAAGACCTTTTCAATACCAAATTGGCCAAATTAGAAAGAGGCAAACATTGTGAAAATGGGGAGTGAGAGAGAGAGAGTGAAAGAGAGAAACAGACAGACAGACAGACAGACAGACAGTCAGACAGACAGAGAGTTTAATTACTCTCTACTAGATGAATGTTAAATTAGCTGGTCTGTCAGCCTGCAGATGGATATACTTTGTTTCTGTTGATTCAATACACATATTTTATCATCCCCAAATGCCAAGTTTCAAATGCTTATACGTTTATTACCTCTCATGCAAGTATTAAGTACTGTCCCGATTACATTAATCGGCCAGCAACATACCCAGCAATATGCATTGCAAAATAATGAATTGCAGTGGAAACACAGTGTAAAAATGACTAAATCTGTTTTGTGGGGTAATAATACTCAGGCATCAGGATACCCTTGAAAGTATGAACAGTGGACCAGATGGATATATAAAATACTTAATGGTTTATTTAGCATAACAGTACGGGCAATATGGCATTGATGGAGCATGGAGGTGATAAGTCAGTTGGTGATGGTGTTGATGATTTTAAACTATAACAGAAACAAACAAGGAAAACCAATCAAACAAAGTACACAACAATAAACTTAGGCAAGGTAACTTAACAAGTGATAAACCATAACAATGATAAGTCTGTACTTACTCAAATAATGCATCGGAAAGAAACTCAGGAAACAAACATAAAGTATAACTGGAACTGAGCACCAAACACTCCAACCCACTACATTGCCCTCTCTAGCTGCAATGAAGTGGATGCATTTTAAAGGGCCCACTGCAATTAGGTTCTAATTGTAATCACAGTCAGGTGTGCAGTGTCATACCCAGTCTATAGCTCCTCCCACCTGGGACTGAGCAGGAGGGGATTTTCTACAGCCGCCCTATCAAATATAATGTTTGATTATTAGGCAAAATGCCCTTGTCCTTATTGTCAGTTTGGGGCTGGCTAAACCCAGGAAGGGGAAAGTCTGTCCTCAGCCGCCCCATTAGAAGCACACGACCCCAGGCAGGGCAGAAGGGTGACGTGGGTCTAATGGTTGGCTTGAGGGGTGGAGCCACTCAGGTGGCCGCGACTGTTTTGTAAGGGGGTCTAAAGTGTGACCAGGAGGGTGGAGCCACGCAGAGGCCCACTGACGTTGGCGGGGCCACTTCGGGTGAAGGTCTGGGGGGCGTCCGAGGGGGTGGGGCCAGTCAGGGGACGGGTGTTGGGGGAGCCACCTTGTGAGAGGGTCTTGGGGAGACGCTGGACATGCCTGGACTCGAGCAGGGTGCGCTTGGGTGTGCGGCGCTGGTGATGGAGGCCCGGGTGGTGGCACCGGCTGGAGAGGAGGCCCAGATGATGGCGAAGGCTGGGGAGGAGGCCCGGGTGCTGGCGAAGACTGGGGAGGAGGCCCGGGTGCTGGCGAGGACTGGGGAGGAGGCCCGGGTGCTGGCGAAGACTGGGGAGGAGGCCCGGGTGCTGGCGAAGACTGGGGAGGAGGCCCGGGTGCTGGCGAGGACTGGGGAGGAGGCCCGGGTGCTGGCGAAGACTGGGGAGGAGGCCCGGGTGCTGGCGAAGGCTGGGGAGGAGGCCCGGGTGCTGGCGAGGGCTGGGGAGGAGGCCCAGATGATGGCGAAGGCTGGGGAGGAGGCCCGGGTGCTGGCGAAGGCTGGGGAGGAGGCCCGGGTGCTGGCGAAGGCTGGCGAGGAGGCCCGGGTGCTGGCGAAGGCTGGGGAGGAGGCCCGGGTGCTGGCGAAGACTGGGGAGGAGACCCGGGTGCTGGCGAAGGCTGGGGAGGAGGCCCGGGTGCTGGCAAAGGCTGGGGAGGAGGCCCGGGTGCTGGCAAAGGCTGGGGAGGAGGCCCGGGTGCTGGCGAAGACTGGGGAGGAGACCCGGGTGCTGGCGAAGACTGGGGAAGATGAAGAGCTGGAGGCACCACTTGAGGAGAAGGCGCAGGAGTCGCCTGGAGGTGGGCTGGAAATTGCTGGGCCGCAAACTGGACTGGGAGGTGCTGGGCCGCAAACTGGACCGGGAGGTGCTGGGCCGCGAACTGGACCGGAAGGGGCTGTGCCGCGTACTGGACCGGAAGGTGCTGGGTCGTGTACTGGACCGGAAGGGGCTGGGCCGCGTACTGGACCGGAAGGGGCTGGGCCGCGTACTGGACTGGAAGGTGCTGGGCCGTGTACTGGACCGGAAGGTGCTGGGCCGCGTACTGGACCGGAAGGTGCTGGGCTGCGTACTGGACCGGAAGGTGCTGGGCTGCTTGAGGCTGGGCCTGGTACTGCTGGGCCTGGTACTGTGGTGCTGCGTATTGCTGGGCAGTGTATTGCTGGGCCGGAGGTTGGAGTTGGTACTGCTGGGCCGAAGGTTGGAGCTGGTACTGCTGGGCCGAAGGTTGGAGTTGGTACTGCTGGGCCGAAGGTTGGAGTTGGTACTGCTGGGCCGGAGGTTGGGCCTGGTACTGCTGGGCCGGAGGTTGGGCCTGGTACTGCTGGGCCGGAGGTTGGAGCTGGTACGGAGGTTGGGCCTGGTACTGCTGGGCCGGAGGTTGGGCCTGGTACTGCTGGGCCGAAGGTTGGAGCTGGTACTGCTGGGCCGGAGGTTGGGTCTGGTACTGCTGGGCCGAAGGTTGGAACTGGTACTGCTGGGCCGGAGGTTGGACCTGGTACAGTTGGGCCGCAGGTTGAAGCTGATAGGTGTACTGCTGGGAGGTGTACTGCTGGGGGGTTGGTGCAGTAGCAGCAAGTCTGCCATCATGTTCACTGACGCCATGACTCTGTGGCTGGGAGCAGCCATTAGCCGTGGTAGCCTGGGCTATAGGATAGCCAGGTGCTGGCTGTGCATACAAGGTTCTGTCGAAGCTCCAGTACTGCTGCCATAAACTTTGCCATACTGTTAGTGTTTCCATCTGGTCAGTTATATTTCTGTTCTATGCCTGATGGCCAAATATCCCGGTTTCGAAGGACCATGTAAAAATGACTAAATCTGTTTTGTGGGGTAATAATACTCAGGCATCAGGATACCCTTGAAAGTATGAACAGTGGACCAGATGGATATATAAAATACTTAATGGTTTATTTAGCATAACAGTACGGGCAATATGGCATTGATGGAGCATGGAGGTGATAAGTCAGTTGGTGATGGTGTTGATGATTTTAAACTATAACAGAAACAAACAAGGAAAACCAATCAAACAAAGTACACAACAATAAACTTAGGCAAGGTAACTTAACAAGTGATAAACCATAACAATGATAAGTCTGTACTTACTCAAATAATGCATCGGAAAGAAACTCAGGAAACAAACATAAAGTATAACTGGAACTGAGCACCAAACACTCCAACCCACTACATTGCCCTCTCTAGCTGCAATGAAGTGGATGCATTTTAAAGGGCCCACTGCAATTAGGTTCTAATTGTAATCACAGTCAGGTGTGCAGTGTCATACCCAGTCTATAGCTCCTCCCACCTGGGACTGAGCAGGAGGGGATTTTCTACACACAGAGTCAGAGAATTAAGTCACTATCATTGTAAAACATTTAACAGTGCAATAATGTCAACCAGTATATCATTTTTATGTAACTTGGGTCATGGCTGAAATGATATGCCACTATCTATGGTGGCCATTTTAGACAGTAAACAGTAGTGATGATGCTAGGAAAATGGCTTTCCTGTTAGGTTTCCTCTGTTTAGACATTTTTAAGACCTCTCGAGTGATTATAACGGTGTTCACGGACAAGTTCCACAAAGTGAAATGTCAGAGAAGTAGTGCATGTTCATCTTACATAAACAGGACAGAGCCATAAATCTGTGAAGGCAGGGAAACTGTCCGGTGAATGAAGTGAACACGTAGAGCATGAGTCTTCAACAGAGGGTCCGGGACCCCTTGGAGGTCCTCAGAGT
>NC_139943.1:22097684-22115184 GCF_963454915.1 Gymnoscopelus microlampas
CAAGGGGCCTCGTCAGAGAGCCTCATCATCCGTGTCTACACTTACATTACTTTCCTCTGCAATCAAAGGCGCATGTATGCCTGGCCAATTGTTGTCTGTGCATGCATTTGTGTGTGTTTGTACGAAAGTGTTTTGATATGTTTTTGACTCTACTTATATGTGTGTGTGTGTGTGTGTGTGTGTGTGTGTGTGTGTGTGCGCGTGTGCGTGTGGGATTGGAAATCATCCTGCCGCATTTTGTCACATGCTCTCTCAGGTGGAGAGAGCGCATTCCAGGACCGTCACCACACACCCTAGTTTGACTTATTTACTGGAAAACAGATATGGGATGTGTATGTTTGTGTGTGTATGTATGTGTACGTACTCGTATGTGAATGCGTGTGTGAGAATGTGAAAGTAGATAATGCCATATATACATTTGACGATGTACTGTATTTAAGTGTGTGTACCTACAACGCATAGCTATCATCCTACAGTGTGTATGATATTGTCTGTTAGCTTTACATCTCCCTTTATCTCCCTTAATGCTTGATTTAATTGCGCACCTGTGTTGCTCACCAAAGATTTACAATGTACAAGCTGACAACGCGTTGTACTGTGACGATGTAGAGCTTCTAGATTGGCTATTTTCACCCACGAGCAACTAAGTATAATACAGGCGTTGGGTTGGATTAGTTTTTTTTATTTTTGCTGGTGGGCAGTAAGGGTGGGGAGGTCCATAGCCCCAGAGTATGGCACACCCAGCAGCCATTTTCTGTTCCCTCGCTCACTCTGACTCATTGAAAATAGTTTCCATTAATAGTGAAAGTTACTCCCTGGCACAGAGCGAGCTTGTTAATCGCTGGGTCTGTATAAGAAAGGGAACAAAAAAAGGATCTCAAGAACCTCAAACAGACCACATGTATATTACAAAGCGCCACATAATGAAATATGTTCAAATGCAGAGGCTTCTGGAAAGTTGTTGGTTAAAAAAACAAACCCTGACAATAAATAATCAAAGATTATAGTATTCAATGACCTTTCACCACCATATGTCAGATATTGAGTTAGAGATCTAATATATAAGGTTCATGGCCTTGCATTGCGATCTGAGTCATTGCATACAGTAAGTACATAATACACAAACAGCTTCATTACAATAGTTTCACAATCACTTGTTGTCAAAAATATGAATCTGTCAGTCTCTCAGTGTCAGTGGATTAGTTCCTATCTCTTGTTTTGTCTTGGCAAACGAGCTGGCCAACATACACAAACGTACAAACGTTTGATGGAATATGTAGATTTGCGCCCGGATGGGTCCTTCTTCTTGTTACTGGTCATAGTCAATCGACACGCCTGGACCATGCCTACAATAGCCCCCGGCAACGTAACCTGAGAGGAAGGACTACCGGTACTCAAATGCAACTCACAGGATGGATGTGAGGAATAATCTGCATCTTTCTCTCTCTCTGCCGTGGCTTTGGCAACAACAGCATGAGAGGCAGAGGGATGAAAGTGAAGCGTAGACGCGTCCACACCTTTTTCGGTTGGAAATGGAGAAGGTTACATCTCCAATTTTCTTTTGGGTAGGGTTTTAGATATTATCTAGCAAGCCTGCAGTAGAGGATCTAATTCTAAGGGCTTAAGTTGCGAAGGAACATAAAATGAAATGTAGTCTGTGATGTAGGCCGGCCCTAACCGCTTGATTGCTATATAGTAAGTAGAAGGAGTTTAAAATGGATTCTGGAAGAAACAGGGAACCAGTGTAGTCTAGCTAAGAATGGAGTGATGTGTTCTCTCTTTTTAGTTTTTGTTAGCAGTCTAGTAGCAGAGCTCGGAATAAGTTGCAATCTTTAAATGTACTTTTTAGGATAAAAAGTGCATTGTAGTTCTTAGAATAAAAGAATGAATTATTTTTCATGCATGAGTTTTTCAGTATCTTGCTGAGTAAAGCATGGTTATATGCAATATTTCCGAGATGAAAAAATTAGCCTTGAGCATTGAGAGAGAATAGTGTTGAAAGGTGTTTGCAAGAGGGCGTGGCGTCCTGACAGGCCCCAGACGGTCACCTGGTTGTTGTGTGGTGGAAAACCTCCGCAAGGTACTCCGTGAACGAGTTCCCTCAAACCATTTTCCAAAACAACCTGGGTCTGGAGCAGGCTTCTGCCCTGACAACTTCTGTGAACTGCCTCTTTTACTACGAGTCAGCTGTGAATGCAGAGCAGGGTTGCAGACAGTTCACCTGCATGTTTTGAGAAGCACCTGAAGCATAGAGCTTGTAAAATCCTGACTGTTAATTTAGCTGTGATCATGTACAAATTGGCCCAAAGAGCGTCTCTCAGAGTTACATTTATACCCTGGATTTTACTGTGTAATGAGGATAAAATGGAATATAATCTGGCACAGTCTGTACACCTCCATCAACTGACAAAAGTTAAGAAGGCTTCCCAAGTTCAACAAATGGAACACAATTATAGAGGCGTGAAAGATGTGAATGTAATAACTCTATAATAGCATATAATAGCAGAAAATTATAGTTCTCAAAACAACATGCTCCGTAGGCTGTAACAATTTCTTAATATTTTGATTGGACCATTAAGGTCAAAAGAGGAATTAAACATTCGTTTCTTTATCTAATTTCTTCCAAAGCAAAGCCAGAAGTGACAAAAGTGACTGGAACTGTAGGTAAACAGTGCCTTTATCTGCCTCCTATCAGCCACTGTTGCTGTGCAGTTTCCCTCAGTCCTCCTCCCACAGCGCTCCATGTGACATAATTTCCTGTTGTTTGGTGGGAAGTGAGCAGGTGAATAAACGATAGACTTCAGAGTGCAGCTGAGTTCAGCACAGAGCCAAAGACAAACAGCGTCAAAACAGAATGTTTTACCTGTCTATCTGTGTCTGATTAAAATGTGTAACTCCTCACCCTCAGGCAGAGTGGATTGCTGATGGTAGCAGGTCACACAACACAAACCAAAGCTAATTCAAGAGCAATCAATGGTGTGCCACGAGTTGATAAGCAGCCAGCCTCAGAGACGCATCAACCTGCCAAACAAGTTTTAATTTGTCCTAATAACCAGGTGCAGCAGATACCACATGTAATGACAGTGGGACAAAAATGAGAGTAAGTGGCATAGGGGTGGCATAGAGTTAACCACATGATCCCTAGCATCCCTATTCTGTCCATGTTATAACATTTGGCAAAGATATGCAAACATTTGAAAAAAATAGCTGATCAACAATCTCACAACGTTTTGAGTTGCTACGTATTGTGAGTTTGTTGATTTTTGGTAAATAGATTTGGGGCCCTATCTATTTTTTTACTATTTTGATTTTTTTTTAAATAGTTAAAATAGTCGATCTACAAGCTCACAACAAAATTCTATGACATGCCCAAAAAGGTTAGGCATAAGGGGTAAGGCGGCATGCAAGATAGGGCCCGTGTAGTAGGAAAAAAGGAAAAAAGGAGTGGAGAAAAAAGTATAGACCCCAAGGGGACCCCGGTCAATGAAGTATATGGGTTTAATTAAAACACTCGCCACAGAATTCCCACCAACGGTGCCTTGGCTAGGCGCTCCAACAAACACACTTGGCAGTGCTCACAAGAGATAAGCCGTGAGAGCATCAAGTTACATCAAATAAATATATAATATCAAAATAAAAACAAAATTACGTTCTACAACATCAATAGAATAGATACATTAATAAATGAATAAGTGTGCAAAGCACAGTAACAAAGACGTGACTACACAGTACAGACAAATAGCAACAGTGGATTGCTAAAATGTATATATATTTTTTATAAAAAAGATACAAATGTATACACTGAAGTATGCAATGATTTTGGCCTCCAGGTTCCATTCGTTTTGCAGATCAACAACATACTGTGACAGTTGATTCTCAACTATTTGGGTTATTATCCTTATTGTCTCCGCCAGGCCGATAGGCATGGCGAGAGAGTATGTTTTACCCTCCGTCCGTCCGTCCGTCCGTGTGTCCGTCCGTCCGTCCGTCCGTCCTTCTGTCTGCGACCAGCTAATCTCCGTCACCGTTGGCCCGATCGCTGTGAAACTGCACACACACACTCCCTGGATGCCACAGCAGAACCTCTGCCCCACATTTTTCAGATCAGCCTGTCATAGCGCCACCATGAGGCCGACTTTTGCAAAACACATTTTTTAATGTTACTCCAACAGATTTTCTCCAAATAACACACAAATCGGTACACAGTATCTCTATAGCCATGTGATCAACACGGATCTGTCCGATTTTCCATATTCCATCCTGATTGGCTAAGATTGGCTTTCAAAGTTAGCAGGATTGGTTCATTTTGAACAAAATGCCTCAAATCATGAACGCAGCATGCACTTTCCGTGCAATTTTCCACGTACATTCCCACTTGGCCCAGGAAGAATTGTCACTTGAAAACTTTCAAATCAGCATCATGGTGGCGCTATAACAGGCCGATTCACGTTTTTAGCTATAACTGCACCGATCTGCGTGCAACTTCGCATGCACACTCCTTAGAGGCCAAGGAAAAACCTTTGCCGTGCATTTTTCACATATGCCTTTTAGAGCGCCGCCACCAGGAGGCTGAGTTTTGAAAAGTCATGTGATCAAGATGGATGTGTCCGATTATTCTACTTGGCTAACATTGGCTTCTAAAGTTTGCAGGATAGGTCCGTTTTGAACAAAATTCCTCAAATCATGAACGCAGTGTGCGATTTCTGTGAAGTTTTGCACACACATTCCCACTAGGCCGAGGAAGAAATGCCACCCTTTTCACATTGGCCTGTTATAGCGCCACCAGCTGGTCTAATTTACCAAACCACATTTTTGGAACAAAATGCCTCAACTCATGAATTCAGTGTCCGATTGCCGTGCAAGGCCTAAGAAGAAATGGCACCCTTTTCACATTGGCCTATTATAGCGCCACCAGGAGGCCATAATAACCTAGCTGACCTGGCGGAGACTTGTGCTCCGAGGAGCACTTTTTCTAGTTAATATTGAGTCTGGGAGCCTTCCAGCACATCACATATGAGCGCTGAGGAGAACATATTAGTGATGTTATTTTAATTTCATTCCCTCTGATCTTTCATTGACAAACCCCGTAATTTCAACTCTCCGAGATTTCACGGCTCATGCCAAGGAGGTGTAATTTCCTGTCACGCATGGCGGGTGAGAAATCATTCACGAAAGCATTGAGTGTTGGCTCAAACCAGGTGGAAGACAGTGATGTTTTTCCCCCTCTTTAAAGAGATTTTGTGGATGGAGCGTGAGTGAACCCTTGATGACGGCATAGGAAGGTATGTGGGACAGCAGTTGGGTCATGAATAGAAGGCACTGGTACAAATGTTTCTTCTGGTGGAGTCACCCATGAATGACAGATTGATTCAGCAACTGGCACCTCGTTCTGTTTTCCATTCTGTAGATAACAGAATGAAAGAATGAAAAGGAATGACAAGGACAAGGTTCAGTTTCTAAATTATATATGTGTTGTCAAGGCTGACATGATGCTTGGCTTAATGATGATGATTCATTGAGAGCTTTTCCGAAAATATGCAGTATATTCAGTATAATAATATATACTCACACATGAACTTATTTTTATAGAGGCTTCACCAATGTCATATTTATTATCCCCGCCAAGGCCGGAAGGCCAAAGGCGAGGCATTACGTTTTCACTCCTGTGAGTCTGTTTTGTACTACTTCTACATATTTCGTCTAAAACTCACCCAAATTGGTACACCTCATCTCTGTGATTAAAAATGCCACAAATCATGAACACAGTGTCTGATTGGCGTGAAACTTTGCACGCACATTCCCAAGGAAGATCTGCCAACCCAAATGTTTCAAATCGGCCTCATGGTGTCACTATAAAAGGTCACAAGCAACACAACCTTGGGTAGGTAACCCGGCCTGGCGGAGACCTGCGCTCAAAGGAGCGCACTTTTCTAGTTTATTTAGTTAGTTAATTAGTTAGTTCGTTTGTTAGTTAGTTGCTTCTGACCAATCACAGAGGCATGAACCTACACATTGAAGTGTTGCACCTTTGAGGAAATTACCTGCGTTGACTTTGACAGAATTCAATAAACTAAACTCACAAACTTCCCATTTCTCAGTCTTTGCTGTAGCATGTGTGTGATCTGTGGTAGCAACACCACAGATCAACCTTTGTGCACATTAAAATAATTCGCAAAGTGTTTATGAAACAGCTCTGTGGATTGCTGTTGACTTTCACAATGCTGGGGACATCAGAAATGGAATGTTGCTTCACCAATGTTCCATATCTCTTTGTATTTGGTTGGCTGGTGCCAGAAGATAAACTGGATGAGTCAAATGCCCTCAATGTCCCCTTGTGTGGCACAATAAGTGCTTTCATAAGAGTTTAAATGTATGCAATATGAGTATTAAAATGATTTCTGAATGTTAAATATGATTTCTATAAGAAGAGAGCGGAAGCAGTTCAATCAGCGTTTAATTTAGCCTTTTATAACGGTGTATCTGAGGGCTGAGCTGTCTAGAACACTGTTTGTAAACCTATATGTATGTACAGTATGTACATACATATCACAAAACAGAATCTTAACCGTGCCCAGTGCAACTCGCTGCAGAAACAGCCCCGAGGTAAGCGGTTCATCCACAAACTGAACATAGCATTTGTGTGACCTCATTCATGAACTGCACAAATACTGTACTATCAATAGCAAGATTAGGCAGTAATCTTAGACTCTACGCGGTGGAGGGGAGACCTTTGTTACTTCTGTGGGGGAAATTGAGTTTAAGCTTCACCCTGCTGATGGCTGCTCAGATGGTTATGATGAGCGCTCGGGTGGAGCAGTTAGGGGTTAATGGTCTTGCTCAAGGACACTGCGACACATATAGTCTAGTCTAGTGTATAGTCTCTCTAGCCACTCATCTTCAGTCTTCCATGTCTTTAATAGGCAGTTCAGAGGGACACACTGAAGGTGTGAGGAGAGGCTCTGTTGGGATTTGATCCCAGTCCAGCTGAGGGATTAGAATCAGAGTTCAAAACCACTGAAACATCCACAGGCACCACTGTCCATGATTTGCTTTTGGTGTCCAATAGTGTCCCTATGGATGCAACACAGTGGCTCTACTAGGCTACTCTGCTCTAACTAGACTGAAGCCACTGTTATCTTAAGCAATGTGGATAAGCCCACACATATATGCACACACATGGCATGACACGCATGCGCATAGAAAACCACACAGTTATCAGACTGGAGTTATATCGGACCTGTTTCATTCCATGATAGCGTGTGAAAACACACACACACACACACGCACACGCACACACACACACACGCACGCACGCACGCGCACACACACGCACACACCCACGCACACACACTCTCTCACACACACACTCACGCACGCACGCACGCACGCGCACACGCACACGCACACGCACACACACACACACACACACACACACACACACACACACACACACACACACACATTTTAACCACTTTACTCATAGTGTGTTACAAATGGAAAAGTGAGAGTCTGGAATGTTTGGTTTTCCTCATGAGTGAGAGCTTAATGGTTGATGTTTCTCAGGCCACTGTTGAAAAGACAAACACTGTTTTCATGGCTTGACAAACAGGTCAAAAATCCCTCCCTCAGCAGTCCAAGATTAGAATCACTAATATATTTCTATGTTCCTTCACATAATGGAGGACAGGAGACTCTGAAGTAAGTATAAGGCATGGCAAGTTTATTTGCATGGCACATTTCAACAACAAGGCAGGTTGTTGTGTATGTAAAGTGCTTTACACAAAACACTATGCATTAAGACATCAAGATACAGAAACATTATAAAAGGACATTTGAATACAATTAAAAATACGAATACGTTAAAATAAAATAACAGAATCAAATTAAAATGTAGAAGAAATTATTAAACAAGCTCAATAAAAGGCAGCAGAAAAGAGAAAGGTCTTCAGCTTTGATTTAAAAGAACGGAAAATACAGTGTTTTGGGAGTTTGTTCCAAATATGTGGTGCATAAAAACTTTTTCTCCACATTTATTTCTGACTCTGGGTTCAGAAAGCAGACCTGTCCCAGATGACCTGAGAAGTCTGGATGGTTCCACTTACTTGGTATTCGTTCGGACTCAAGCAGTGTTCAGAATGAACTGCAGCTGTCCATCTGATTTTTAGGGAGTCCTGTAAGGACACTACAGGTCTACAGTAGTCAATAGGCTCTATGTACAGCAGCCATGTTGGAGAGAAATTGGGCCTCCTCTTACTTCCTTCACAGGTGTTACCAATGATACTAATGAAGGCTCTGTTCCAACAGAGTCAGGGTGCTGATATTGTGCATGTTGACTCACTGGAAACACTCATGGTTCCTTAAATGGCCCCTTAAAAGGTTTGTAACTCTGAGAGTGTACAAAGGGTCCATTTGGTTCCATTTGTACACTCTCAGAGTTATGGGGGTCCTTGAAATTAAAAGGTTTGAGAACTACTGTGCTACACTAAATGGAACAAAGCCTTCATTAGTATCATTGGTAACACCTGTGAAGGAAGTTGGGAGAGGCCCAATGTCTTTCCAATATGGCTACTGTGCATATAGAGCCTATTCCACTGAAGATAAATGCATGGACTACTTTTTCCAAATTCCAAGTCATTTCATCATTGATTGTCTCCGGGTGGCTCAGTTGGTAGAGCACTTGCCTTTGGATCTCAAGGTCTGAGTTTGCCAACTAAGTGATACGTGCTCGTAGCTGATGGTAGGTGTTGCCCTCCACCTCATCAATCCATCTTCAAGGGGTATAGCGCATTGAAAAGGGGACATTCTCGGCCGGCATCGACAATAAGCCACTCTGACTTACTTACTCTGACTTCTTGGAAAGACCTTGACAATATCTTGAAAGACTAAACCGTCAATACATGTCATCGTCTATTCAAAGCTTTGGTCATATATTAAACTCATATTTCCATGAATAGCTTTTTTTTTTTTTTTTGACATTTACACATTTTCTCCATAGTGATGGAAATGTTACAGAACTTAACTGAATAATTGCATCATTGGATAAACCTCACTTCATGGTTAATAAGGTATTTGAATTGCTTCTGTAAATTTGCCTTTTCAAATCAATCAATCCTACAATATGCATTGAAACAACAATAAAATAACTTTTGTTTTGATGTTACCTATGTCAAGCAAGTTTCAAGTCTATGCAAGTTCACTAGTGAAATGGGTCGGGTTAGCCAATCAGGGACGCCGATTCGGCGTCCCTGATTGGCTAACTCGACCCATTTCACTAGTGAAGCCGATGCCTACAGCCCCCACAGACACACAGACATTCAGTGCGTCAGTTGATTAAGTTGAAAAAAATATAAATATTTGTCTATTAAAAAAAATATGAAAATAATTTAGCCCAACAACGCTCATCTCAATTATTCAATTAATCAAAAAAGGTAGTTGATAGAATTATCACTAAGAAATAATAGTTGCAGCCATAATTAAATGTATTTTGGAATGGACCTCTTATTATGACTTACTATTATGATGATAATGATTACACATTCCCCAGTGAGGAGGATAATGTGATTTTGATGGTCTGAAATTACTCATCCATTCATCTCTGACACAAATAAAGGATGGGTGCGACACACCTCTCCACTCCCCACAACTCATCACATCATTCAAATTTCACATCTGCACCGGCCTGAATTTGCCAAACCACTGTTCTCTTGAAATGTGGTGAATAACAGTTTAAAGATGTCTGCTTTTTTCCTTTCGGTTTTTACGAGGCATTCGCGTTCCATCACTCCTCTTTGTGTGAAGGAATGCTGGTGCCTGACTATCACTTGGCAACGAGAAGCGCGAAACTATGCGACGAAACCGTCGCAAGCAATGCATTTTAGTGTTTCAGTGACAGATTTATCTGCAGTGAATTATCATTGCATCCATTTTCTCTCAACTTATGAAATCTCTGCTGAATGGTTGAGAAGTTTCTTTCCTGTAAAACGTTCTGGCCCGAAAAGACCCATTCTGCAGAATAGAATACTGTACAATGCAATACAAATTGATGTGTTCAGTGTAATATTTTATCTATGTAGTGAGGTTCAAAGTTTGTCTTTTATTGTCTTTGTCAGCAGCATCCTGAGTTTGGCTATGCTCGAAGGCCTGCTGACTCTGAGGTGTTCTCATTCCTGAGGAGTCCTTCTCACCCTCCCTGGAACTGCAGTGAGAGCACACACCTGACAGACACATGGTGGGTGTGGCCATTGCATGGGCCCGGGAGCCAATAAGACATCTTGGTTCGGTAGCAGCGGCTTCCTGGTAGTTTTCCACAGAAATCTGACCCCGGGACGTGAATGATGCTTTCACACAAAATAACCGTGGCTGGACAGCAAAAAAAAAAAAAAAGGTACAAAGCTTCCATTTAACAGGGGGAACCTCCAGTTTTTTTGTGATGCTATTTTGTGTGGGTGGGATTTCCCCCCTCAAGACAGTGCACGTGGCTGCATGGAGATTCTCAAATACAGCGCTGCATTGTTTGCAGACACTCTATGGCAGTTTCATATTGAAATGAGTGCCCTCTATGCTTGGATACTTGGTTCTTCTTTTGGTCTCAAACATTTTTTCCTTTTTGGCCAGGAAGCTTTGAAGGAGTACCGCTCCATCACTCTTCTGACAACCGTTGGTATGCATGCTGTTGGGCACCTATGCTAAAACTGCTCCAGTGGAGAATTGCAGTGGCTCACAGTAGAAGGCTGTGGAGGTGTAACTGGCTGCTCTGAGATGTGACTACAGTACACGCAACTGCATGAATATCAAGCAGGTCACAGAAGCTATCCTGGATAAATAAGTTGTTTCTTTTGACGTTACTGTACAAGGCCTGGGAAGCCCAGCCAGTTGCCTCAGTAACGACGAGGCCAGGAACCATGTATCTGCTGCTCAGTGAATCAAAAGGCTACTAGGTTTCAGTGTGGAATCTCCCCGCCTGCAGGCCGGTGGTTGCCGTGAGACCGACAGGCAGCGGTTGCTATGCTGAGAGGGGACCACAGGGTTGGTCAAACAAACAGACCTTCTCTGACTCACTAGCCGCCTCCTCCTCTCCTCCCCAGATGAGGACTTCCCTCACCGCCAGGCCATGGCTCTATAATTATGCTCGAGTTCACCTCTTCTCATGTACACTCTCTCATTCTCTCTCCCGCTTTCTCTCTCACTTTCCCTTTCTCATGCATGTTCTCTCTTGCATTCACTGTCTCATACGTCTCTTCATCTGTCTCACAATAACTCTCATGATTTTTTGTATTTTATTATACAGTACATCCCTCTCTCATTACCTGCCCAGAATACAGACTCCTCTCCTCATCTCCTCTGCTCTCCTGTCCTCTCACACCTCCAGGACAGGTATTGCCCTAAATGTCTCCAAGAGGATATTTTTAGCACGGTTTCCCTCCCCCCTGTTTTTTTCTTTCCCATGCTCCAACTTGTTCCGCAAACATGCACTCAACTCCACTTCTAGAACAGGCAGAGTCAATTCATTCACTCATTAAAGGCCACATCTCACATGCGTAATTATAACCTCCCCTTCTCTCTCTCTCTCTCTCTCTCTCTCTCTTACCAAGTGAGGCTGTGTGTGATTAAAAGTAGATGTAGTAGAGTGTGTGTGTGTGTGTGTGTGTGTGTGTGTGTGTGTGTGTGTGTGTGTGTGTGTGTGTGTGTGTGTGTGTGTGTGTGTGTGTGTGTGTGTGTGTGTGCGTGCGTGTGTGTGTGAGTGAGTTGTGTGTAAGTGTGTGAAGAGGATGGCCTGGACTGCTAGAGAGTGTGTGTAAACAGGAGGCGCAGTGTTGAAGGCAACAGGGTTTCAGTTACAGTGAACACAAACCTGTCAGCGTGTGCATGGATGAGTGCACCTCATTCTGAGCTTAATGTCTCCCCTGGCCAATGTATCCATCAGTAGCCATGTTACGCTCAACCACTGTTGGCTCTGGATGAAGCCCGGTTCAGACCAAAGATTTGGGGGTCGCAAATTGGGACGACACAAAACCATTAAGCCTGATGATTTATGCTTACTGTCGTATTACGGCGTTGTGCACAGAAAATAGCTGATCTACAAGCTCATAATGCCTCGCAGATTCAACACATTGTGAGATTGTCGATCGGCTATTTTCGGCATTCGACATCATCGTGTGACAGAGCATAAATTAAGCATTAGAACATTGTGGGGAAACATTTCAGCTGTCTGAATTACCCCCAAGAGCTTAGTTCTTGCATACTATAATAACCAACAATCTCTATATCTCAGCTATCGTCATCATGTTTCTACCCTGTTATTTGAATCTTGAACTGAATCTGCTTTGTTTTAAAACAAAACTCCCATTGACTTGTATTCTACATTATGTACTCATCGCCTGGGCAATCATTCTCACGTAGCCACCTCCTCCCTTTCCTTCCCCTCTGCCGCTGTTTTCGTTCTGGTCCTCAGTCCCGTTACTTCAACTTCCCTCGTGCTTGTGTTGAAACCTTCCATTGCACAGGCACAGCCACACAGAGAGAGAGAGAGAGAGGGAGAGAGAGAGATAGAGAGAGAGAGAGAGAGAGAGAGAGAGAGAGAGAGAGAGAGAGAGAGAGTCACCAGTAGGTTCAAAACACCTACAGTGACGTCATGCCCTAATCATGGCTCTCAACCTTTTCTGGACCAGGGCCCACTTGAAAATGGGTGGGCCGTGTGCAGTTTCAGAGCATGCTTATTCTAATGACCAATCAATACAATAGCGAAAAAAATTACATTTTCAAGGTTTTAAAGAAAAAAACAACAACCATGAAATTGTTTCTAGATATTGTTATATTATATTCAAATCTTGTGTGTTTTGCCTATTGTTTTGGGCCTGATTACAATATCCTCACAGTCCACCAGCAGTGGTCCCCGGCCCATAGGTTGACAATCACTGCCCTAATACGTGTGAAGAGGGAAGGAAATCGATGTCAAGTGAGTGTTGTTGGAGATGAAAACATCTTCTTGGCTTGGCTCATTTTTGTGGCTCGGGAGCTTAAAAAATGCCATCTTCATTTGTCCTATTGCAGGTCCCTGCACTACGATACTACATACTACAGTTTTCACTAGGACAGAAAAATCAATCAATGCATACGATCCCGATCCGTCTCACAAATTCAATGTTGATACGGGCACCTCCAAGACAATGGTGGACTCAGCCACGCCCCCAAATACCCGTATTGGTGTCGCAAAGAATTAAAAAAAAACAGCACTGAAAACAACTGTGACACAAATGATCACATTACTTTCCTATACGCTCCTGACGCTGAGTTTTAATGCTGTCTTGCATGACCTCACTCTAACGGCTGCACCACATGTGCATGTCGGCGGCTGACCCAACACAGGGTCAAAGGTCAGGGGTCAAGACATTTCACATGTACATGCACACACACACATACTCACACGCACACGCACGCACGCACGCACGCACGCACGCACGCGCACACGCACACACCTAGAACTGATGTTCCAGCAGGTCATTTCTTTGTGTTTTCCAAGGCGGGGTCATTGGCCTTCCGGGGGGCCTCATTGTTGCCTTAATAAGTCCAAGGAGGAACATTCCTGGAAAGAAAAAAAAGAAACAAGGGCGTGTGATGAGAGCAGCTGATATCAGACCACACACTTCCTCTGTTTATGAAGACAACCTGGAGCTCTGGTGGGAGGATGGGACCAGTTCCATGTTCAAAAGGCCGCACCCTCGCACTCCTCCTGGAAGGAAAATACGGAGGCGGATGAGGAGAGGAACTCACTGGTCAGCATGTGTGTTGAAGGCTCAGGTGGTCAGTGCATGAGTGTCCGTGTGTATGTGTATATTGACTGGGTAACAGATGTTCTATGTGAGAATGAGATTCATTAATGAATCACATACAGAGATAAATCTATTTGGAATTTATGTGATTTTCACTTGCATGCACTTGTGATGGCCCGTCTTACTTACTTAGTATCCAGGGTGACCTACTGTAAAGGCAGCTATACAGTAGCACAGTATTAAATTCATAGATCACCAACAATACAATCAAACAATAGGGTTATAATCACGACTGCCGGGGGCCAATACCCAAATGTGCAGACAATGGATGTTCCTGTGTAATCCAATCAGGATGTGCCAACAGCAACACAGAGTTAAAATCTTAAGAGCTGTGTACAGTATTGTAACTTCATTAAGGTGTGGCAACTAAGATAGAATCACTGTAATGTGACAGAGTGTTTACATGGGCTGCTTACTGGATACAGATTTGTTGGCAGCTCATTCCACTGGTAATTTAACATTTGCCATAACACAACTGTAAGATAATATTGTTTGTTCTTGAAGTAATGATGCTTATTATGTATTGATACTCCGTGGCATGCCGGTGTGACGTGCTGAAAGTTTTCCATCCACAAGATGATGCATCACATCAGATTCTATGGCTATTTTCGGCACGTGACACCATATGGCAAAGTATAAATCAGGAACGTAAGGTAACTTCTTGGCTCGATACCATGCTCGATGCCAGGCTTGATGCCAGACTCCTCCTCCACCCTTGGTTGTATGAATGGGTGAATGTAATGCACATAGTAAGTAAATCGCTTTGGATAAGAACGGTATAGAAATACAGGCCATTTACCAGTTACATTTAAGACATAGTAAGCTTAATTAATACTAAATCTGTTCTTTTCGATATGCAACACCATCATACTACAGATTATTAGGTTTAAAACAGACCATACTCAATACTGGCAGACAACTGTAAGATGTATTGTTTGTGGACAAAGAAAGGGAATACCTGAGTGCCAATGTCCAGTGTACCAAGGTCAATGCCGTACCATATTGATGTACTCTACAATATTATTTCAAGGGAAGTACACAAAGGAATTGCACATTGTTTGGACACTAGACTTAGTAAGTGGTTATTCTTACTTAAGTTCAAGTGAAAGAATAACCATTATGAATATGATCAGATTTCTGATCAAGTACAGATTTCTTTTATACGAAACACAAAATATGTTCTATGAACATTGCATACATAAATCTATCATTTTTTTTGTGCCCTCCAGAGTTTCTAAGTGTTTCTATTGCTCTGTGGTGCTCATTTGCGATGTAAACAGTGCCCCTAGTGGTGTGCTGTGAGAAAGAGAGAAATAGAGAGAGCTGCTATGAACCTGCCAATAAAACCTAGGGAGGGGATGATGGAGTGTGAAAGACGGCCTGAGGAGCAGAGATAGAGATCAATGGACTTGATGGAAAATATAGCTGGCATTCTGTGGTGTTTGAATAATAGTACATTCTAACACAGGCTGTGCTTACTGTTTGTGTTAGTGGAGGTCTTTGAACTGTGTTTGTTTATTGGATGGTTGTACACTAGAGTCACTGTCTAATATTACATGCAGTCATTTGTTTGCACACAAGGAGCACTTTCTTGGCTGTGTGTGTGTGTGTGTGTGTGTGTGTGTGTGTGTGTGTGTGTGTGTGTGTGTGTGTGTGTGTGTGTGTGTGTGTGCGTGTGTGTGTGTGTGTGTGTGTGTGTGTGTGTGTTTCCTTGCACGTGGCTACACACTTGTTTGTCTTTGTGGATGGGTGGGCACTGCACATAATTATATTGCTCAGCGAGCTTACTAGATTGTGTACGAGCCCGTGGATCAGCGTATGAACTTGTAGATCGGTGCTGGACAGCATCGTACGTCTAATCAGGCTTATATATATGTTCATGCATTTATGTGCATATATGTGTGCGAATGTACAGTAGACTACTGTATGTGTGTGTGTGTGTGTGTGGGTGTGTGTGTGTAAAGTATACATTTTGAGCTTCCATCGATGGCTGATTATGTGTGCGCATGTGTGTGTATTTATGTCACAGAGGTGCGCCACAGCCCAGACAGAGTCCATTGGTCTCTGTTCCTCATTATTGGAAACCTCCAAAGCTTTCCCTTGACATCTTATGGAAAACTTACATCCGATTATGGAAAAGTTATGTTCATGCACGTCGAGGGCTACATTCCTTAAATGGCTAAATGGAACTCACTGAAATGGTATATATATTTATATATGTATGTATATATATATCTATACACACATCATCATCTCATGTAACCACACCAATTCAGATCACAATCAAACTACTGTTCCTCTGCCAACTCTGTCCACTCAGTGTTTCGTTGAAGACCTTAATCACCCGTACATTTTTCCAAAGGGAATATGCAATGAATCGATGACCAGATGTGAAATGGCAGCGAAATTAAACACTTTTTTTAAACGCAGACATTCTTAATGTCTTCGTCATACAAACATTAACTCTAGCAGACATGTTGCACATGGACTCTGACATTCACTTTCACATGGCACGTGTATGAGAAAGAAATTATTTTAAGCCCAGTGCTATTTTTGGATGAGAAATATCCTGCGCTTGTAGTGGAAGTAAGTCTAGTTTTGAATCCAGAGGTCAAATAAAGAGAGGCCTATCTCAAAAGGGCCGGGGAGATAACACACATGGTCAGGGGGGATCACATTCATCTAAATGTGACCTTTTCATCGTAACCTACTGACTGCACGTAATTTATCATCGACATCTGAGGATTTAATCACATGCCAGAAGATAAGGAGGATTTTCACAAGGGAGCTTTCTTGGGTTTACTACAGTCGAGACTCAGTTGAGTCCAAAGCCAAGAGTTTTGTTACAAAACTCAGACAAATTTGACACCTCCCCAAAAAATTAATTCCAGCAGAGACATGAAGATAAGATGCAGAGACATAAGATTCTAGTGCTTTTTAAAATCTTTTAGACTTAAACTGGACCAGTCCATCTACACAAAATCTCAAAAATAGCTGATCTACAAGCTCAGCGACTAGGTACTGACCACGGTAGAAATAACTGTTAAAAACAAGGAGGAGGCCGCACAGCTTGAAGCCACGATGCTATACAGATTTATTCAAACCAATGTTTCGACAGTGTAGTCTTCTTCAGGGCTTAACCCTTGAAGTCCTGAAGCCCTGGGTTTAACCCCTTAAGAAGACTACACTGTTGAAAACGTTGGTTGTTGTATGGCCTCCTCCTTGTTTTTAATATTCATTAGGTCCCGACATCATGGTGAATATAAAATCTGTATCCCAGTGTGAAACTGGGATACAGTCATTGGACTACCTCAAGTTCTATACATCCTTTTTCACTATACACCACAGATGAAGCATCGTGTTAGTTCATGCAGGGCACAGGAGTCATATACGCCTCAGTTGTAATCAGATGTCAGTCTGCTGATTGCTTTCAATCAGCCACGCCTTCCTACACACCCATCACACCTCATTCCCTCAATAAGGCGGTCAATTTAAATACGGCTCCTTCCTATACTGGATCTCTGCTTTTCAATTGCTGCCACATATGCTGCTGGTGGCAAAGCTTGCCTCCACCACCCCAGCCTCCACCGTAAAGTTCAGAGTCTTGCATTACTCAAACGTTTAAACTGAATGCATAGGCGGCGGGTGAGCTTGACAATTGGGAAGGCTGG
>NC_139943.1:22120184-22150184 GCF_963454915.1 Gymnoscopelus microlampas
CATTAATTTAAAAATATCACTTTGTAAGTATTGCATGGTAGTGGACGTCTTATTTTGTAACAGAATTATCTGTTTTATCGGTATTTTTGTCAATATTGTAATTTCCGTGTTTAGTTCTTTCAAACTGTGGCTCAGCCATTTTATAATAAAACAATAATACTGTAATGTGTTAGACATTCCTGCCAACAATCACTTTGAGAGCAAGGGCTGCATTTTGCCTTTAAAGGAAAGTGCTGCACTCACACCAGTCCTTGCGTGTTTTCTTTATTTTAGTTGAGTAAGTTGAGACAGTGGAATGGGAGGCTCAGGAGAAAGACAATACACAGAGGTGTTTATTACTTTATCATGATGAGAAAATGATCAAGAACAATGTTGTGTTTATGATGAAAACCACACCACTTCTTATGCCAAGGAACAGGAAAAGTTAAGCTTAGTTTATGGCTGCAGCTATCAATAGTAGTGATTATTCTTTATGAGTTTTATTGAGTGGTGCCAACCACTCCTACATTTGACTTTGTCCGTCCGTCCGTCCGTCCGTCCGTCCGTCCGTCCGTATGTCCGTCCGTATGTTTGAGCACGGCTGATTGGTCAAGCTTCACGTGACACGTGACAATATGTTGTCACGTGTCACGTGACAACATATTGTTGCTGATTGCAATACAAGGATGCAACCAGTTACACTTTCAAAGGCACCACTCTCTTCACACTGGGTGTGATTTTGATTGATTGATGAATGAGAAGCATGTTATTTTTTGTGTGGATAACATTTCAAATATTTCTTATTTATTTGCCCTTTGACCTGCTGTCCAGTGGAGGGAATAGCTTCCTTATCTCCCAGCGCTTTGATACAGCTGTATACGTTTCCTTAGAACACTACAGATGATACCAAGTATTTGGTCAGCACGTATGTATAAATCTGTCTAACTTACAAACAAATAAACATGAAAACACATCTATGTCCTTCTATGCACATGAATCCACTGATACACACACCATCATACAGAACAGGGGGGTTCACAAACATAAACATTGCGATTTTACATTTTAGACATTTTGCCGACTCTCTTATCTAGAGCGACGTGCCGTGACAAAGTGCATGGTTGGAGGAAGTGCAATGATCATTTGTCAAACACAACAGGGTAAGTGGTAAATTCACTGGGGCGATAGGATAGGACGACCAGGATTTGTTGCAGCCATGGTTCTCAACGTGAGGTCTGGGCAGGGGCGTCACGGCCATTCACTGTGCGTACGACGCGACACCCTCACTCTCACAGATCCGTGATTTCATACCCACCACCTTTTGAAAAAAATATATATATATATATATTTTGATAATAAATCGCTAAAATCAGACAAAAATAAGAATTAAATAACCTAACCCTAACCCTAAAACCGAAATAAAGTAACCAAAACACGAAATCTGCCCAAAAAACAAAATTTTGAAAATACAGAATTTGTTTACATTTGACAGTTACAAATGTTTTTCACGCTTTTTCAAAAATAGCAGATCTACAAGCTCATAGCGCGGCACTCGGTGCCGCGCTATGAGCTTGTATATCTGCTATTTTTGAATAGCCAAAGTGTAAAGTAAGGGGTATAGTCCACCGAAAGTCCATCCCCCCCACCTTCTGAGAGCCTGTGACGTCCCTGGGTCTGGGGACCCCTACGGGTCCTTGAAGGGGTTCCAGGGATCCCCTGCTAAATGACATGAACCATTACAGGTCTTTAACTTCAAACGTTACAGACTTTCAGGTCTGTTTGGTTCTATTTGTACACTTAAGGTTGTTACACACCGGGGCGATTTTTTCGTGCGAATAATGCGTTTTTTTTAAAAACCTTATAAAGTCAATGGCTCCGTACATGGAGCGAAAAAGCGAAGCGAAAAAGCGTCTTTTAATTATTCGGAACGAGTCCGAATTTTGCATATATTCGCTATTTTCGCCGGTGTCGCCCGGTGTGTAAGGACCTTTAGGGTTAAATTAACCAGTTAGTCCAGGAGATTGAAATAAATAGTATCAAATGGGGGTTGTGGCATAAGGCATATCAATCTGGGAGTCCTTATGTAAGGTAGGGGATGAATCACTGATCTAGTATAGCTAATGCACCCATACAATGTAACCACCAAACATATACCACTCATCCAAAGGGGCAAAGGGGAATTAACCCTTGGCCAAGGGAGATATTCGGCTGTTTAGCAGTGTTGCACCAGCTGTATGTAAATCCATTACTAATTTGTATGTAAAGTCCTTACTAAGCTCCCAGAAACTAGTCAGTTTGAAACTAGAGATTTACTAAATCAGGTTGCACCAATCAAGCTATAACTACTGTATAAAACTATAACTAGGCTTAGTGCAGACGCTACACACACACACACACACACACACACACACACACACACACACACACACACACACACACACACACACACACACACACACACACACACACACACACACACACACACACACACACACACACACACAACCTCTTCAAATCAAATCAAATGCAGACAAAATGGCGCATGGATGGCGTTTGTCCTGCTCTGCCACAAATACCCCTCAACTCTCCCCTTGAGTCTCTCTCTCTCTCTCTCTCTCTCTCTCTCTCTCTCTCTCTCTCTCTCTCTCTCTCTCTCTCTCTCTCTCTCTCTCCATCAACACTGGTGTTTCCCTTGTCCCTCCTCCCTATCCCGTTGGAAACCCGTTGGCAGTTTGTTGCCATGACACCAATGTGTTGCCATGACAGTGGTGGTTGGGCGGTTACATAACTGTGGAATGAGTGAGTCTTTTCCTTCCTGGTTGGGGTGCTCAGAGGCAGGATGTGCTTTCCTTGACCAATGACAGTGGACTCTTGACACATTGTCCTAGAGCGGTGGTTTACAACCCTTTTTATTACAAGGGAAAAAAAACATCTCATATACTACACTGTAAAATCCTCAATGATTTAACTCTGAGAGTGTAAAAATGGAACCACGTGGACCCTTACAGGTCCATTTGGTTCCATTTTTACACTCTCAGAGTTACAGAACCCATAAGGGTCCATTTGGACTCCAAGTGGTCCCCGGACCCGACGTTGAGAAACAGTGTACTATACTCACACACTCACACCATTACACTATGTGTTGACTTTGGCACAATGTTCAGGCTGAGTAGAATGACTGTGGGGCATGGGTTGGAGAGAGCACAGGTACTGTATGCCCACACAAGGAGGGTCTTTAAAATAACATTTAGTTTTATACTTGTTGTTAGACAGTTCACACACACACACACACACACACACACACACACACACACACACACACACACACACACACACACACACACACACACACACACACACACACACACACACACACACACACACACACACACACACACACACACACACACACACACACACACACTTAACACTTGGGGAGCCAAACTCTTTCTTGGAGATGAGGTATTCACAACGACGTGTGAATTTGAAATAGGCTATTTTCACTAATTCGACGTGCAACAAAGTATATAGGGCCTAAGTGGTTAGAAAAGGGGGAGAGTGTTACTCATCTATTTTCCCTGCCAAGGTTTTCCCAGACGCTCTGGGGAGTTGATCCGTCAACTGTCTGGTCTCGAGCCTGCTTCGTTGGCAAACCCTCTACCAGTGTCTCTCATTTCAGACTTCTGATTGGGTTTTGAAAATAAATGACTGTCCATGTGGGTTAAAGCTCTGGAAGAAGCCAGTCACATCCAGTTTGGGGCAGCGCTCCAGTATAAACTCAGTGTTACAGTATATCAAGAAGTCAAAGGGAACAGCCACAAGGCGGGAGAAACCACTGCCTGCCACATGTGAGGGGATTCCTTTGGAAGTAGGAATGTTTGTCAAAATCCTGACGGGGGAAACCCTATCATCTCATGGAACTCATTCCAAGGTGTCACAACACACACACGCACACAGACACATATGCACACACACACCCACACACACGCATATACAATCAGATCCACACAGACACACACACAAAGATATTTTCCATTTACTCACACACACGCGCGCACGCAAGATCGCACGCAAGATCGCACGCACGCACGCACGCACGCACGCACGCACGCACGCACGCACGCACGCACGCACGCACACACACACACACACACACACACACACACACACACACACACACACACACACACACACACACACACACACACACACACACACACACACACACACACACACACACGTGGCCTGCAAGGCTGCAATGATCTCTCTCAGGACCACATGCTTGACTTTACAACTCAGAGGGGGGAATATCAATGGAAAGAAAAAGACAGTTACAACACATAGACGAAGGTGAACGTCATGATCTCTGACCATCTGGGGACACCCCCCCTGACCACATGGTCTGCTCCAGATGTGCAAGTGCATGACGTGCATGCTGGAAAGAAACATACCATGTGCGCCTGGACGCGCGTCGGGAGCAGGGATTTCCTCGGCCTGAGTGGAACACACCGCCTTGCTAATGGGGCTTAGCTCAAAGAGTGTAAATCTCTCCATGAGCCAGGACACAACAGTCACACACCCTCATCCTCTGGCTCACACTGTCCTGGGCCACACAGCATTGTGCGATCCCTGCTAGCTGGAGGAAATGACGCCATGTTTTGGAGCTATGTGTGTGTGTGAAAACGATACCCCAGAGAGAGCTCTCTTGTTACCTACAAGGCCGGGGGTTGGCTGCTTCCGTGCATTGTCACCACGGGTGGCTGAGGGCACTTGGCTCAGATTCCCTCAATGGGGGTTTCTCTAATAACTCAATCAGAAGGAAAGAAATATCAAAGAATGTCAGGGGGAAATGACAGTCCCTCAGGGCTTTTGCTATAAAGCGTATTTTTTTCCATCGAGCTGCATGGAGAAGACATGTCACGGATTGCCAAGGAAAAGAATTGACATGATTAAACAGCCCTCTCTTGTGTTTAAGTCATCTCCAAATCGTCTGCATGCTAGTCCAAATTTTGCAGAAAAATAAAACTTGTATTATGGTAGTAGAGGTTGCCAGTAAGTGGTTTTGGTTTCATGTCCATTTTGGCCCAAATTGTGTTTCCTGTGTGCGTTTTTGTTCAGCATTAATCCTATCCTTATACTAGTACTGTACTGATCAAATATCTCTTCCAAATATCTGGCCCCATACTTGCTTGCCTCTTGTTCTCAGTATGTACCGTATCTCTGACTGGGCTATGCAATGCATTTCAAAGAAACTATAGTGACGAGTTGGAGCTAAAGCGGCCCGGCCGTAGCTGAATGGGTAGAGAGCCCGCCAGGGAAGCAGAAGTTCCCAGTTTCGATTCACAGCCCTGGCAATGTATTGAGGTGTCCCATGAGCAAGACACTTGACCCTGGTCCCCGAGGCGCTGCCCCCGTAGCCCACCTCTCCAATACTTAGGATGGGTTAAATGCAGATACCACATTTCGCTATACATTGACAAATACCGCAAAGGAGTGCGGATCCCCAAAAAGGTACCTGTTGTGTCACCCATTTATTTAATACTACACTCCCCTGTCGCATCGCTTTTCAATGTTCCCGGTAGTCCCGCAGAATGCGGGAGTGTTGTTCTCACTCCCAACTTGTAATAATAAAACAAGGCAGGTGCAGCAGGAGAAGTAGACATGAGGCGCTAGCTGAGCGAGTGGCCGTGCTGAGTGGTGCCGAATCAGCGGCGTTAGAGTTGCATGGCTATAGACTTGAAATTTTACTGTCTAACACAGGGGTGTTCTGGCGCATCAACAATGACTCCTGGATTGCGCCAATTGATGGATTTCGAAAATAATTGCCATCAGTTAGATTTAAGAATTCATCTGTCTATCACTTTTTTCAGACCCCCAGGAGTCCTTGAGGGGGCTCCAGGGGGTCCCCAGCTAAATGGGTTAATATAGCATAAAAATAAGTTTAACCACGTTAACCCTATTTTATACCCTATTTTATTAAAAATCTAGAAACTTTTTACCATAAATGTTCTCTTATGGGGGTCCCTGGCACAGAAGCACTGACATAACCACGTTTAATCTTGCTTTCCTGTCTTTCGTTAGCAGTGTGTTGGGGAGGTGCTGGCATCTGTCCCACATCTGTCTTGGGGTTCTAATTAATTCAATTAGGCTACCAACCTAATGCAGCTCTGTTTATGATCAAAGCATGGGCCGCTATCCCAGTTTGACCTCAGAATCCACCAAATGTTCCTTCACAGTTAAGATCATACGTCTGGAGTTCATTTGGTGGTAATGTCTCCTGTTTTGCCTCTGTAAGCGGTTGATAAAAGACAAGAAAAGGTCTCCTCCCTTCCTACTACTGTTATAGAGAGTGAAGCTTGTTGTTGATGGACCCTTTTTTTGTTCCAACCAAAAGCTCCTAACTACTTGATCAATATTTTAAAAGTGTACTCAACTCAACATTAGGCTACTTGAGATACTCCTGGCCAAATAGTATTACTAAACTACAAATGAAAGTTGCTCTATCAAATTTGTACTTGATTTAAAGGAGCAGTTGATCTTAAAAATACTTAAGTAGTCAAAAGTACAAATTACAAAGTACATTTTCTTTTTAATATCAATGCATTGCTGTATTGAAATTTAGACATTTTCTAAACAAATTTAAAGATTTTTCCGACATTTTCTGAAAAAAATAGTTAAAATAGCAGATCTACAAGCTCACAGTGCGTCACAATGGGATGCGAGGTGAGCTTGTAGATCTGCTGTTTTCACTGTATTTGAAATAGGGCATAAGTGGTTATTCATAATGAACTTTTTCCAGTAGGCCTATCCAAAAAAATACAAATACTCAAGTAAAGTACAGATATTCAAAAATAGGTATGCAATGCCCCAGAAATCGAACCCCAGTCTACCACATGGAAAGCCAACATCTTAACCACTAGCCTAAAGGCAGAGATATAAGGCTTTTGGTCATCAGGCAGAGGCTCTGAGCTACTGTTACTTAAGTACAGTAATCAAGTAAACGTACTTTGTTACTGCCCTTCTCTGAAAATGACATCATCCAACAGTCCACAGACCTTGGAATGCCACACTGTGATTGATGTGTTCTATCTATCCATACGGCTCCTGCTTATGCTACGCTACGTTTGTATACATCTCAAGAGGCCCCTGCAGGTTAATTGCCTGGGCAGTAGTGGTTCTGACAGACAGTGTAAACTGTTCCATGTCAGACAGGCAAACATACCTTCCACAGGCCTCCTCTAGTGGAACGATGGGAATGCCCTCAACGCGGCCAAGAGAAACATTTGAAAACAATGAAGTGGAGATAATGCCCTGCGCACCGCCCGCAGGGACGGCATGTTTTCCAGCAGAGCTCAAAGTCTTTTGGCTCCATCTGGAAAGGTTGGAGGGGCTTCTGCTGGGTGGAGCACGCACGCACGCACGCACGCACGCACACACACACACACACACACACACACACACACACACACACACACACACACACACACACACACACACACACACACACACACACACACACACACACACACACACACACACACACACACAAGGAAGTATACTTGCCTCTCTCACACACAAGCCTCTCTCACACACAAGCTGCGAGGCGTTGTGGGCTTGTAGATCTGCTATTTTTGGCTAAAGTTCTCCTCAGAAAAGGGATGCTAGGTTTCGAGTGGTTATGGTAAAAAGAAAAATCATATCACGTAAAGATTTGGCGGAACCCCTGTAGTAACTCTGAGGACCCCCTAGGGGTCCCGGACCACCTGTTGAAGACCCCTGCTGTAAACTGGAAAAAAAAAACGTTTTTTTTCTTTTCCAAAAGGGCACTTCTGGTCAAGAGGGCAAAGGGCAGGTGCTCTAGCAACACCTAGAGTCTATCTGTGCACATCCCTGCAATCTCTCTCACACTAACAGTCGATTTCATCTGCTCTCCCCTGTGACAGTTTGTTTATGTATTTGTTTACAGTATACCACGGTACGGCAAGCGGCATGACTATGCTCTGAAACATAAAGACCTAGTTAATCCAAGAATCCCATACACACGCATGCACATGCACGGACACACACGCACGCACTTATGCAGGCACGCACACGCATGCGTGTAGTCGTGCACACACACACACAGACAAGCCACATACACACTGAGTGCCCATGGCACAAAGACCATGGGAGACCATAGGGTCGTTAATTCCTTCCGAGGCTCCATGGCACAATGTGATGCTAGGATTTATTACAGAGAAGAGGGGGTGGGAGCAGTGTACTGTCTACAGCCTCAATGACACAGACAGAGAGACAGAGACACCCCCCTACCCACCACACACACGCACACACACACACACACACACGCACACGCACACGCACACGCACACGCACACGCACACACGCGCACACGCACGCACGCACGCACGCACGCACGCACACACACACACACACACACACACACACACACACATGGGAAACAACTGCCTCAATGAGAGAGAACATTGTAGACACAGTGACAGTAGTCTCTTTAGAGGAAAAGTTAGTGCGCGTCCATTTTGTTGTTGTTGGTGTGTGTGTGTGTGTGTGTGTGTGTGTGTGTGTGTGTGTGTGTGTGTGTGTGTGTGTGTGTGTGTGTGTGTGTGTGTGTGTGTGTGTGTGTGTGTGTGTGTGTGTGTGTGTGTGTGTTCGTGTGTGTGTGTGTGTGTGTGTGTGTGTGCTCTGATACAGTATGTTCTGTGCTTACATCCTAAACAAACACCTGCAACCTCTTATATAGCTGGTCGCGGTTCAACACAAATGATGTGCTGTATGTGTGTGTGATGTTAGAGAGGCACATAAACATTCAAGCCTGGATGAATTATAAGTTCTTGCATTATGTTGCAATGCAGATTGTTGAAAATCCCAGCCCATGAGCAATGTGTCATCAGAATAAATTGCCCGTTTGTCTCAAAATTCCTCTTCCACTGAAGAAAACAGAAAAGGGAATGCTGCAAGTGGCTATGAGTCATGCAGAACAAAGGTGCAACTTGGAAAGAGGGGTGAAAAGTAGCCAGCTCAAAAATACTCAAAGATTTTCCATGGGGATAAAAAGCACCGGTCATGCATCAGAATGCACTCTGATGAAGGCAGCCATGCCATTACGAGTTGGTGATTCGTTTTTTTTACCTTTGTAATGTAGTCCTTTTAATAAAGGATTTTTTATCCTTAACCACTTAAACCCTCTAAACTTAGCAAACTGGACCTGAGTTGCCTCTACATGGACCGCTTTTATCTGTGTACACCTCTTCCCCAAACATAGTCGATCTACAAGACCAGCTAATTTTGGCTAATGTTCCCCCAAGAATACGGATGCTGGGGTTCAAGTCGTTAACCACTTAAACCCTGTACTTAGTTGACCAAATTCCCAAGGGCTCTATAGTAGGCTCCGTCCTATTTTTGCTCTACACTAAATACCTTTGCCAAGCTCACAGTGCGTCACATTGCGATGCGTTGTGAGCTTGTGGATCGGCTATCAATTGAACATAATCGATTGATTAATCGATCGCTTAACAAGTGGTCAGATGGGTGGGCTGCGAACACTTCTGAGATTTTCCAGTGGGCCTGATCCAGGAAAGGTCGAGAACCACTGGTGTGAAATATTGGTTTAATGTTGTTTTAAAACAGCTGCATTGACTCTCCTCCTGGCCTTGGCCTGCAGTCCACATGGCTGACAGTGATAAGTTAGTGTGTTCCTAATCAGCCCAGACATCCCTGATCAGGATATGGAACGTACCACCTGGAGACAGGAGATACGGGGGGGCGGGGATCTGTGGGTGGAGGGGGTTGCATTCTTGGCTCCCTCGGATATTCCCTATTGCACTTCAAGTCACGGAAAGAGGGATACGTGTGCGTGTGTGTGCGTGTGTGTGTGTGTGTGTGTGTGTGTGTGTGTGTGTGTGTGTGTGTGTGTGTGTGTCTGTGTGTGTGCACGTGCGCATTATGCAAGTGTGCAAGCACATACTGTTTGTTATTCAAGGTTGGGGGAATACCTTTTCTTGAAAGCCAATTGCATCAAAGGGAGGAATTTTCCATTCACCAGTAACACTGTGTGTGTGTGTGTGTGTGTGTGTGTGTGTGTGTGTGTGTGTGTGTGTGTGTGTGTGTGTGTGTGTGTGTGTGTGTGTGTGTGTGTGTGTGTGTGTGTGTGTGTTGAAAGATTGAAGTGCGATCTCCATAGCTATGGTGATATCCCTACCTGTGCTTGTGCTGTCACGCCCCAGTGACTTTAACTGAGCCCAATCAGGCTCCAGTGACATTTCTTAGCCAGTAACATTATGGAAGGTGTCTGGTGTTAACTCAATGGGGACCGCTTCAGTTGGACCAGGGCCCCCATATGAGACAATGTCATAATGCAGCGGCCGTGAGGATATTGCAAGTGGCCCCCCAAATAATCGGTAAAACACTACTATAGTATTGATAATATAAGATGTATAATGCAAAAGATTATGTTAAAAGAACTTTCATGGTATGGTGGTTTCTTTGAAGCCTTGAAAATGTTGTTTTGATTGTGATAAATAGGAACTCAACGTATACTGATTTAAGCCTGAACACAATCGATTGATTGATCATTAAAAATAAACATGCACTGGAAATGCACGCGGCCTACCCATCTGCTCACTTAAGTGGTCAGATCAGATGGGTGGGCCCAGTGGTGGAAAGTAACTAAGTGCATTTACTTAAGTACTGTACTTAAGTACAATTTTGAGGTATTTGTACTTTACTTGAGTATTTCCAATTTCCAGTACTTTTACTTCTACTCCACTACATCTCAGAGCCAAATATTGTACTTTTACTCCACTACAATTATTTGAAAGCTTTAGTTACTATAGTTACTTTTCAGATATACATTATTACATTATAAAACATACATTAACCACTTTAGCCCTATTTATACCTAGGCTATTTGAAAATAGCCAATCTACAAGCTCACAACGCGTCGCGATGCGACGCGTTGTGAGCTTGTAGATCGGCTATTTTCAAATATTTTAGTACTTTTACTTTTGGTACTTTAAGTACATTTTGATGCCACTACTTTTGTACTTTTACTCAAGTAAATTTTGAATTCTGGATTTTTACTTGTAACAGAGTATTTCTATATTGCAGTATTGATACTTTTACTTAAGTAAAACATTCGAGTACTTTTTCCACCACTGGGTGGGCCGCGAACGCTTTTGAGATTTTCCAGAGAAGGTTCAGTACCACTGTCATAAATGGCCTCAGTGCCCTCACTGGCTGGTGACTGGAGACCCAGTTGGGAAACCAGACTAGAGTCAGCAGACGTACAGTATTTGCCACATTGCAAAACAAGTTACTGTAATAAGTTATTTCCAGTGGCAAGGAGTTCACTAGTTCCCAATAGGCTACACCTCTTGAGATAAACAGCTTTAATAGCTGTATTATAATGTGTTATCTTTAGAGATGCGTGGGAGTGTTGAAAAACCATGCTTTTCAAGCTGCAATCTGTATGATTTATGTTCTAACCAGGCTTGAAAACAGGTCTTCCACATCGGAGACCAAATTTCTCCACTCTTTCAAGACACAAACCCTTGCTTTGGCCAGGTGATATTGCGCTTTTGATCTTCAGACTGTACTATTACTTGTCAACTATGTAGATTTTCCACCTGACACCAGGGTCTACTGTAAATATCCCGATAAGCCTGCCAAGAAGAGTAGGGAGACCGCCTGCCAACCTCTGTAGCTGTACACTACTATTTGTATTGAATTAACATACTCTTCTACTATTCAGATTGGTTCATATTCAGCATGTCTAGTGGCCCTACACTGTATAAGATCAAGTTGCAGTGTGCTAATACTAACAGCATCTGGCAGATGCCTAAATTGTAAATATGCTTGTTTGTTTCTTTGTTCAAAGTCAGAATAAACTCAACCCTTATGTTTGTTTCTTCATTAGACCACATACATACTCCCCAAACCATATTTCAAAGTGACTGAAATAAAACATTTAAATGAAAAGGTTGGTTTCATTCTGTGTTGTTGTAACTGAATGAATAATCGGAGCTGTCGTCACTAAAATGGTTCCATGCCTCAAGGAAGTTGATGACGTAAAGACAAGCTCCACTCTGCCCATCAAGCCTGAATATGTCCTGGTGTTACCTAACCCACAATGAGCTAGCGGTTGTCTGAGCCACGCAGCCAAGAACAAGATATTGATATGTCTCGCCTTGATTAAAGAAGCCATCGCTGCTACAGGGGTTTTATGACGAAAGATTTTTCAATCTGTCATCTGAGGCACATTAAAGGTTCAAGCACCCATGTCTCTGAAGTGTATCTGAGGATCTTGTGCTGTCATAAAACTACTGAAGTGATAAAACAGTATCACAACGCCATCCAAGGCACCTTGCACTTAAACCCTCTAGTCTTAGTGGAACGGACTTGAATTACAGCTGTACTTGGACCGTTTTTTTCCGTTTACACCTTCGCCCAAAATAGCAGAGCTCAAACTGCTCAAACCGCTCAAACCACGTTATGAGCTTGTAGATCTGCTATTTTTGGCTAATGTTCCCCCCAGAATAGGGATGCTAGGGTTCAAGTGGATAAAGGTTCAAGCACCCTGCTGTCATAAAACTACTGAATTGATAAAACGGTATCACGACTCCAACCATAGGCGCTTAAATCAGGGTTTCCCAAACCTTTGCAGTGGCATTAGCATGTACAGTAAGCCTCTAGTGCAAAGCTATAAAGAACCTGCCCTGGTTTAGTTATTTTACAAGCTTGCAAGCAGCATCAGTAGACTCACTGTGTTGTGTAGAACATGACTTCATGGCATGGTTATGACAGCAATGTGATGCCACCCCGATGTTTGGCGTCGCTGTGTTGACAGACAATGCAGAGCAGGTTGGTCCAGACACACACAGCTCATCAAACAGACGGCATGTGGAGAAACAGAAGGGAGGCCTAGAGATGAAGGAGAAGTAAAGTCATTTAGTTAAGTGCAGTAGAAGTACTGTTACCTCGGCTGATGTCAAAGTAGTACACGTAGAATGTACTCTGATGTAGAAATTAGACAGAGGTTACATCACTTACATTACTAATTATTCTTATGCTATTACTGACAATTAATGTGCCCTAATGTTCATTGAAAAACATTTTTCAATAACCAAAGAAAATAGAAAACAAATCCACAATCTCGGTATGTCTGCCTTTCATTGTTTATTGAGCTTTTTAATTAACATTAGGGCAAATGAAAGTAATTTTCAGTAAAAGCCAAAGTAGGTCAACATTCTGTAAAAGATTTCCAGAAAACTCTTAGGAATTAGAAGGCGTTTTTGGCCTCAGGTCTAAAGGGGTTAACCACATGAATCCTAGCGTTGAAAATAGCAAATCAACACACTGCATTGTGAGCTTGTAGATCAGCTATTTTTGACAGAGATTTGGTGTAGACGAAAGAAAGAGAAGGCCTAGTACGGACCCCTCTGGAACTCCGGTCAGCAAAGTATAGGGTTCAGACTCAGAATCAATATGAATTTAGGTGGTTAATTTGATCTTGCACTTTGTATCACTATGGATGAGTGTCTGCTATGTCCAAATTGTAAATCATACATATGTACAGTATTATCTACTGTGTTGAATTAACCTGCTTTGCACTGTCCTCATTTATGGTGAGTTGTTGTCTCTGTACCATACTGTACCTACCCAGTTTCACAGTACAGTACATACTGTACTGTACTGTGAAACTGGGTGTACTGTGAAACTGGGTAGGTTGCTTATGTGCCAGCACCAATATCATCAAAACAAACTCCTCATTTACTATTCCACATAGGCAGCGTTTGCATCATTGTAATGGAATGCGACAGGCATCTTATCAGAACTTTCTATAATAAAACAATGAAAGATAACCAGCTGAAGAATGCTGCTCGGTGCGTCTCCCAAACACAATACCTAGGAAGCAGTTCCAGGCAAGTAATAATAACCTCAAATAAATCAGATGAATTCTTCCTCAATGAAGGAGGTTTTTTGAGGTAACACGAACTTCATTTGGATTACTGCCAACGTGCTCTTGAGCAATGATCCTGTGTAGCTCAGTGTGCAGTATAGATCAGTGGTTCTCAAAGTGGGGTCAGGGGACCCCCAGGTGTCTTTGAGGGGGTCCCCAGCTAAATGTGTTAATATAGCATCAAAATAACTTTAACCACTTTAACCCTTGATACAGTACGTGTATGCTTGGAGCATGCACTGTGTTTTGCGTTTCTCTTTTGTGTTTCTCTCCCCCTCAACTGCTTCTCCCTCTTTCCTCAAACCCAGGTCCAGCTCATCAGTGAATAATCATCCTTCAACTCCGCCTCACCATCCTATTGGTGCTACAATAATCAGTCCACCAATCATCTTCATTAACTTCCAATAAATACACCTGTGCACCTGCCATCAGCTACTTTCTCCTTCCACCATGATCAGAGAGCAATACTTCTGTTTTGTGTACAGACCGATAGTCTTGTCAAATTCAGGCCTGTTTCGTGTAGTAGGTTTTTAGCGGTGCCAACCGCTCTAAGCTTGACTTTGTCCGTATGTCCGTGTGTCCGGATGAGCACGGGATCGTGTGTCCGGATGAGCACGGGATTTTAAACAGCTATAACTCCAGTTTGCATCATGCCACCAAGGCCAAATTTGGTATGTGGACTTAGACCACCAATAGGGACGAGCATGCATTGCTGAAGTTATCAAAGAGGGGTCCAGGGACCCCCAGCGCCCGTATGAGCACGGGATTTTAAACAGCTATAACTCCAGTTTGCAGCATGCCACCAAGTCCACATTTGGTATGTGGACTTAGACCACCAATAGAGACACACGGGCGGAAACGGAAGGCCTACAAATTCACGCCCACTTTTGAGATAGCGCCGCTACTCGAGGTCCGTTAGAACGACGAACTGCAGCTCTCAATGCATTCCCTATGAGAGGATATGAGAATTAGCCTACTTTTAAAATTATCCTGCATTAACTGGAGACGATATTGATTTAAATAAAAATATGTTTCCAAATGTATGGAGTGTCTTTGTCAACATATCTTCTTGTTTTCTTAATAGTTGATGTGTTTCACATTTAATTTGCCACTTTAACAAGTTACCCATAATGTTAACACAGCAGAGGGTAGACGGCAGACAGAGAAGTTGTCGCATTTCAGTGACATCACTGTCTTTACGAGCGCCGAGCGCCGACCAGTGGTGTACCCACACTGTAGAGGCAGGACAGGCGGTCGCCTGCCCAACTAAGATCTCGCCTCCCCTAAAAAAAAAAAAATAACCCGAAAATGTGTCATTGCGTGCTTAATGTCCTCAAAGTCACGCACCCAACAAGCTTTGAACTGAGCAGATTGGACCTTCTGTTCCAGAGATAATGACCAAAACATATTGAAAACGTCCACTTTCGCCAGTTTTCTGGGTATTGAAAACCTCAAGGGATGCGTCCGTGACGTATATACCATGCGACCACTTAAAGTCTAGATCTCCGATGCTAGCGGTTTTGACATACTGATGGAGTATATTATAGTATATTGTGGGTAGTATATCGAGATGACAGATATGGGACATTAAAAAGGACAAATCAAACAAATGGGACACTTTATTAGAACACCCAAAAAGTCGCTACAGCCTCAGTAGTTAACCAATGAAATGACGGTATTTTACAATGCCTCTCATAAAGATTGCATTGAGTGCTGCAGTTCATCTTTCTAACGGACCCCGAGTAGCAGCGCTGTCTCAAAAGTGGGCGTGAATTTGTAGGCCTTCCGTTTCCGCCCGTGTGTCTCTATAGGGACCAGCATGAATTGCTGAAGCCCCGCCCCCTCTGTCTTCCCATTGGCTGGCCTTCAAACAGCCATAACTCAAGTTCGCAGCATGCTACGGAGTAACAATTTGGTACGTGGACTCAGACCACCAATAGGGACGAACTGAAATGAGTTAAGCCCCGCCCCAAAGGCACCGCTTCCTTCACACAGGGTGTGATTTTTGTTTTAACATTGTGTTTAGAGAAGTTAGTTTCTCTGTTCTCATTTTCCCTGTTTTTGTTCAGACACTTTACATTAAAAATAAACACACATTTCATTTTATCCATCAGTTTTTCTCAACTTTTCACTCGAAATATGTTATGTAACAACCCTATTTCATGCTTTGACTATTTGAAAATAGCAGATCTACTTTGAGTTGCGAGCTTTGTAGATCTGCCTTTATTTTTTTTAAGATCATGAACTCTTGATAATATGGAATCATTTAGGTTTAGTTTTTTTGCTAAAGAAATAAATTCTGTAATGGGGGTCCTTGGCAGTGCACAGAATATTTTCAGATGGGGGTCCGTGGCCAAAAACATCAATTTGGGAGTCCTTGGCATGGAAATGTTTGAGAACTTGAGTAGCTGTAGAGCCTGACTAACTCATGGCACTGTTGTTGATGTCCTTTGAATGAACAACTTTCAACCTGGTGACTATTGGAGAAAATAAACTATTCAGAAATGTAAAAAGAAATCGTCAATTTCTGGCCACATGACAATATCGTAGGACCAAAGTATACAACAAGGCTTTGAAGTGATTAAAGTGTCCACTAAATTGTAGATGTTGCAGAAACATTGGAAGGATCCTGGTAAATTCTGCTACTGTGTCATGAAAAAGTTACGACATCCACTACGTTTTTTTGCAGGAGGGTCACAGTTCAAGTATCATTGTTTGCTTGCCTGATATTTGCTCTGACAGAGAAGACAAAGGTGCTCAGAGAGGCAACATTCTGTGAAAAACATTCTTTCAGCAAGTATGGACCAGCGCCGTTAAAACACATGAGTCAGTCAATGTGGGAGGTTAGGCACTGTTGAAACAGGTCTACCATTTTGATGGGATAATGTCTCAACATTATATTTGCTAAAGTATCAATGAACATCTGTGTACTTAAGAAAAAAGTAATCTGTTTTATAGACATACAGTATGTATAATTATGTGCCCCTGCCAGATCTGCATAACCCTACAGGGATACAGCCAAGCTGTCAAATAAATAACGCACATCTGCAGAAACAAACATTTTCAGGAGTTAAAGAAAACAAACTATCTCATTAATAACTTAACTGTTTTAACCAGTTTTATATAGCTAAAGGTTGTGACACTCAACATAATGACCATTTCAGATCTTAACTGCTTAAACCCTATATAATGTACTTGGTTGACTGAGGTCTGTACCGGCCCAATTCTATTTCCCTTCTACACCAAATTAATTTACCGAAATTAACTGATCGAGTGTAACACCTACATTAATTATGCATGCTCAGAAAAGGGGATGCTAGGGTTCATGTCGTTAGTCCAAACAAGAAGATGAAAGACAGCCAAATCAGAGTTACAAGGTTTTTGACCCGACGGCAGCCATGCATTACAATTATAATTACAACTCAAACAAATGTTTCTTTTTAGGGTTCAGTAAGCTACACCATTATCTGTCTTTTCATATCACTCCCCACATTTAGCACTGTTGGTGAACCCAGCACTGATGGATGAAGTATTGTGCTGTTGTTTTCTTTTTACTATGTGCAAAGTTTCCTGGAGCCATCTATCAAACAGGCAGCACCAGCGTCGGCCTGCCAGTGGATATGTCCAATTAGCCAAGAGAAGGAGTGTGGATTTTTTGGCCCAGGTCAGTGGCTAGAAAGGAGGGTGTGGTCAAAGGTCAGTAGGTGAGAGCTGGGCCACAGCTAACAGTCATCTCATCATTCTCTCAGGGACTTTGTCAGAAAGTCTTGACCAGAATACAACGTTCTCTCGCTAAGTAGGTCTATCTCTCAACTTTTTTTGGGGGGGGGCATCGTGATGCATGCCTACAGTATTTTCGCCATTTTTAAGTGTAAACAGGGCTTAAAGTGGTTGAAGGGGAGGAAAACAGGGAAGGCTCAACCTGTCAACAAAGCAGAAGTATATGGAATCCTGGCGTTGGTTCAGTAGGTGGGGTCGCTGACCCGCAGAACCCACTCCACCCGACCACCATCACCTCTTATCTCCACAGGGGAATGATGCCTCGCCCTCGGCTGGCAGAGGAAGGACGTACCAGTCGGGGAGAGGAGGGTCTTTCAACAGGATCCCCCAGGGCATTCCTCTTTCTGATACTGATTAACCACTTAAACCCTCTAGTCTTAGAGAAACTGAAACTGACAACAGTGCTTTTTTCTGTCTACATCTCTTTGACCAAAAATAGCCGATCTCTACCAGCTCAAAATTGCGTCTTGAGCTTGTAGATCTGCTATTTTTGGCGAAGGGTCCCCCCAGAATAGACATGTGATGGGGTTCAACTGGTTACACATGCCACTAATCTAGTGGCAGGTGTGTGTGCACACTGAACACCTGGATATCACCAGCACCCTGGAACTGAAAGGATGGAGGATGGGGAGAGAGAGAGCGAGCGAGCGAGCGAGCGAGAGAGAGAGAGAGAGGGAGATTGGGAGGAAAGGGTAACGTGACATGATCCTTGGCAAATCTTTAAACATCACTCCCTAGTCCCTACCTTACCTCCCTGCAAACGCACACATGCTCTCTCTCTCTCTCTCTCTCTCTCTCTCTCTCTCTCTCTCTCTCTCTCTCTCTCTCTCTCTCTCTCTCTCTCTCTCTCTCTCTCTCTCTCTCTCTCTCTCTCTCTCTCTCTCTCTCTCTCTCTCTCTCTCTCTCTCTCTCTCTCTCTCTCTCTCTCACACACACACACACACAGTTAGAAGGTCTGGCCTAACACCAGACACAAGTACTCACATGCAATTGTGTGCGTGTTGTGAAGGTGGGAGAAGAGGGAATGAGAGAGAGGGCTAGAATGAAGGTGAGGGAATTTCAGGGAAAGGTGGTACTGTATGTCTGTATGAAGGATGTTCCATATCACACCCTCTATTCCAGGGGTTTTCAACTGATTTTGGCCCAGGGACCACCATCCTGACTAAGAGCAACCTGGGGACCACCACTATTGTGCGTGGTGGGTCCATCATAGACCCACCCCACTTTTTTCCAGATATCCGATATTGTCCAACTCCTAATTTCCGATACTGATATCAACCGATACCGATATATGCAGGCTTTTTCACCAAAAGTCAACTAATTGTCAGGACTCAGGAACATCACATATCTAATCAAATAAAATAGCTATAATATCAATATAATATCTAAAAAAAATACAGTGATTTTGTTTTTTTCAATGAAGTGAGTGACTCAATGGTGAGTCCCACTAATCTTAGATTAGATGTTGGTCTATTTGACAGTGCAGAAGCATAATTGCTTTTATGCCTACTAGACCATACCCGGTCGACGCATCCGTGGGGGGATATGCACACATGATCTGGCAACCCTGGAGGCGACATTCTTTCACACATAAACGCTAATAAGAAGCTGAGATTTGATGAAATTGAAAAACGGGCTTCACAGTTAAGTTCAGATGGTAATGGTCAATGGCTGTGTGCAAAATCAGAGCAATTGCTCCAGCCACTGAGGAGAACCGGGTAGCAGCTTCACCACTACAGAGGTTACTAGAATTATAGTAGGACTAGACCATACCCGGAGAAGTGTGCAGGCGAAAGTAGTTGCAATCGTGGGGTTATTGCATGTCCTGTCGCGTGAGCAGTGTGCTCACGCGACAGGACTCGTTTCACTCAACTCGCCTGTCTCTCCCCGCACCCGCCCCGCCCCCCGCTACTGAGAGCGGGGGTAAAACGTCCGCGCTGTAGACACACACAGGCGCGACGCGACGCATGCGCAGTTTGATCAAGAGTCCACCATTGTTTGACACATAAACGCCGATAAGAAGGTGAAATTTGATGAAATTGAAAAACGGGCTTCACAGTTAAGTTCAGATGGTAATGGTCAATGGCTGTGTGCAAAATCAGAGCAATTGCTCCAGCGACTGAGGAGAACCGGGTAGCTTCACTCACCACCACTACAGACAGAGGTTACTGAAATTATAGGAGGATTATAGGAGGATAACATTAACGAGCGTCAACGAGTGTCAGCTGGATACAGACACACACACCTGCCCTCTGCAGTGCTCCAATTTGAAAGTGACTGGGGTCTCTTTTCTCAGCAAAAGCCCTTGAATATGATGGAATATGATTAAGGATTACTGTGATTATGGAAAGCTCACATTTCATATCACACACACCATACAGTGAGAACTCCTGAAACGTATAAAAAGCAACAAAAAAAAAAGAAGCATGGCCAGGGACCACCTGCAATACCTCCGCGGGCCACCAGTGGTCCGCAGACCACCGGTTGAAAACCCCTGCTCTATTCCTCTCCTCTCCTCTGGGAGTGGTCAGGGATATCCCTCTACACCCCCGTCACCCCTCTGTCCACCAGTGGGTGGGGATCACCACCACCAGAGAAAGGAGGATCCAGGGAAAGAAAAGAGGAAAAAAAAGGCACGAAAAAAAGCACGATAGGATGACTACATATAAAAAAAACTAAACAAGGAATGAGCAGTCAATTTTTATGACCATACAAGGCAGCCTCGCATTCCTGCTGCAGACATTTACAGGCCGCTTAAACTCCATTCTGTTCCGGGGGCCTGCCAAACTCTGGGGAGGAATATACTTATCAAGCTACCGCACAGGAAGACCACTGTTTTTTTTGTGTTCCTTACTCCTAAAAGATGGAGGGAGTCTGCATGACGGGTGGGTTAATGGGTTAGTAGTGGATGAAGAGAAGGGAGTAAGTGATAACTGAAAGAAAAGGTTAATAAGGGCAGAGGAAAGGAAAGGAAAGTGAGGTCAGAGGAACCTACAGTATGGGAGTGTGGGTTCGCAGAATGAGACGTTTCCTCTACAAGGCTGCACTGAGTCTGGCTGAATGATACGAGGGGAGGGCCTATGCGGGTGGGTGGTTCCCTCCTTATAAGGAATATGTATGGAAAACATGCACAAATACATGGAAATTATTCATGTGTCCGTTTAAACTGTCATTGTACTTAGTATGTGGGTTTGGTGATGACAAATGTCCTCTGAAAGGTCAATCGTATCTGGATGACAAGTGAGAATGGGTCCCTTGAGTGTTGTTCCACACAGTATGTACTTGAATGAGAATGTTATGTTATATTTAGGGCTGTATGGTATATAAAAACTGTGCATATATATAACATCTGCAAGATATATCAAATCTGCAATGTGCGTGTGTAATAATCAACAGAATATGAGATGTGATAGAACTAAGATTTATTTGTACCTGCTGATCTCTTCACACCATTCCCAGTGATTCAGTCATTCTGTCGGATCTGTCTACTCCCTGTGACGACCAGTTTTGTCTTTCATTATAGCGTATCACACAACACATCATTTGTACTTTCCTAAAAATGTGCAATTCGCCAAACTAACTGTGGAGGGCGGTAATACGGCTAGACGTGTCCACGCTTCCACAAAGTAAACAGACAAATAAAGTATAACTGAATATCTAACTTTGGATGCCATCTTGTCCTGCATCGGAATGTCATGACATCATATTGTTAAGGTCAGTGTGGAATATATTTGGGCAAGAATGATAGATGGATCGGCAGGACGATGGATGTGACATTATGAATTCACAAAACTAGGGTGATGCCAGTTGGGGACTCATACCATGCCCCTCCGGTTATGCAATGCCCCGTACTTGTTGTACCCATTTTACCCATCAGACAGACAGACAGACAGGGGGGGGCATGGATACACATACTGTACGCATTTCTTTTTAATATTCAGGGATTTACTTCCTTGGCCTAGTAAATGTGGCTCTGATCGGAATAGGATGTTTGAATAGGATACTGTCTCTGTCTGGACTATATCTAAATGCGTAGATGTATCAGTGTTATAAAGGTGTACAGTATGGCGTTACAGAACACTTAAGAGTACGAGTCACTTGAAGTACAATGAGCAATGGATGTACAGGAAGTCACCAAGACAAGTTCTCCTGCATGCACGATCACACACACACACACACACTCACAGCCCGACCCCAACCACCATTAAACCAGTACCCCTCAACACACGCACGCACGCACGCACACATACACACATACATTCCTGCGCACAGGTCTAGAGCAGTCACTGTGACATGGTCACTCTGCCCCAGACAGAGCACTGTTCCATTTCATGACTATAAAGTGTCTCGATCTCTCCACCAGTCTCTCCTCAGTGCCGACCGTGTGACTTTTTCCATTCTTCTGTTCTGCTCTGCCTGGCACAACACTGTAATCCTCTCATTAAAACCATATGTAACACACACATGCACGCACGCACGCACGCACACACACACACACACACACACACACACACACACACACACACACACACACACACACACACACACACACACACACACACACACACACACACACACACACACACACACACACACACACACACACACACACACACACACACACACACACAAATGTTTGCATGTGTGAGCACTGAGTGTACTTTTGTCAAATGAACATCATATAATAACAGGACAAATAACAATAATTCCCCCCGAGCAAATGTGGTTTGAAACTAATCAAAATGGCATCTTGCAGTAACTTCAAAACTGCTAAATGTCGAAAATGGTTGGAATGGATGAGTCATCCCCACAATGTAAGTATGCATCCAGGACCAAATACTTCTCCCCTGCTCCCAAACTACTACTAATAAATCTGATCCATGATCCACACACTGTTTTGGGGTAATATATTGGGCAAAGATGTCCACATTCTTGACAAAGGGCCACTCCTCTTCCTCAACAGCAGGATATAGTGTGTGTGGTAGTGTTACAGTTGGTGCTACAACCTTGTCAGCAGTAGCAGTGAAGCTTTTTCCATCTTCCAGCTTTGGAAAGAGGAAGCTCTGTGGTTGACAATAGCAGGAAAAGGGAAACTTGTAATCGGGAAGTCTGGCTAGATTCATTACGTTAGTGGTAAGCGTAGCAAAGTGGTAACAGGGAAATGATAGCCATCTGGTAGTTTACACAGCATAGGCTTATTCATTAAAACCTTGATATATAAAAGATATACGCCTTGTACTTAAGCATAGTACCATTACCTACTCGGTAAACTCGGTAACTTATGCAGGTCCTTGTTAAAGTACAGTGGTCTGGCATGTTGACATTACTGTCGACCATTTTCCAAGGCAGACCCTCATCTGTTTAATTTACGAGGAAGCCATTGGATCCGTTTCATTTCAGTACAGTATGAAAATCTACTTGCAGAGACTTGAAACTTGTTTCAGATAGTTAATCCAACACACACATTCCACTGTGCCATTTATATACACTGTATGTATATAGTATATACATACATACAGTACATACATACATACATACATACATGAGTTTATCTTTTTGTCCATTCACAGTCACAGAGGCTTATACTATATCATGTACCTGTCAGAGACAGCGTTGTCCACATGCAAGTATGACACGCCACAGGAACAGCTTAATGTATGTTAGTTCTATTTAAGGATGCACTAGGCTATCTCTTAAAAGTACATTTACAGTCTAAGGTTTATACACAGTACGTGATTTTTCTTCTCTCACAGGTTCATGTCATTTCACTGTCATTTCTTTTCTAAACAGTTCCGCAAACTCCCGTTTCCATGGGGATCTGAAGCTCGGAGTCAAATTTTCCGTTCTCTTGAAGACTGTTGGACTGAGGCCACTGGTAAAAGCCCATATAACATATACCCGGTGAGCATGACCTTGTCAGTCACGACATGGAGTACACAGTAGATGCAAGATTTTTGGCTTCGAGAGTCCTGGATCATCAATTATTGATGTTTTGACCAATATTTTGTCAAAAAGCAAAATGTTCTAATCAATTTCAAAAACATATATGGTATTTTATTTAAGTTTCTATTTCAGAAAAGTTAATTTAATAATAAAATAACATAACTTTCTGAACTGGATGGTATTTCATGCCTTATTAAAACACGCATTGAGAATTTGTAGTTTGGCTATTATAGATTTGTTAGTTTTTTCGACTTTTGAAATTGTTTCACCTATAATAATATGCCCAAAATAGGGAAACCAGGTTGAAAGTTGACACATCGGCTGAATAATTGCCGATGTTGATGTCTACCAATATACTGTATATATTGCCGAGACTAACATATCGGTCAGGCTCTACTACAAATGGTCACTAGTGGGAGAAGACAAATGCAATACTACAATAAGTCAGTGTTATAGTTGTTCAGTAAGTTTATGTATTAGACAATGTGGTTGCTACTTTTGCCAACATTTTAGTGATTTGCCTTTCTGAAGGTTAGCATACAGCTGGCTGTTGAAATAGTGAAATTGGCATTTGCATTGGGTAGTTTGGAATCCATCTGCCACCATATTCCTGCCCTCGTTTCCAGGTGACTAAGCCAATACTGGCTCATAAACCACCTGCAAGAGGATTTGACAGAATTGATATGGAAGGTTTTTACTTTTAATTTGAGTCTACTTTTCCCCTTGCCCCCAGTCAGTCTTCAGTATCTATAATATGATGTGGTACTGAAGTCTGGATGAAGGTAACACAATTTCCTATATGCAATTTCTAATAACAGCCAGCAGCACGATATGTAAACACTCTAACCAGCTGAAAACAGGTCAGTGTCTTCCGTCATCAATGCACTAGGCCAGCAGCAATGAAAACACCAGGAAAGACTTTTCTTTACATGGCATAATAGGCAAACATTCTGCAAAAATAGCCAACAACAAGCTGACATGCAGCGTGTTGTGTTGGGACACATGTTAAGCTTATAGATTGGTTATTTTTGGCAAAGAGATTTGGGGTAGAGCAGGGGGAAAAGCCGGGGGCCAAGAACAGATCCGGATACCGGTCAGCAAAGTGTACACAGATTTTAAGAGCTTACATTGTGTGTAGGAAATTATGTTGACTGCATCCAGACGTAAGTATCACAGCAGGTTAGAAACTTGTCTGTTATAGTCTGTCCCTTTTACCCATCAGCGTACTCCTTCACAGTGTCAGGAAAAAGATTCCGTATTAGCATTGCAGACAACTGATTGTATAACTGATTGTATCATTTCTCACAATTCTCAATCAAATATTGATACTGCTTGCTACCTGTTCACATATGACATACGCTATATGATGAGTATGTTTGTTGGTGAGGTTGACATTAGGAAAACGGAGAACAAACAGTTAGTAAATGCCTCTATAGGTCAACATGAGGCTGTGTAAAGTCAATAAGGTATCATAAACCGACTGCACCAGGATGTGTCAGTATTGACTTTAAACTTATGTGTAATAAAAGCATGCCTGTCATCCATACTCAGAGTGCACTTAAAAGGCTGTGACAAGACTGTGGCGATGATGTCACCAAGACACAGTGAATAATGGAACAGCAGGACACTGACAGAAGCCATGGCGATTTTAATGGGACGTGGCTATATATATATATGTATATATATTTTTTTTTACCACATTTTCTCCCCAATTTAGTCGTTATGCCAATTGAATGCTCCCCACACACATTTCTGTGTTGTCACTGCTGTTGTATCCGACTGACTCTCCTACCAGTGAGGAGCCCCCACCAGGAGGACTTAGAGCCTTCGTCCTACTCCTTCCACCCAACACTCCCTGCTGACAGGTGCCGCCCCAGCCCGTAGGATTAAGTGCAGTGACAATTCCCACCCTCCCGCACGGCATCCCTCCCCCGAACATGGGCCAATTGTGTTTGTGCAGATGCTCGACAAAGCCAGATGCACCACAGAGGATTTGAACCCACAACCTCCGCGGTGGTGGGCAGGCACTTTACCACTGATTAGCAAGCACAATGTAAATTCTGTTTGAGTAGATTTTCCCTTTAGGGCACGGTCACACCGCACTTTTGTTCTACCTATGGGAGGGAATCTGCCAATGCTTTTCGATGGGGATGGCGTGGTTTGATGGTCTTGCGCATCTTTCCACGCGTTGCGCACACCTTGCGTTATGCGCTCTATACGCCTTGTCTATTTGAAGCAGATGAATGCTCGAGACAGATGCTGCTTTTTCCCCCCTCAGTCCAATCGTGTGAGACGAAGGTGGCTACGGGGAGGGTCCTGAAAGTGAGTGACAGGTGCGTCACTGGTTATTGGGACTGAATGCACTGCAAGCTACTCTGTTTTTTAGAATGCGCTGGCTGCGCCTTACATGAGTTTATCAGCGGGCAGCCATAGTTTGGTGTGACCGTGCCCTTAAGTCAAAAAACATGCTGTACGGCAACCTCAACATATCCATGGAATGTGGAAAACCAGGACCCCGAGCCATCACTCTTGTCATTGTGTCATCAGAAGCACCCCAGTGGCCCTCAAGAGGAGTTATTGCAGAGCCAAAGGTCAAAGCCTTGAGGTGTCAGCATTGAGTCGAGATGGAGAGGTAGGAACAGTTCATTTGTCACTCTGAGGGTGTGAGCTGTGATGAATAGCCTGAGCTTCTGAAATGGTGAAATTTTGAACTTGACGATTGGTCTGAGCTTCTGAATGGGCCCTTGGCGGTGGGACCCCGCTAGTGCAATAAAGTTAAATGTGTGTTGAATTATCTGTCTCTTAAGCAAGTTTTTCCAAGTCTCTGCAACTTTCATACCGTACTGAACATATTTAAATACAAAATATAATCCAATGGCTTCCTCAAAAATCACACGAAAATCACACGAGTTCCCTCCCAATGAGATTGTTGTATATCAATCAAAGAACAGTGATACACAGTCACATTTCATAACACAGCTCACATGCTTCGAGGCTTCTCTGCTTTCATTCTAAGGAAACAGTAAATGTGTTGGTATGTTAACTCTCTGTCCAACAGGTGCTTCCACATTGTCATTGTGAAACCGAGGCCAAGACATCCTGCAGACATCATAACATTTTGGCTCAAAATGCCAGTGCTCCTTAAAAAGCAGAGCGTCCCTCTGCAAGAGATAGGAGTTCACAGTGAAGAGTGACCCCTACTGGACGATAAGACATCCTTACTGCCTCACCTTAGAGAGAGAGAGAGAGAGAGAGAGAGAGAGAGAGAGAGAGAGAGAGAACACTTACATCAACAGCCTGGCATGTACTGTAGATCTCTCCTGTTTCACTCAGGTATCTCTCTCCTGCCTCTGGGTGTACTGTGGACAGGACACACATAAAACACTTTTCTCTCATCCAACACTAAATTCAATTATTATATTACAATTTGTATGTTGGAGGCTGGACCTGCTAATACAGGACTTTTAAGGACACAAACAGTAAAATCTGGAGTGATCATTTAGATCTGAGTGTGAAACATCATCACAGCATCAGAGAAAGCGCACAGAGAGAGATTACATTAATTTGGTGTCAGGCTTATTATATGGCAGAGGGCTTTGGGCCCATGGAGGGCTCTAATGAGAGAGATCCGTACTGTAATACTCTAAAGTGGAAATCGATTTGACGAGTTTCTTTTTTCCAAACTGAAAGAATCCGATTTCGATTCCAAATCGATTAATTGTACAGCCCTAAATACAAGCATTATGAGTGTTTTTCATGGTGTTTGGAGCAGGCAGCCAAAATGTTTACCACTGTGTGAGAGCGCAGGCCAGAGTGACATTGTTATAAGAACTATTATATGGCATGAGACTGAATGCACATACTGTAACTACACAGAGCTGCCTCTACGCCCATACTTCAAAGACACCAGGATAGGATACTGACCAGGATATGACACCAGGATACTGACACTAGGATACTGATACCAGGTCATCATCCTTAGTCTAGTGAGCCTGCCAAGCGGTAAGTAGTAGTTTAACATTAGCATCCAAAATATTCTTATGACACCTTGAGGGACTTTTATGGTGAAATGTGTTTAAGATAGATCACCCTTAATGCCATGGGCTGTTTAAACCAAACCTCTTGTATAATGGCATTCCATAAAAATGAGTCATTCCCCTCCTCGTCTTCCTCCTCATGTCTCTCCCTCCCAGGAGGAATGTAGGTGGTGAGTGTTATCGATGTTTCAGACAGCTGGCATCTATTCCAAGATGGCAGCCATGATCATGGCTGTTTCTCTTCACTCTCAGCCAGAGATGTGTTTGAAAATTCCAACATTCCTCTGGGTTTGACCCGCGTCAACCCCATGCTAGAGTTCTATCAAGGCAGCCGATTGGTCAGCAGGTGCAGTCCAATTACAGGTCATCTCACCAGAGGCAAAGCAGGTCACTGCCTGGGGCCACAAGTGATAAGGGGCCCCTGGGGGGTCATTCACTTCACATAATGGCGGTGGACGCATTGGATTTTCTTGGTATCCCTACAGTCTCTAGACACAAATTCCTGTATCTCTGGATGATGTTCTAGAGTCTAGAACATCATCCAGAGATACAGGAATTTGTAGCTATTTGTGTGTGCTTTGGTCAAAACCTGTAGGAGTAGCTAAAACTGTTTTGATGAAAATGCTAAACGGTGGAAAATTGTGTAGGGTCAAATTCAGATTATGTTCTGGCATTGAGCTATATAAGAACGTCACCTCCTCCCGCCTCCAGCCGTGATCCGGATATAGTTCTTGTCCAAAGTCATAATTTGTGTCTGGTCAACTGTATGTTGTGTGTGTGATCAAGGAGACTGGGGGTGAACCTGGAAAGGAGTCCACTGTTGAACTGCCTACAAGTCTATCTGTTGTGATCCCTCCATTCCTATCTACAGCAGCTAGGGGCAGAAATCATACTTATGGAGGCAAAATAGCAGAAATGAAAAAATGCTTAGCAATAATTTGATCTCAATTTAATATCCATCTTGTTTTGCATGACTCACCACTTATGTAAGTCCATATTTGACACATTAATGTGTTCAAGATAGGGATTTATGTATGGGGACTGCCTGCCAGTCTGCTCTCAGCACAATCCATAGACAGTGAGATAGACTTTCCATTCATGTGATGATTATCAGTACCTCTTAGCAGCAAATTAAAGAGCCAACATACAGAATATCAGTTTTGAAACATGATGCAAAAAGGTAAGGCACCTTAGCTTTTGGAGATATGGCCCCCATGGGAATGTCTAAACTCCAAACATGTCTGTCATCCAGGCTCGTCAGCAGTGTGCTTTAGATGAGACTCCCCCAGCTCCCTCAGGAGAACACCAACCAGCTTCATCTGGCTCTGGTTGGCTGCTTGGAGACAAACCACAAGAAAATCAGCTCAGCTCTGCAGCATCTCAGCTCCATCTCCCTAGGTCAGCATGGAGCTGAGACAAAACAAGCGCCAGTCTGCCTATGAAAATACCATGAGGGTGGGGTGTGACAGGGTGGAGAATGATGTTGCTGATGGTAGTAGTAGTAGTGTGTGTGTGTGTGTGTGTGTGTGTGTGTGTGTGTGTGTGTGTGTGTGTGTGTGTGTGTGTGTGTGTGTGTCAAGTTGGTGGTGTGTTTATCTGGCAGACTTGCTTGTGGAAACTACAGCACAATGCAAATTCCAATGTGAAACCAAATACAATGCAAACACACACACACCAATATGAAACTTAGCACAATGCAAATTCCAACAGCACTGTGACATCAAAGGAAGGAAGGCGAGCTGATTCCAAACCCCACCCCCTTTCCACTGCATTCAGGGGTGGGCGGTGGCTTCCAGGCTTAATTGAATGGAGATGTAGAGATGGAGGTCTGAAAAGTGAGGCTGCGGTTATCCTAGGCAGAGATGGTCATATAAGGGCTTAAGAAGAGGTGAGGTTTAAAGCTACAATAAGTAAGATGTATGTCCTACCTGGGATTTGAAACTGGGTCTCCCACATAAGTGCAATTCAGCATCTGAAACATAGAACCTGCGGTCAGATATAATACATCTATACATTGTCAACTAAGCAGCAATGAGGGATGAACAGTGGGGCAACATTCAGCAATGGGGGTAATTTAGTATCAGATTTATACAGTAGAATGTGCACAAGGTATGTGTAGCTAATACATCTACGTAAGTGTTTGGATGTTTGGTTTGCGGTCCGTTTCCTCAGTCGTACAGTAACGGACGTTACTAAAGAACCGTTGTATTAACATATTCTACCATACATATTGGTTAAAAAAAAATATTCACAGAAAAAAAACATTCTGGGATTGCAGCTTTAGCT